>NC_053036.3:45479671-45782702 GCF_002575655.3 Aegilops tauschii subsp. strangulata
TATTATCATGGGTGAAATCATATCACTTACTTCTTTTGTGGCCTCCTCACGCGCTGATGTCGTTGCTAGGCTAGAGAACCTCTAGAGGGTCCAATTCCTCATCTAGACACAAGATTATGCATGCTATTAGCTCTTATTCCACTAGCAATTGCTGCAATTCTCAAGGAAGAAACTGATGCATGTGGAGCTGAAGGAAACAAAAGTCTGCCCCGAAGACTAGGACTTGTATCTTCTCTTCAGGATTTGGTGCAATATTCAGGACTTCTTGTACCACCTTCATCGTTGGTGAATGTGGCCAATGCTGCGGCTTCAAAAGCTGCAATATTTAGGGCCAACTGTAAGGTTGTTGGTGGCAACCCTAGCATGATTGGTCAGAGTCACTCTTCGACGAAAGCTGGTACCTGTACCTTTTCTTATTATACTTGATGGTTGTTACAGTTCAATAATATTCACTGAGGTTACTATTTGTGACAATTTTTGTGTATATGCAATCTGTCTTGGCATTTCAGAAAAATGTTGCTTGTGAGCATTTGTGATTTTTCCTGTTAGGCATTTTTTCCCTGGACTTCTTTTAACAATGTCATACCCTTCTATTATATGTCAATCTAAGTAGAGTATTATATTTGTGCAAGCAATTTGGTCATGTTTTGTAAACTAAACTGACTTCTGACTGCTTAGTGGATCCTGGTAGTATTCTGTTTTATTATTTAGTTGCTAGCTGTTCTTTGATTTTATATTTTCATACTGTTGCACTAATACTTTGAAAACATATTTATCTCTGGTTGTCTTAGCTTTTAATCCTCCCCCCTACTACCTATCATTTTTCAGTTGGAAACATGCTACATCTTATAGTTGAAGCCTGTATTTCGAGGAATTTGATTGACACAACTGCTTACTTGTGGCCTGGTTATGTTGTACTACCGGGGCATTCAAAGAATACATCTTTACCCCAGGAATCGCCATGGGTAAACTTTATGCAAGGAGCTCCACTATCTGATCCACTGAAAAATGCTCTCATTGCTACTCCTGCTTCAAGGTATATGGAGCTAAATCTGGAACCAAAATAGAAATTTTAGAGGCTAGCATTGAATTGAACAGTTTTTTTCCACTCCACCGAGTATTTTAAAGCAGTTTTCTTTCTGTACTCTGCATCTTTGCTGCAAAGCAAAGTTAAAACACATTTCTTCAATATTATTCTACCAGGAATCTCCATTTTTTAAAGTTAGTTTCTTAGTTCATTATACTTCTCAATTCACCCCTGCTCTTCCCTGGTCCTACTTATCTGTATGTCATGTTCTTTGATTTGTAGTTCTGTTTTGTCTATTCAGTGTTGCAGAACTGGATAAACTGTACCACATCGCATTGAATGGTTCAGAACAAGAAAAGTCAGCTGCAGCTAAAATTGTGTGCGGTGCATCACTTGTGCGGGGTTGGAATATTCAGGTAATTTACTTTTATTTATTGTTAAGAGTTCCCAACATGCTTACATTGCCAATTTGCCATGAAAATTACAAGTTCATAATAACTAATCAAATTCCTTAAGGTCTTGTTAAAATATTTAGTGATTTTTCGCGAGTTGATCTCCACAACAGTATACAGAGTAATATTGAGTTGACTTGTGCATGCTTTCCAAATCCACTATTTACTTTATGCTGATTCTGGTAAAAATCATATCTTAAGCAAATAGTTCAGAAAATGGCCCCAAACTTCATGGCTCTAGTACATATTTCTTTGCTGTATTAGAAAAAGCAAGGCTAGCCTATATTTCTGAATATAGGTCAAGTTTATGTTTTCAGCATAGAAATATTCTGAACTGCACATTTTTCTAATTTGCTACGTCGTTGAAGCTTTTTGTTACTTACTAGATACATCCGTTTGAGTGTCATCTAATTCCGGACAGGGGGAGTAGTTTTCTGGGGCTACTCTTGTGAGCACACGGAAATGGGTCTGAAAATTCTATCTGGCAACTTTTCCTTTAAAACATCTTATTTATATTGTACATGTTTTCTTCAGGAACATGTCGTCCGCATGGTGGTCAAGTTATTGTCGCCTCCTTTGCCCTCAGATTCTTCATTACAGGGGAGCATGAGCCACTACCTTAGTCAGAAGTCTACCTTAAATGCAATCTTACTTGGTGTCTCATATGTCGATGCTGTCCACATTTTTTCTTTGTATGGAATGGTAAGCAATGCACTGTCTGCTTGACTGTAATATTCTTGCAATAATCCATTGTTAACATATTTAGTTGGTGGCGGAGTCTGTATTTTCTGTCCAGAGCGCACCGTAAAAATATGTTCTTTTTTTTGTTTGTCTTGAAAGTAGAAAAAGAAGTGTGTTCATCAGTAGTCAGAAGGGCAATTTGCTGGTGCCCAGGGGAACTGGCATCTCCATTTGCTAAAGCCTAACTACATTGTTTAGCAAATTCCAAAAGCTTGAACAACGCCTCAGTGTCACATTTTGTCACTGATACAAAAAAGAAGACAAGTTTACCCTTATAGTGCATGTGGATATAATTGATGTCCGCATGCAATATCTTGGTTCCTGTTCTTGTGTTATTTTCAAAGTTGGCACCTCATATGCCTATCAGCCCTTCTTTAAGATGCTTTGATGGCAAATCCATGTTCTTACCACTTTTCTGGCATATCTGTTCTAAGACTTGATGGCTGAAGTAGCTCTGTAGGTTTTGAGATGCACCACATAAATTTGTGTGCCCCTGGATTAGTTTC
Source organism: Aegilops tauschii subsp. strangulata (assembly GCF_002575655.3). NCBI lineage: Eukaryota > Viridiplantae > Streptophyta > Magnoliopsida > Poales > Poaceae > Aegilops > Aegilops tauschii. The sequence goes on from NC_053036.3 coordinate 45,482,398, forward strand.
TTGATGTATATTGTTATGGCCATACCCCACTATGTACTAAAGCTTTAATATTGGTACGCTACTTACTGTCAGCACTGTGATAACCCATAATGCTGCATTCTACTCCCTCCACTTTTCATGTGCTCTAGAATAATGTTGTGTGCAGTCTATATGTTTGTGCTGTTTATTAGTTCACAATATAATAACCTTTTGTCATACAGGTTCCAGATGTTGCCGCCAGTCCATCGCTGATGTGGAGGCCAGATCACAACCATTTATCAAGGGGCAACCATTTGACCACATTGCGCACGAGAATCTAGAACACTCATTTGCGTTAAGGGATCACAATGCACCCGAGTTTGGCTGGTTGCCAGAGTATGTTGAGTTGTGCACGGCTAAATTTCGTGTAGAGCATCTCCAGCCGCGCCCCCAACAGGCCCCTCCCCCCGGCCACTTTTTCGGCGCCAGCGCAAAGATACGCCTCAGTCGCGCCCTCAGGACGACGAAAAGCACCGGTTCGGCCCTTTTTTCCGCTCGGCGGTCTCAGGCCGAACCCGGCGCACTGGGGGGCGATCGGGGGCTCCGGCGCAAGGGAAAAGCGCAGCTGGCCCACACCGTCAGGTGAAAAGTCAAGATTTTCTTCTCCGACTCGCCTCCCACCCCCCGCGCCCTCGGCCGCCACTAGCTATATCCCGGCGCCGCCCGCAACCCTTCACCGCTAGATAGCCATTCCCCGCCGGAAAAATAGCAGAGAGGGGGAGGGGCGCCAAGCGACCGACTCTTTAGGTTTAGGTCATCTCCTTTCGCTCAAAGCCATCCAAGCATTTTGTATCCATGATATGCTTTGTGAGAAGCAAGGAGCACTACGTCATAATGGAATGGATTATGCCACCACCAACAAGAGACTTGGGAGTGCAACCCTCGCCCAACCCTAAACCAGTTTCCAACATTCTTTGCTCCGATCCATATTACGCGAGCTTTGCTACGACTATGGACAAAACTTACGGATAAAACGCTACTCCCTCTAGTTCTTTTTACTCCGCATATTAGATTTGGATCAAGTCAAATTTTGCAAAGTTTGACTAAATTTATTTTAAACAATATCAACAACTACAATACCTAATATATGAACTATGAAACTACATTTCATAATGTATCTAACAATATTGATTCGCATTGTGAATGTTGATTTTATTATAAGTTTGGTCAAAGTAGAGATACTTTGACTTCGAACAAAACTTATATGCAGACTAAAAAAGACCGGAGAGAGTACTATGTTGATGTGGCACGCAGTAATTACCCTCCCCCAAGTTGGAATCATTTTTTGCGATAAAGGGCGCTCTTTATTGACTCATAATATTGCATCAAGCGGATACAAACACAACAATCACACACCCGGCCTCCGCACAACTAGGACGCACACAACCAAAAAAGAAAGAAAGAAAAGGACCCATAGGGGTCAAGGCGAGGCGAACAATTCACTGTAGCAAAACATCAACTACTAGCACTGCCTTTGACGACACCCGAACGACGAGAAGGTTACCCTAACAACGATACCTTCAGCAAGGAAGTGATGCATGAACATCGTCATTGCCGGATCGAACTACACATGCCAGATCATGGGTTTTCGTCCAGAAGAGAATGACCGAATATTCTCCAGTCAGTACTTTCAACAAGGGAGCGTAAACCGCCACTGCCAGGTACAACCAATGAAGGCCAGACCTAGGGTTTCACATCGGAACTCGAGACATGGTATTCACCACCATAGACGAAGTCCTCTATGCTGCCGTCACCAACTTGCCAGGGAAAAAGTCATGCTGCAATGTCCCAATCAACACTAGAATTGCGGATCAAAGTGAACACCACATATCGCGCATTTGCTGAGATGGCAGATCTGACCATGCAGATAATGACCTCACATGCTAGCACCTAACATCGATGTGGGGAACACCGCGACCATCACTGAAGCACGATAGATATCTAGTGAAGAAGGATCGTCGTGAGGGCGGAGGCATAGTGTAGCCTGGCATGCGAATCTCGATGGCCAAGTCGAGCTAGCCAAGATTCGTCTAACCAACACCTGACCAAGACCTGACGTGGATCGCCGCCCAAACGTCCACCAATGGTGGTAAGCATCCAGAGACACGACGTGGATTGCCTCCCAAACACGCACCAGTGGTGGCACACGTACCGAAAGCCACAGAGCGGACCAGAACTATATTCAGCCATCTGGTTCCTCTTCCTCCCCGTGTTCGTCCCATCACTTGTAAGTGGGTCTATAAGATTAAGACTCCCTCTGATGGTTCTCTTGAGCGTTATAAAGCTCGTTTTGTGGCTTGTGGCTTTCAGCATGAGCATGATCGTGATTACGATGATACATTTTCTCCTGTAGCCCATATGACCACTGTCGGCACACTTCTCGGCATGGCCTCTGTTCACCATTGGTATGTGTCTCAGCTTGATGTTAAGAATGCATTTCTTAATGTTGAGTTGCGTGAGGAGGTTTATATGAAACCACCACCAAGGTATTCAGTTCTTGATGTCATGATTTGTCGTGTCCGTTGCTCTTTCTATGGCCTTAAGCAAGCTGCCCGCTCTCGGTTTGAGCGTTTTGCCTCTGTGGTGACTGCGGCTGGTTTTTTGCCCAGTGCTCATGATCCAACGTTGTTTGTCCACCCTTTTTGCTCGTGGTTGCACTCTTCTTCTTCTATATGTTGATGACATGATCATCATTGACGACAATTCTGAGTACATTGCCTTTGTCAAGGCCCGTCTCAGTGAGCAGTTACTTTCTTGGGATTGAGATTTCCTCCACCTCTTATGACTTTTTTATTTCCCAAGAAATGTATATCCAAGATCTTCTTGCTCGTGCGGATCTTAGTGATGAGCGCAGTGTTGAGACTCTCATGGAGCTCAATGTTCACCTTCATGCTTCTAATGGTGAGCCCTTGTCTGATCCAATGCGTTATCGTCATCTTGTTGAGAGTCTTTTCTATCTTGCCGTCACTCGTCCAGATATCTCCTATCCTGTCCATACTAGTATGTATACACGTGCAATGCACGTCTTAACAGTATTGTTCCTAGGATTCTTGTAAAAAAAAAAAGTATATAGTACTTTGCAGTGAACTCAGAGCAAACAACAATATTACTGGTGTATGCATGCAGAAATGTAATAGAAAAATTGGTAATTGGCATGATACAATGCATGTGGCCTAGTGACAGCCAGAACATTCCTTAGGGAAAAAGATGTATGTGGTGGAACCCACAAATTGTTTGCTTTTGTTTCTGCTCCCAGATCATACATCTCTCGTACTCAGCCAAGGGCGGAGCCAGAATTTAGATATGAGGGCCGGAAAGGAGGGGGGGGGGGGGGGGGGGTGGTGTTCACAAATGTTACGGAACATCGTGATATGTTAAGTCTCTCGATAGATTTGATGACAAATCGTCAAAATATATTCTGAAACTACAAAAGAGTGTTACATACGTGTTAACTTAAATTGAGTTCTACAACCTAGTTGATACTGTGAACTTTATAACTAATTTTCTTTACAATCATGTAATATCAAAGAAAGTTGTGTTCATTCTATTTCAAAAACATGTTGAAGACAATTAGAAGAAAATAAAAGCAATTAGCATTTAACATAAGTGTTTTTACCACTGTCAATTTTTCCGTGCGATAATTTTTGCCATGGATTATAAAGTGATGATTTTCTGCTAATGAAATCTCTATTGTGATGGTCTTTTACATTTCACTCGGCTGCAGTGGAAAACTGCCTAGTAGTCCAGCCGAACACGCACGTAGATCGATCGATCACATTGTCCAGATTGTTCAAGGGCAAAACAATAGTTAGCCACACCATGTATAGGCTACTGGACTTTGGTCTTGTGTACAGGCTAAGAGCATCTCCAACCGCGCCCCAACACGCCCCCCTCCCCCCCCAAGCGATTTTTTAGCGCCGGCGGGCGAAAATTGGCATAGTCGCGTCCCAGGAGCCCGTTCTTCACTGGATTGGGTCGAAATTGGGGCCGGCGGATCCAGGCCGAACCCGGCGCGCTGGGGGCCGCCTGGGAGCGCCGGGGCGAGCGATTTTGGCGCGAACTAACTGCGGGCCCGCCGCGTCAGCGATTGTCGCCTCGTCGTCCTCACAACGCCTCGGTTTCCCGCGGGGAATCAATGCCAAGGCTTCCGCCGGTCAGCCTTCCATTGATTCCTCACGGCCGGCGCTTCCTCACGGCCGGCGCGGCGACGCCCCCCTCCCGCCACGCGTACACTCGATGCCCGGCTATAAAAAACGCCTCCCCCTCGCCTCTGGCCCAACCCCGCCGTGCTCTGCCTCTCTCTCCCCGTGCGCACCCGCCGCCGACGATCCTCCCCTCTCTCCCCAAGCCCAGCATCGACGATGGACGAGCGATTCCTCGACGACGCGGCGGTGGCCAACGGCTTTGGCCGACGCTCGCTGCACGTGTGGGGGGCGTACCTTCTCTTCGAGGCGAACATCCCGGCGCCGCCCGACATGCGCGCAGGGCCGGGAGGGTGGAGGCTCAGCGCCGGTGGCGTCCCCATTCCCCCGGTGCCCGACGTCAACGCGCGCACCGACTACTTCGCCGACGAGGTCGACCGCGTGCGGGCGTTGCTGACGAAGGAGCAGCGCGCCCTCCCGCAGTACGCCGCCGACAACCACGAGGCGTGGGCGGCGTACTTTCAGCACCGGCAGGAGCGGCGGCTGGCCTCCATCAACGGGGTGCCGGTGGTGGGGGCGTCATGAACAGCGAGGGGCGCCGCCTGTGGTGGGGCGCCCCCGGCCGCACGCTGCACGAGGTTCTCCAGCACCTCGAGGGCGGCAACGACCCGCCGCTGACATACCTTGCCGCGGCCGCCGCCCCGGTCTCCCACCGGAGCGCCGGGCAATGGATGCCCAGGAGGTTCGGCTCCTCCTCGTCCTCCTCCTCCCGCTCCTCCTCCCGCTCCTCTTCCCACTCGTCCGGCTCGCCGGCAGTGTTCGGCGTCAAGGCCGAGCCCGCAGCGGAGACGCCGCTCGGTCGGCGCACCCGCAGCGCCGGCATCGTCATCAACGAGGGCGGCGGGCGCGCCTCCTCCTCGGCTCCTCCCCGCTATGTCAAACCGAAGACGGAGCCGGGGCTCGCCGCCGTGAATACGGAGCCGGGCTCGACGGCGGCGTGAAGGAGGAGCTCGACGACGCGGTGGCCTTGAAGTGGGCGCGCGAAGACCGGGCACGGACGGAGCTGCAACGCTAGTGCCGCGCCTACGAGCAGTTCGCTGCTCGGCGCCGTGGCCGCGACGAGGGAGGCGTCGTCCTCGATGACGACAGCGACGACGACACGCCGCCGCCGCCGGGCAGGGGTCCAGCAAGGGCGGCCGCGTCAAGGAGGAGAAGAACGACGAGGACGATGACGGCGACGTCGGCAATTTCGCCGCGCTCTGCGCGTTCTTCGGCCCGTAGTTGTAGTGCAGCCGTTTTTTTACTAAACTTTGTTATTATGTAATGTCGTGTTCACCAAACTTTAGCCGAGTCTTTGTCCAATTTGCGAAACTTTAGCCGAATTCCTTTAAAAAAAACCACCTTCTGGGGGCGACCCTGGGGCCAACGGCTGGGCATCCGAAAGCCCCTACGCTGATTTTTAGCGCCGGCTCGCCCCCAGGCGGCGATTTTACATGCCCCCTGGGGGCCAACGGCTGGAAATGCTCTAATGATGCAATTAGCTGCGGCCATTAGCCTACGTATAGTAGACAGCTCGCTAAAAATGTTCAATGGGCGAGCGATTGGCAGGGGTTGACCGAGCAATGCTACACCTATGTAGAGACTCTTACGTACCATATGTAATTGCTGATTTGGCAGTTTTTAATTAGTCATTAGTTGGGGGCACGGGCCCACCCTTGAAATCAGGGGGGGCAGTTTGATTAGTGCTTTAGCAAATTACGTGGGTTACCTAAGTGCTGTTCGTAGGTTTAGCATTTTTGGGGGTTGACCCCTGCTCGGCTCTTCGCATAACGCAATGGCACTTGCAACATGGCGAGAATAGAGGAGGTGTGACGTGCAGATGCAGGTGCGGGCTACCGTTCACTGAGAATCCTTTGATTCTCAACCGATAGATTTATGAGACGAACGGCTAGGATTGATATTGTTGCTATAATTTAAAACTCATACACTATATAGATGTATAGATATTCTGAGTCGGTTTGATTGTGCTTCCACTTCAATTCACTGTAGTCACTTTCTTCGGGTTCCACGACATCTACTTTCCACTGTAGTCACTTTTTTCTCCTTTCCAGCTTGTTAAAGCTTCGAGCCTATTCAGATGCTATGTGGGCTAGTGATCCATATTGTACTTTTGTTGGTTGTTCTCTTATTGCGTGGAAGACGAAGAAACAGACTATAATTTTCCATTCAAGTGCCGAGGCCGAGTTGCGAGCTATGACCCTTCCGACGGCAAAAGTGATTTGATTACGATGGTTACGGGAGAAGTTTACAACGCGTTCACCCACCGTCATAAAAAAAGTCAAAAATCCTCTCTTTATAAGCTCGCCGTTCCGTGCCTCCGCGCGCGCACGGGGTCACGGAGCAACCCCGCCCGCCCGCCCACCCACCCACCCAATCAAGATCTAGCTCAGCTCAATCCCTGAGCCGGCCATGGCGGCCCGACCGCCGCCACCGTGCTTCTTCGCCTTCCTGAAGCACGGCGCCCTCCTCCCAGCGCGCCACGGCGGGCTCTTCCTGCCGCTCGTCGCGCTCACCGCCGCGCTCGCCGCGGCGCTCCTCCTCACCAACTCCCTCGCCGTGCAGCCCCTCGCCGCCGCCGCGCTGGTCGACGCCAGCGCCATCAGCCGCGCCGCGCCGACCCGGCCGGCGCCGCGTACCCGGGCCTCTTCAGGGCGCTCAGGGGTGACCTCAGGCGGCTCCTGCTCGAGGTCGGCGCGTGCGTCCTCGCCGCGGTGGTCGTCGGGTCGGCCATCAAGATAGCCACCGTCTTCGCCGCCGTCAGGGCGTTCTCTTCCGGCGCCGATGACGACGACGCCGCCGAGCGCCTGACCGTGCCCGCCGTCCTGGGCGGCGCGAGGGGCAACCTGTGGGGCCCCGTCGCGACCGTGGCCTTCGGGTACGTCCTCGAGGTGGCCTGCGCGGGCGCCATCGTCGCGCTGGCGCTGGCCACGGTCTACCTCCTAGAGCGCTCCCTGCTGCTCCTCTTCCTCGACGTGCTGCTCGTGCTCCTCGCGTCGCTCTTCCTCGTCTACCTCACCGTCGTCTGCGCGGTGGCGGTCGTCGTGTCGGTGGCGGAGCCGGGGCGGCACGGCGCGGCGGCGGTGTCCCGCGTGTGGCGGCTGATGGAGGGGAGGAGCGCGCGGGCGGCGCTCTACGTGGTCGCGACGTGCGCGCTCGGCGCCGCGGTGTCACCGGTGTACACGCTCGCGCTGAGGTGGTGGCCGCGGAGCCCGTGCGCCGGGGTGGCCGCCGGCGCCGCCTACGTGGCCCTGCTCGGCGCCGTGGAGGTGTTCTCCGTCGCGGCCGTCACGGCGTACTACTTCGAGTGCAGGGACAGCAAGGAGGAGGAGGTGGTGGCAGCCCACAGATACAGACACGCCAAGCTGCCCAATGGAGATGCATGAATAGCTGATGTTCGATCAATTCATTCCCTTATTTTTGCTTTGTCAATACATTGGATTAGTGTTAGTAGAGATATACTCCACCATTGTTATGGTTTCAGCCACAAAAAATTACCTGTACCATTAACAAAGAACAGACAGAAAGAAATTGCTCGAGCTAGTCCTCCCGAAAGAAATGTATTCGTCTTCTCTTCTAGATAGTGGAAATTTCCTGGCGGTCAAGAGCTTTTTTTTTGCAGGGAACTTGTGAGAGCTTTATTCAACAAAAGCATTCGCCGACCAGTCCGCCAACAGGCTACTGATCAGGATGCTTAGAGTAGAGTCTAACCAGCTTTCAGTCACTGTAAGCGTCAACCCACGCTTAGCACAGAGATGTGCTGGACCGTTTGCTGTTCTTATTACATGTTGAATAGAAAAAGACATAAAACTAGGAGCTAGCTTTCCAATTTCTAACAGAATAGGTGCTATCACCGAGCGATCGGTATAGCGAGAATTCCAGAGATTAACTGCCTCTAGACAGTCGGCCTCCATGATCACATGCGTGTAGCCTCGAAGTGTAGCAAAAATCGCTCCTTCCTTCAGCGCGAGAGCCTCTGCAATTAGAGGATCTGTGACACTTGGAACTGGCTTGCACCATGCACCCTTGAATCCCGATGAAGAACGAGCAACACCTCCCAGCCCCGCATTCCCATCATCTAGATGGACAGCGGCATCAGTGTTTATCTTTATATGCGAGTCGTCAGGGGGTTGCCAACCATAGCCTGGCAATGTTGAAGTAAGTTGCCGGGGTAGCTCGAGGATGGCTAAGTCCTCTCGGATCCTCCTAACAGAAGCTGCAGGATCCCATCCTTCCCGATCATGCGTTAGGCGATTGCGTGACATCCAGATAGCCCACATCACGGTTACGAATATCGCCCTTTCCTTGTCCGAAAACCGGGAATCACAGACAATATCTCTTGTCCACGTTTGCGGGTGAAGGCGAGGTAGATGAACATCAAAGAACAATCTTGCCTCCTCCCAAAACCTGCGTGCATGCGAGCAGTGCAACATCGCATGCTCCATATCCTCATCCATAGCAAGACAAATCTTGCATGTGCTAATTGTTCTCATGTGGCGAAATTTAAGAGTGCACTCATCGGGCAAGATGCCCCTCAATACCCGCCACCAGAAAACTCTAACCTTAGGGACTACTTTGAGTTTCCAAATTACATTCCACAACTGTTGTTGATCAACTGAAGTGCCGGTAATCTGCCCCTCATTTAGAGCCAAACGCTCTTTGTGATTTCACGGGCAATTCCACGGGCAATTACTTCCCAGCGAATGTTCACCGGTTGGACAAAGACAGCCAATGCATCACAGAGTTTGTGACTAAGAAAGCCGATAAATAATCAAACCCGCGGAGACAAAGACAATAATATCCGGTACATGCTTAGCAACTGGGAGAGGAGCAAGGAAAGAACGGAAACATAATCCTGGTGGAGCCCGTAGTTTTCAGAGACTGTCAAACAAAGGCGGCAGGAATATTTCCTCGTGGAGCAAAGCACATGGTTCCACTAGGCATCGCGTCCCTATCTCCCCTCTTTAGTACCGGTTCATCACGAACCGGCGCTAAAGTGCCACCACGTGGCACGACCCAGGCCCGGGTGCATGTAGGACATTAGTACCGGTTGGTAACACCAACCGGTACTAAATGTTCGGGGGTGTTTTGGTTTTAATTTTTATTTTTTCTTTAATTTTGTGTTTTCAATTTAATTTAGTGATTGTTTTACATTATAATGAGTTGTTAAATCATTAGGTAAAAGTAGCGCAGATTAGTTTCGACTGGATGCATGTGGATCCTAGCTAAGTGATCAAGTATATGCCATATCCATATTACTTAGATCACTAAGTTATATGCCAATATGGCATATAACTTAGTGATCTAAGTAATATGGATATGGCATATACTTGATCACTTAGCTAGGATCCATCCAGTTGAAACTAATCTGCGGTTTCTTTCATAAATGATAATAACTCATCATCATCATCATCATCATCATCATCATCATCATATTAATATAAAAACTCTTGCATCATATCATCACCAACAACAGTATACTAGCTAGCTAAAAATCATCATAGTCATCACTACCACTATTTAATCATCATAGTCATTACCGCTATCTACTCACCACCAACACTAGCTTAAAGAAGAAACATTCACTTGTACCAGAAGCAAAGATATCATCGAGTTCAACATGGTCATGATATTATAAGCGTTCATAACACCACAAAAGCAAATCACTCTTTGAGATTAAGTTCAGGACGAAGAACACGAACACGCATGAGAGGACAACAAGTACTAAGAGCATGAACTAGCTAACTCACTCCTGCTGCTCTCTCAGGTAAAATAGCATAGAACATGTATAGCTCTCCTAATTCATCATATTGGAGCATGTAGATGAACCTGTCTCCTAATCGTGGGCTGCGCTTCTGATTGCTGCACCCTAGTACTTCTCTGCGATCGTTAACAATTTTGCTCCAATCTTTCACTATTAAGCATTCATCGCTTTCAGAAATCCTGAATGCACTCATGTGCAATGTAGGATATCTTGGCCGTAAGCTAACAATTGACATGCGACCTTTATCTCGATCCACTAAGGCATAACTGTCATCGGGAGTCCCTGTTGAAGAACATCGTACCGTAATTAATATACTTAGCAATGAAAGTTTAGCTTGAAAAATAATGTATGCAAAAGATGCACTGAGGACTAATAGTAAAAATCTTACCATCTTTCCTAAGTACATGTGACCGTAGTTCAATACGATCACTATTGGTCGCACGTTTTGAGTACTAAGATTTTCAAATTCAGGAAAATAATTTCTCTTGACAGCATCAAGATCCTCAAGCCATGAAACATAATGACTTATCTCCTCGCAGTTTAGTTCAGCCCCGGGACAGTGGACGGTCCTGTCTACCAAGCGCCGGACATGTTTGCTTGAATGGAAATAAGCTGTCAATAGAAATTAGTTGTCAACTATTTTTGAATAAACAATATCGAAGACATAATTATGGTTGAGAAATTAACTCACATAATGGTAGAACTGGAGGCGTCTGCACATCGACCCAGATGTCTCTATTACCTTCAATATCATCTTCCGGACGAATATCAAAGGTGATAACCATATCAGGCTCAAATGCATAAGCCTTGCATAGTGCTTGCCAAGTTTTGCATTCAAAATAGGTGTATGTATCTACATTGTATAATTTGACGTTGAAAGTATAACCATGCTCGGTCTTCAGGTAAACTCTCTTTACCTCCATAGTTTCCATAGCACTGAAACCTATCTAATCCAAGACAAAAATTCTTGCATGGCAGGGGATGCGCTAGTAGAATAGTGAAAATTTAAAATTATAAGTTCAAGCAAATGAAGCATAAGTCATGCTTAATTATGAAAAAGACTTGTCGTTGTGACTTACTGTATCCACTTCGAAGGTCTCATCCAGCTTGATGCTGAAGCGCTATCATCAACAAGGAAATTTCTGTCGCACAGGCCGCGCTGGTCTTCACAGTATTCGCACTTAATGAAATCTTTTTCGTCGTCAGACGACATTTCCTATGTTCATATAGGTGAAACATTAAACACTTACTAGTTCTATTAATTCAACTAATTCAACTACTTCTATTAATTCAACTAGTTCTATTAATTCAACTAATTCAACTAAGCATTTACTAAAAATAAACTAGTTCTATTAATTTTCTTACTAAAATAAAATAGCTAGTTCTATATATATAGTAATATTTTAATTAGATCATCAAATCTCAGATACCTAAATTTTCTTACTAAAAATAAACTAGTTCTATTAATTCAACAAATTCAACTAAGAATTTACTAAAAATAAACTAGTTCTATTAATTTTCTTACTAAAATATATAAAGTAGCTATTAAAAACTAACTCATCTAACATTAATATCTAGCTAATTCTAATATTCATCTAACATTTGACATTAATTAATATCTAACATATATTTCTACCTAATTCATCTAACATTTGACATTAATCTAACATTTATATAAACTTAAATTATATATAAAAAACTAAAAAACAAAAACAGAAAAAATCATCAAAAAAATAGAAAAAATCGTGTGTGTGTGTGTGTGAGGCCGCCGACGATCTCTTACAGCGGGGCGCGGTCGAGGACGGGCTGGGGCGCGGCGACGGGGGCGGGGGCGGCGGCGTCGGCGGAGGGCGGCGACGACGGCGCGGTGGGGCGGGGCGGCCGACGACGATGCGGCGGATGGCGCGCGGCGACGACGGCGCGGCGGGTCGCGCGAGGACGGGGGCTGGCTGGGGCGGCGGCGACGACGGCGACAGGGACGGGCTAGGGCGCGACGGGGCGCGCGCGACGGGGGCGAAGAACAAACTGAAACCAACTGAAATATTCGTAAGTGTTGTTTATATAGGGGTGGCCATTAGTACCGGTTTGGGCCACCAACCGATACTACAGGCCTATTTTGGCCAGGCCAAGAGGCGGGAAGAGCAGGCCTTTAGTACCGGTTGGTGGCTCCAACCGGTACTAAAGACCCCCCTTTAGTACCGGTTGGAGCCACCAACCGGTACTAAAGGTGGTGCGCTGCCACCCGCGGTGCAGAAAGTTTAGTCCCACCTCGCCGGGCGAAGGGCAGCCGCACTGGTTTATAAACCCAGCCGCGACTGCTACTTTGAACTCCTCTGTAAAGCAGGCTTTTAGGCCTAACTATGGTGCGCTGCCCTGTGAGCCTGCTGGCCCTTGTGGGCCTGAATTTCCACGCCCGTGGTCTAGCAGGCCCACTGGGCAGCGCCCCAATAATTTTTTATATAGTTTTTTTCTTTTCTTCTATTTATTTCTGAGTAGTTTTTTTATATAGTTTTTTTTTCTTTTCTGCTTTTTTTTCTTATATTTATTTCTGAGTAATTTTTTATATAGTTTTTTTCTTTTCTGCTTTATTTATTTTCGTCAGAAACCCTGATAATTCGAAAGAGATTGTCCAGTTTGTACACGAAGTGCATCCAGTTTTGCCGTAACCCTCTCTACTTTTTTGCACATGCTATGTGGGTGAAATGATGATACCACGCCAACTTTCAACATTTTCAGAGTTCATTTTGTAGTGATTTTCAATTTCACGGTCATTTAGCTCTCTAAACAAATCGGTAAATGACTGAAAAATAGCAAATGATGTCAGAAAGTGTTGAAAATTTATGACGTCGCTTTGAATGGTGTGTACGGAACGCAAAAAAGTCTGGAGTTGTAATAAGTTTAAAGAAATGAAGTGACAGTGTAACAGATGAGTTCTCGTCCAAAACCCTGATACTCTGAAAGAGATTGTCCAGTTTGTACACGAAGTGCATCCAGTTTTTGCCGTAACTCTCTCTACTTTTTTGCACATACTATGTGGGTGAAATGATGATACCATGCCAAGTTTCGACTTTTTCGGAGTTCATTTGTAGTGCTTTCCAATTTCAGGGTCATTTAGCTCAAAACAAATCATTAAATGCATGAAAAATAGCAAATGAAGGCAGAAATGGTTGAAAGTTGATGATGTGGCTTTGAATGGTCCATACTGAACGCACAAAAAGTCTGGAGTTGTAATAAGGTTAAAAAAATGAAATGCCTTTGTAACAGATGAGTTTTCGTCAGAAACCCTGATACTTCGAAAGAGATTGTCCAGTTTGTACACGAAGTGCATCCAGTTTTTGCCGTAACCCTCTCTACTTTTTTGCACATGCTATGTGGATGAAATAATGATACCATGCTAAGTTTCGACATTTTTCGAGTTCTTTTTGTAGTGATTTTCAATTTCACGGTCATTTAACTCTCTAAACAAATCGGTAAATGACTGAAAAATAGCAAATGATGTCAGAAAATGTTGAAAATTGATGGCGTCGCTTTGAATGGTGTGTACGGAACGCAAAAAAGTCTGGAGTTGTAATAAGTTAAAAAAATGAAGTGCCAGTGTAACAGATGAGTTCTCGTCCGAAACCCTGATACTCCGAAAGAGATTGTCCAGTTTGTACACGAAGTGCATCCAGTTTTTGCCATAACCCTCTCTACTTTTTTGCACATGCTATGGGGGTGAAATGATGATACCATGCCAAGTTTCAACATTTTCAGAGTTTATTTTATAGTGATTTTCAATTTCACGTTCATTTAGCTCTCTAAACAAATCGGTAAATGACTGAAAAATAGCAAATGATGTCAGAAAGTATTGAAAATTGATGACGTCGCTTTGAATGGTGTGTACGGAACGCAAAAAAGTCTGAAGTTGTAATAAGTTTAAAAAAATGAAGTGCCGGTGTAACAGATGAGTTTTCGTCCGAAACCGGCCCTGATACTTCGAATGAGATTGTCCAGTTTGTACACGAAGTGCATCCTGTTTTTGCCGTAACACAAGAAGTCCGGAGTTGTAATAAGTTATTAAAAATAAAAGAGAGGCGCAATGCTCGTTAATTAGCTTCAAGCCTTTCGGAATAGTGTAAACTGCACTGCACATAGCTCCGTGCAGTCTACACTACTCCTCAAGGCTTAAAGCTAAGCAACGTGCAGGTGAGCATTGCACCTCTCCTTCATCGTCTCTGCACTCAGGGCTTATAAACCGCTCCTAGTGCCTCTCTCTTCGCGAGGTGGGACTAAAAAACAGCTTACTAAGAAATTCTAGTACCGGTTCATGCCACGAACCGGTACTAAAGGTGCTCGTGGGGCCCTAGCCTGACCACAGCCTGACGCAGCCTCATTAGTACCGGTTCGTGACATGAACCGGTACTAAAGGTTGCTCACGAACCGGTACTAATGATCTCCGCCCACCTAGCCGTTGAAACCGGCACTAATGGACACATTAGTGTCGGCTCAAATTCAAATCGGGACTAATGTGTCTCACATTTGACCCTTTTTCTACTAGTGTTTGCGGGTGTTTGAACCGCTGTCACACATGCCTCCGACAACCTGACCCCTTCCAAAAACCTCTCTTCATGTCATGCCCGCTGGTGAATTTTATCTAGACAATGGTGAGAGATTTTTTTGGGTTCGAACAGAGTTCCCTCAAGCTTCATGGTTGCTTCGATCAAGTAGAATCAGCAGGCTTGCCATCTTCGGTTTAGGGCCTTTGGCTGGTTAGAAATGACATGATGTTTGGAAACAAGTAGTGCGTTGTTTCAATGACATGATGTTTGAAATGACATGACCCCATTTAAACAATGAGCACCAAGCACTAATGACAACATAGAGCTAAACAAAGACCAAGCACTTCACATAGCTAAACAAAGCATTGACCATTGACCACATTAAATAATGTGCAGCAAGCACTAAACAAAAGAGTTAGCAAATTTCATAAACAAATAGAAGGGTCTCTAGTTCTAACACATACAAGAAACCTCCTGCTAGAATGCATCCCTTCAAATGCAACACAGCGCTCCGCCGGCTTGTGGTGTTCGCACAACACACTAACGTCTGCGTTAAAGTCGGTGAAATTCGGATCGTGCATGGTCGTAGGGAGCTGCGGGAACGAAGAAAACTAGCCCTAGGTTCAGATCAAGCTCATTCTCAAAATACCCAATTCACAAACCCTAACCCTAGCTCTAGCTCTGCCAAACTGATCTTGATGATGTCATCGCAAGAGGAGGTGGCGTACTGGATTGAATCCTCATTGGTTTCGTGACACCAAGGCGTGGTGGAGTAGCGGTCGGCGGCCGCCTTTCGTGGCGGCGGCGGGGGCGAAGAATAGAGATGATGTGCACAAGAGTGAGAGAGGGCGGCCCAGATGCGAGAGAGTGAGGAGAGAGGGTGACCCAGTGCCGATTCAAGCCAGTTACTAGTGAGCAGGCGCGTCGGTGGTCACCGTAGCACCGTCAAATGCCGTCACTTCCCGGCCGTTATGCCACGTCATCAAAATAGGACCCACATGTCATAATCAAGGTTAAAATGCCCAAAGTGACAGGTCAGTGTTTTCTGCAAAAGATTAAGCTCAGGATCAATGCTTTCTGCGAAGAATTTGTAGAATGGTGTTTTCTGCAAACCTAGACATCAATGTGATGGTTTTCTGCAACTCACTCGCTCCAGTTGCATGTTTCACCTACACCCGGTTATATCGTCATGTAACCGTGGTGACTATCCTTCTGACTTTGTCAAAGCCAATGAGGAGATGATATTAATCTTTATATGTTTTAAAATTTTAACTTGGATGAATGATTTCACCCTGATTGTATATCGGTTACTTTTTTTGAGAAATTAAATATCGGTCACTAAGCATGCAGACTTGTTGGAGACAGTCTGATCAGTGGCAGAGACAAGGGGGGATCGAACGTTACGTATGCACTCATTAATTAGCGTTGCGATTGCATTACAGAAGTACCTGCCCCCCCCTATCTCTTGATGTGAATTCTGCAACAACTAGAAAGGCCCACGTGAAAGCCCACCAGTGAGTTGCTTTCAAGTCCGCATAAGCAACTAGTTAACAAGCGCTCTTTCGGGAGCCTCGTAACGATCAGCGTCACTTGACGCGCTCTTAGCCATTCGTCATGTGTCGTGCTCTGGGCGCTCCCTCTGATTTTTTTTATTTTTCCGCACGTGTTTTCGGCTTTTTAGACGGTTTTTTTCGACGTTTTTGTTTTCCACCGGTCTTCCTTAGCTTTTCAATAAAAAAAAATTGAATTTTTTTTGCGCGAAAATCGTGTTTTTTTTCCCTTTCACGAGAGTCATGGTTTTGCTTTCGCGAAAGTCACGGCAGTGCCTCTCGAAAACGAAAAAAAACGTGTTTTCTGGTTTTTTGCTTTCGCGAGAATCACGGTTTTGCTTCCGCGAGAGGCACGGGTGTGCTTTCGCGAGAGTCACGGCCGTGCATCTCGAAAACGAAAAAAACGTATTTTCTGTTTTTTCTTTCGCGAGAGTCACGGTTTTGCTTCCGCGAGAGGCACGGTTGTGCTTTCGCGAGAGTCACGGCCGTGCCTCTCGGAAAGGGAAAAAAACATGTTTCTATTTTTTTCCCTTCCGCGAGAGTCACGGTTTTGTTTTCGCAAGAGGCACGGTTGTGTGCTTTCACGAGAGTCACGGCCGTGTCTCCTCGGAAACGAAAAAAACGCTTTTTCTCTTTTTTTTCCTTCCACGAGAGGCACGGGCGTGCCTCTTTCGGAAAGGGAAAAAACCCGTGCTTCCGGTTCCGTTTTTTCATCCGGTTTTTTCGTGAAAAAAAGTTTGTCAAAACCTATTAACATGGGATCTAATTTTGAAAATTTTGACGCGAGGAATCCAACGGTGAAAGCGGTTTGAAATTTGGACGCACGGTTTAAGAGATAAAACGTTTTGAATAAACGGATCTACGAAAAAAGAGAAAACTCCTAGGTTGCGACAAGTGGAATTGGAGTGATCTTTGCAACGAGTACTCCTCAATTAGTGATTTCGCCGTAGCAAAGCCAGATTGGGCGTTGGTGTACGCGGAGTGGCGTTGGGAATATCTCCCGTGATTAGCGCTCGCGGGGTTAGCTGCTGGCGTCGTGCCTGCGCGCCTCTGCTCAAGATCCGATTCCGACGGTGATGCAGGTTGCTTCAATCATCAACTCTATAGGCTGCCAATGAATTAGCCAAGGTAACACATCAAATTGTCTACGAATCTCTCTATTCTCACCTTGTTTGTCGAACTACTCCAGATTTTAATTATTTTCATTGCCTGATTTGTTATGCGTCGCCGCTCTAGGCCCAGGCACCCGTGATCATTCGAAAGCTCGAAGCAGTAGATGCCTCGTAGGGCTTTGGTAAGCACGGATAGTTTTTGTGCGCCTGCCAACGATGGCCAACCGATCTACTTCGACGTACGGGCAGAGGGCACGAGCAGTGGCAGGATATGATTCTCTAGGTTTGTATTCTAGCAATATTGATAATTTTTTCCTAATATAACTACAGAACTTCGTTACTTCGTATATGATGAGTTTTTGGAATGGTCTATCAGTGATGCATTGTCATTTAAGCATGTACTCCCTCCGTTCCTAAATATAAGTTTTTTTAGAGATTTCACTAGATGGACTACATACGGAGCAAAATGAATGAATCTACACTTAAAATGCATCTATATACATCCGTATGTGGTTTATAGTGAAATCTCTACAAAGACTTATATTTAGGAACGGGGGTATATACAAGCTAAAATCCACTACAAGGGAACCATTTGGTTATACAATGATTGTTATTGTTCGCATAACTTAAATTTTCATATGATAATATTTCGTAGCAAGGCATTTAATTCATATCATATTACAAAGTCATTTGATTAAAAACTTTGTCTACTTGGCCCGTATGTGAAATTATTAACGAATATTAGCTATAGCTCGACATGCTCCATCTGCAAGAATAAAGTGTGTGTCTACTGTCTTGGCCAGGCTTAGATATGAAGCTATCCGGAAGTTTGTGTGGCACATTTTTTTTTGACTTCATCGACATCTTGGCCCCCCTACGTTTAAATCTTGGCTCCGCCCCGGAGTCTGATGAGCTGACACTTACAGAGATGACAGCCTGGCCCAGTTTATAACATGGCTCCATATGACGCCCAGGCTTCGGTAATGGTTGCGGCGGCACTTCCTCTTCTACCTCCATCTCTCCTCTCACTCCCCTTCTTGCTAGTTCGTATATCCAGCTACCCAAATACTCCCGGCCGGGGCACGTGCTATATATTCGTGAGATCATAGGAGGTTTTAGAGCATCTACAGCCGGGCGTTTCAAATCGGTTTCAAATGCCTGGGCGGCCCGTCCGGTCACTGGGTTGTCATGATTTTTCGGCCGAGACGGCCCCCTCAAACTCCCAGACTGATCGGCACCCCTTATATCCAGTCCAAATATGGGGCGGATATGGGACCCCCGGGCATGTCTGGGCACGCCCGTCACGTCGGTCTGACGGCGGGGTCCCACACGGAAACGCTCGGAAACCCGGCAATCCGACGAACGCCGCGTGACGCCGCTCTGCCTCGCCGCCTGAGACCAAATTCGCCTATTTAAGCCGACCGGTGTCCCGCAAACCTAGCCCATCCACCTCGCCCCTCTTCATGCTGCCAGTCCGAGCCCATCCACCTCCTCCCTCTCCCGCTCTAGCTCTCCACCATGGTCCAAAGGAAGATCACCACTACGCAATGCTCACGCCAGAGCGCCTGTACGAGATCTAGCAGGATATCCGGGTGATAAAAGCCGCGCGCGCCGCTCACATCGCTGTCGGCTGTCTCCGGACTTGCTGGAGTCGGAGGAGGAGGAGGAGCAGCCGGGGGAAGAGGAGGGAGAGGAGTGCTGGATGATGCTGCTGGGGCGGAGAGATGCTCTCACGTGTAGAAGTGCATGCTCTAGCCAATGCAACAAAAGACCGATCTGATGGAAGAGACTAGGCAATCAGTGGCGGAGCCAAGGGCCAGCCCCCCCCCCCCCCCCCCCCCCCACCCCCAACGAGCGAGCATTGAATACGCATGGGTAATTAGCGATGTGATTTGCACATACAACGTACTTGGCCGCCCCTATCTTTACGTGAACTCTCGTTCTAAAGAAAAAAAAGGCCCACGTAGAGGCCCATGAGATAGTCGTAAGGCAAGATTGAACGATTGGCATTCTCAAGTCTCCTCGAGATACTCCCGTGATTAGCGCGTGCGTGGATTGGGGATGCATCGTTGCCGACCTGCCGTCCTATGGCCTTCGCCGTTTGCCAGCCTCTGCTCTCCCTTCTGCAGATCTGATTCATACGGTGACACAGGCTGCTTCACCCACCAATTCTTCAGACTATAACCACGACCTAGGCAAGGTTAAGAGGGTGCTTGGATCCAAGGGACTTATTTTAGTCTGACTAAAAATAGTCTCTTTAAGAGGCTAAAGTTCCAAGCACCCCTGACTAAAGAGGGGTTAAAACTAGTCTTGAGACTAAAAATTTTTAGTCAGGGGTACCCCTACTAAAATGTGGATTAGTCATCTCTCTCCTCATTTAACTCCTCTCCTTTAACACATGCGAGTTCTGGATTGGAGGGTTTTGGAGGATAATAAATGTTCATTAACTTGATTTTAGTCTCTTTAGTATTTGGATCCAAGCATGGGTGAGGCTAGCAAGTTTTAGTTCCACTACTTTTAGTCATGAGACTAAAACGTATCCAAGCACCCTCTAACACACCACACCATCTACTAATCTCTTTCAATTACCTTCTTGTATCGTGTTGAACTTCTACATCAGATTTTAGTTATTTTGATTTTGTGATTTTGTGATGAGTCGCCGTGCTAGGGTATAGGCACCGGTAATTGTTTGAAAGCTCGGACCCGTCAACCCTTCATCAAACATCCGTGGTTGTCGCGTGCCTGCCAACGATGACGAGCCGATCTACTTCGACTTCTGACCTAGTAGCAGAGGGGAGGACGAGGGGCTGGGTTTGATTCTCTAGGTATGTATTCCGGTGATGGTGATCAATTTTTGCTAAGAGAACAATAAAATTTCCTAACAGAACCATGATGATTTGCCGCTCAAATATATATAAATGCAAGCTACAAGTAAACCATTTGATTATACATGATTATTATCGTTCATACATCTTAATCATTCATATAAAATGTTTTGTAGCAAGGCATTTCATGTCGTATTTCAGAGTTATATGATGCGTGTTTAGAATTATTGACCAGTATTAACTATCGTTGGACGCGATCCAATTGCAAAAAGAAAATGTGTCTCTAGGCAAAGTTAAATGGAAATGAGAATTAAATATGCAACTGCTGCATAGTATGTGAGGCATAAAATATTTTCGGGCTTCATTGCCGTTTGGCCCCCTATACCTAAATCCTGGCTCCGCCCCTGTAGGCAATACATTATGTTGAGTATCATTGCTAGATTGAAAACATAGGATAGGATAGACTAAGAAATATTCTGGCTTGCCTTGTACTCCAAGATGACCATGTACTCCTATATATATGCCCACGAGGCTCAAGCAATACATCAAACTATTCCACCAAAGCCCTCTATCCCTTCTAACATGGTATCAGCCTAACCGATCCAAACCCTATCAGCCGCCCGTCGCTTCTGCCCGTGCACCCCCCCGGGGCGGTCGGCCTCCATGACCGCCGCCGGGGGCTGCGCCGCCCGTACCTAGGGTTCGTCCTGTTGGGGAACGTAGCAGAAATTCAAAATTTTCTACGCATCACCAAGATCAATCTATGGAGTAACTAGCAACGATAGAGAGGGGAGTGCATCTTCATACCCTTGAAGATCGCGATGCGGAAGCGTTGCAAGAACGTGGTCGGTGGAGTCGTACACGAAGCGATTCAGATCGCGGCCGAATCCGATCTAAGCACCGAACAACGGTGCCTCTGCGTTCAACACACGTGCAGCCCGGTGATGTCTCCCGTGCCTTGATCCAGCAAGGAGAGAGGGAGAGGTTGGGGAAGACTCCATCCAGCAGCAGCACAACGGCATGGTGGTGATGGAGGAGCGTGGCACTCCAGCAGGGCTTCGCCAAGCACTGCGAGAGACGAGGAGGGAGAGGGGTAGGGCTGCGCCAAGAGAGAGGGAGACCCGTGTCTCTGGCAGCCCCCAAACCCCCAGTATATATAGGGGAAGGGGAGGGGGGGCGCCGGCCCCCTAGATCCATCTAGAGGGGGGCGGCGGCCCCTCAGGGGGACAGCGGCCCCCTTAGGGTTTCCAACTAGGGGGAGGGGGGCGCCCCCCCCCCCCCCCCCCCGGGGGGGGCAGCGGCCCCCCTAGGGTTTCCAACCCTAGGTGCCTTGGGCCCTTGGGGGGGGGGGCGCACCAGCCCACTAAGGGGCTGGTTCCCACCCAACTATAGCCCATTAGGTCCTTCGGGGCAGGTGGACCCCCGGAACCCCTTCGGTGGTCCCGGTACAATACCGATAAACCCCGAAACCTTTTCGGTGACTGAAACTGGACTTCCCATATATAAATCTTCACCTCCGGACCATTTCGGAACTCCTCGTGACGTCCGGGATCTCATCCGGGACTCCGAACAACATTCGGTAACCACGTACATCTATTCCCTATAACCCTAGCGTCATCGAACCTTAAGTGTGTAGACCCTACGAGTTCGGGAACTATGCAGACATGATCGAGACATCTCTCCGGCCAATAACCAACAGCGGGATCTGGATACCCATGTTGGCTCCCACATGTTCCACGATGATCTCATCGGATGAACCACGATGTCGGGGATTCAATCAATCCCGTATACAATTCCCTTTGTCAATCGGTATTTTACTTGCCCGAGATTCGATCGTCGGTATCCCAATACCTCGTTCAATCTCGTTACCAGCAAGTCACTTTACTCGTTCCGTAATGCATGATCCCGTGACTAACTACTTAGTAACATTGAGCTCATTATGATGATGCATTACCGAGTGGGCCTAGAGATACCTCTCCGTCATACGGAGTGACAAATCCCAGTCTCGATTCGTGCCAACCCAACAGACACTTTCGGAGATACCTGTAGTGCACCTTTATAGCCACCCAGTTACGTTGTGACGTTTGATACACCCAAAGCACTTCTACGGTATCCGGGAGTTGCACAATCTCATGGTCTAAGGAAATGATACTTGACATTAGAAAAGCTCTTAGCAAACGAACTACACGATTTTGTGCTATGCTTAGGATTGGGTCTTGTCCATCACATCATTCTCCTAATGATGTGATCCCGTTATCAATGGCATCCAATGTCCATAGTCAGGAAACCATAGCCATCTATTGATCAATGAGCTAGTCAACTAGAGGCTCACTAGGGACATGTTGTGGTCTATGTATTCACACATGTATTACAGTTTCCAGTTAATACAATTATAGCATGAACAATAGACAATTATCATGAACAAGGAAATATAATAATAACCATTTTATTATTGCCTCTAGGGCATATTTCCAACAGTCTCCCACTTGCACTAGAGTCAATAATCTAGTTCACATCACTATGTGATTGTAATGAATTCAACACCCATGGGGTTTGATCATATCTCGCTTGTGAGAGAGGTTATTAGTCAACGGGTCTGAACCTTTCAGATCCGTGTGTGCTTTACAAATCTCTATGTCATCTTGCAAATGCAGCTACCACACGCTATTTGAAGCTATTCCAAATAACTGCTCTACTATATGAATCCGGTTTACTACTCAGAGTCATCCAGATTAGTGTCAAAGTTTGCATCGACGTAACCCTTTACGACGAACTCTTTTACCACCTCCATAATCGAGAAAATTCCTCAGTCCACTAGTTACTAAGGATAAATTTGACCGCTGTCCTGTGATCCATTCCTGGATCACCCTTGTACCCCTTGACTGACTCATGGCAAGGCACACTTCAGGTGCGGTACACATCATATCATACTGTAGAGCCTATGTCTAAAGCATAGGGGACGACCTTCGTCCTTTCACTCTCTTCTGCCGTGGTCAGGTCTTGAGTCTTACTCAATACTCACACCTTATAACACAACCAAGAACTCCTTCTTTGTCGATCTATTTTGAACTCCTTCAAAATCTTGTCACGATATGTGTTCATTTGAATGTACTATTAAGCGTTTTTGATCTATCCTTATAGATCTTGATGCTCACTGTTCAAGTAGCTTAATCCAGGTTTTCCATTGAAAAACACCTTTCAAACAACCCTATATGCTTTCCAGAAATTCCACATCATTTCCGATCAACAATATGTCAACAACATATGCTCATTAGAAATTCTATAGTGCTCCCACTCACTTCTTTGGAAATACAAGTTTTTCATAAACTTTGTATAAACCCGAAATCTTTGATCATCTCATCAAAGCGCATATTCCAACTCCGAGATGCTTACTCCAGTCCTTAGAAGGATCGCTGGAGCTTTGCATACTTGTTAGCATCTTTCAGGATTGACAAAACCTTCTGGTTGTATCACATACAACCTTTCCTCAAGAAAATCGTCGAGGAAACAATGTTTTGACATCCTATCTGCAAGATTTCATAAATAATGCAGTGACTGCTAATATAATTCCAATAGACTCTTAGCATCGCTACAAGTGAGAAAGTCTCATCGTAGTCAACTCCTTGAACTTGTCGGAAAACATCTTAGTGACAAGTCGAGCTTTCTTAATGGTGATACATACCATCATTGTCTGTCTTCCCTTTTAGAATCCATCTGTACCCAACAGCCTTACGACCATCAAGTAGTTCTTCCAAAGTCTATACTTTGTTTTCATACATGGATCCTCTCGGATTTTATGGCCTTGAGCCATTCGTCGGAATCCGGGCCCACCATCGCTGCTCCATAGCTCGTAGGTTCATTGTTGCCTAGCAACATGACTTCCAAGACAGGATTACCGTACCACTATGAAGTAGTACGCATCCTTGTCGACCTACGAGGTTTGGTAGTGACTTGATCTGAAGTTTCATGATCACTATCATCAACTTCCACTTCAATTGGTGTAGGCGCCACAGGAACAACTTCCTGTGCCCTGCTGCACACTAGTTGAAGTGACGTTCAATAACCTCATCAAGTCTCCACCACCCCCCACTCAATTCTTTCGAGAGAAACTTTTCCTCGAGAAAGGACCCGTTTCTAGAAACAATCACTTTTGCTTCCGGATCTGAAATAGGAGGTATACCCAACTGTTTTGGGTGTCCTATGAAGATGCATTTATCCGCTTTGGGTTCGAGCTTATCAGGCAAAAACTTTTCAGATAAGCGTCGCAGCCCCAAACT
The DNA here is from genome assembly GCF_002575655.3 of Aegilops tauschii subsp. strangulata. NCBI lineage: Eukaryota > Viridiplantae > Streptophyta > Magnoliopsida > Poales > Poaceae > Aegilops > Aegilops tauschii. The sequence continues at coordinate 45,506,681 of NC_053036.3, forward strand.
TTTAAGAAACGACAACTTAGGTTTCTCTAAACCATAGTTCATACGGTGTCATCCCAACGGAATTACGTGGTGCCCTATTTAAAGTGAATGCGGTTGTCTCTAATGCCTAACCCATAAACGATAGTGGTAATTCGATAAGAGACATCATGGTATGCACCATATCCAATAGGGTGCATTTATGATGTTCGGACACACCATCACACTATGGTGTTCCAGGCGATATTAGTCGTGAAACAATTTCCACAATGTCTTAATTGTGTACCAAACTCGTAACTCAGATATTTATCTCTATGATCATATCATAGACACTTTATCCTCTTGTCACGATGATCTTCAACTTCACTCCGAAATTACTTGAACCTTTCAATATTTCAGACTTGTGTTTTATCAAGTAAATATACTCAGCATCTACTCAAATCATCTGTGAAGTAAGAACATAACGATATCCACTGCGTGCCTCAGCACTCATTGGACTGCACACATCAAAATGTATTACTTCCAACAAGTTGCTTTCTTGTTCCATCTCACTGAAACCGAGGCCTTTCAGTCATCTTGCCCATGTGGTATGATTTGCATGTCTCAAGTGATTCAAAATCAAGTGAGTCCAAACGATCCATCTGCATGGAGTTTCTTCATGCATATATACCAATAGACATGATTCGCATGTCTCAATCTTTTCAAAAACGAGTGAGTCCAAAGATCCATCAACATGGAGCTTCTTCATGCGTTTTATACCAATATGACTCAAATGGCAGTGCCACAAGTATGTGGTACTATCATTACTATCTTATATCTTTTGGCATGAACATGTGTATCACTACGATCGTGATTCAATAAACCATTCATTTTAGGTGCAAGACCATTGGAGGTATTATTCAAATAAACAGAGTAACCATTATTCTCCTTAAATGAATAACCGTATTGCGATAAACATAATCCAATTATGTCTATGCTCAACGCAAACACCAAATAACAATTATTTAGGCTTAACACCAATCTCGATGGTAGAGGGAGCATGCGATGCTTGATCACATCAACCTTGGAAACACTTCCAACACATATCGTCATCTCACCTTTAGCTAGTCTCCGTTTATTCCGCAGCTTTTATTTCGAGTTACTAACACTTAGCAACCAATCCGGTATCTAATACCCTGGTGCTACTAGGAGTACTAGCAAAGTACACATTAATATAATGTATATCCAATATACTTCTGTCGACCTTGCCAGCCTTCTTATCTATGAAGTATCTAGGGTAGTTCTGCTTCAGTGACCGTTCTCCTCATTTCAGAAGCACTTAGTCTCGGGTTTGGGTTCAACCTTGGGGTTCTTCACTAGAGCAGCAACTGATTTGCCGTTTCATGAAGTATCCCTTCTTGCCCTTGCCCTTCTTGAAACTAGTGGTTTTACTAACCATCAACAATTGATGCTCCTACTTGATTTCTACTTTCGTGGTGTCAAACATCGCGAATAGCTCAATGATCATCATATCTATCCCTGATATATTATAGTTCATCACAAAGCTCTATTAGCTTGGTGGCAGTGACTTTGGAGAACCATCACTATCTCATCTGGAAGACAACTCCCACTCGATTCAAGCGATTGTAGTACTGAGACAATCTGAGCACATGCTCAACGATTGAGCTTTTCTCCCTTAGTTTGCAGGCTTAAGAAACGTGTCGGAGGTCTCACACCTCTTGACGTGGGCACGAGCCTGAAATCCCAATGTCAGCTCTTGGAACATCTCATATGTTCTGTGACGTTTCAAAATGTCTTTGGTGCCTCAATTCTAAACCTTTTAGCATTATGCACTGAACTATCACGTAGTCATTAAAACGTGTATGTCAGATGTTCGCAACATCCACAAACGACGCTCGAGGTTCAGCACACCGAGCGGTGCATTAAGGACATAAGCCTATGCAGCAATGAGGACAATCCTCAGTTTACGGACCCAGTCCGCATAATTGCTACTACCAACTTTCAACTAAATTTTCTCTAGGAACATATCTTAAACAGTAGAACTAAAGCGTAAGATACGACATAATTTGCAAAGACCTTTGGACTATGTTCATGATAATTAAGTTCATTTGATTATTTAATGAACTCCCACTCAGATAGACATCCCTCTAGTCATCTTAGTGATACATGATCGGAGTCAACTAGGCCGTGTCCGATCATCACGTGAGACGGACTAGTCATCGTCGGTGAACATCTTCATGTTGATCGTATCTGCTATACGACTCATGTTCGACCTTTCGGTCTCTTGTGTTCCGAGGCCATGTCTGTACATGCTATGCTCGTCAAGTCAACCTAAGTGTTTTGCATGTGTAAAACTAGTGCATGTCAGTCGGTGGAACCTGTCTCACGTAAGCGTACATGTAAGGTCGGTCCGGGCCGCTTCATCCCACGATGCCGCCGAATCAAGATAAGACTAGTAACGGCAAGTAAATTGACAAAATCGACGCCCACAACAACTTGTGTTCTACTCGTGCATAGAAACTACGCATAGACCTAGCTCATGATGCCACTGTTGGGGAACGTAGCAGAAATTCAAAATTTTCTACGCATCACGAAGATCAATCTATGGAGTAACTAGCAACGATAGAGAGGGGAATGCATCTTCATACCCTTGAAGATCGCGATGCGAAAGCGTTGCAAGAACGCGGTCGGTGGAGTCGTACATGAAGCGATTCAGATTGCGGCCGAACCGATCTAAGTACCGAACAACGGTGCCTCCGCGTTCAACACACGTGCAGCCCGATGACGTCTCCCGTGCCTTGATCCAGCAAGGAGAGAGGGAGAGGTTGCGAAAGACTCCATCCAGCAGCAGCACAATGGCATGGTGGTGATGGAGGAGCGTGGCACTCCAGCAGGGCTTCGTCAAGCACTGCGAGAGACGAGGAGGGAGAGGGGTAGGGCTGCGCCAAGAGAGAGGGAGACCCGTGTCTCTGGCAGCCCCAAAACCCCCACTATATATAGGGGAAGGGGAGGGGGCGCCGGCCCCCTAGATCCATCTAGAGGGGGGCGGCGGCCCCTCGGGGGGGGGGGGGGCAGCGGCCCCCTTAGGGTTTCCAACTAGGGGGGGGGGCAGCGCCCCCCTAGGGTTTCCAACCCTAGGTGCCTTGGGCCCTTGGGGCACACCAGCCCACTAAGGGGCTGGTTCCCACCCAACTACAGCCCATTAGGTCCTTCGGGGCAGGTGGACCCCCGGAACCCCTTCGGTGGTCCCGGTACAATACCGATAAACCCCGAAACCTTTCTGGTGACTGAAACTGGACTTCCCATATATAAATCTTCACCTCCAGACCATTCCGAAACACCTCGTGACGTCTGGGATCTCATCCGGGACTCCAAACAACATTCGGTAACCACGTACATCTATTCCCTATAACCCTAGCGTCATTGAACCTTAAGTGTGTAGACCCTACGGGTTCGGGAACTATGCAGACATGACCGAGACATCTTTCCGGCCAATAACCAACAACGGGATCTGGATACCCATGTTGGCTCCCACATGTTCCACGATGATCTCATCGGATGAACCACGATGTCGGGGATTCAATCAATCCCGTATACAAATCCCTTTGTCAATCGGTATGTTACTTGCTCGAGATTCGATCGTCGGTATCCCAATACCTCGTTCAATCTCATTACCGGCAAGTCACTTTACTCGTTCTGTAATGCATGATCCCGTGACTAACTAATTAGTCACATTGAGCTCATTATGATGATGCATTACCGAGTGGGCCCAGAGATACCTCTCCGTCATATGGAGTGACAAATCGCAGTCTCGATTCGTGCCAACCCAACAGACACTTTCGGAGATACCTGTAGTGCACCTTTATAGCCACCCAGTTACGTTGTGACGTTTGATACACCCAAAGCACTTCTACGGTATCCGGGAGTTGCACAATCTCATGGTCTAAGGAAATGATACTTAACATTAGAAAAGCTCTTAGCAAACGAACAACACGATCTTGTGTTATGCTTAGGATTGGGTCTTGTCCATCACATCATTCTTCTAATGATGTGATCCATGGTCAGGAAACCATAACCATCTATTGATCAACGAGCTAGTCAACTAGAGGCTCACTAGGGACATGTTGTGGTCTATGTATTCACACATGTATTACGGTTTTCAGTTAATACAATTATAGCATGAACAATAGACAATAATCATGAACAAAAAAATATAATAATAACCATTTTATTATCGCCTCTAGGGCATATTTCCAACACGTCCGCCGATTGTGTTGATCAGCTGCGCTAGAGTCTTTTTCCCAATCTGTTGATTGGGATTTTTCTCTCCGACCAATCGATTGATTGTTCTTATTTTTTGGTTCTCCGATCTGTAGATCGGTTTGCGTCTCTCGCCGCCGTCTGTCGACTACAACGTGCGTCTACGTCACCGACATCTTCATCGTCTCCAGCTGGATCACGCCTCGGGCTTGGCATGCTGGACGGCGGCCACTCGGCCGGCCTTGCGCTGGACCTGCGTCCTCGGCTCCTCGCCGTGCGGCCGCGGCCACTCACGCAGCACGCGTGGTTGTGCTTGGCTCCAACGCCAGGCGCCGGATCGCAAATCGACTGCGCGCGTGGCCGTGTCCATGCACGTATGTGCTTGTGCATGCTGCGTGTAGGCAGCTCGTACGTGCATGCTGGAGATTGCTCGTCTGCTCATGCATCAACTCCGCCTTCGTGCATTGCTGTACACCTCACCCGGTCCCTTGAAGATCGTCTCAAGTATAGCGAGCACCTGCCGATCGAATAATGGGCTGCCCTTGCGTCACCTTATCGGGCCGCAGCATCGCCGTCTCATGGTTCTTTCCATGGCTGCACCGATTCACGCGCTATCGCTGCGTCGTCCCTTCGGGTCGTAGTGCCGCGGCCCGCGGTCCACCATCATCCGAGGCCGTCCGCTTCAGGTCGTCTCCGTGGCTGCACCGACCCTCGCGCTGCCGCTGCGTCGCCTCATCTGGCCGTAGCGAGCGTGGCATGCGGTCCCTGTCATCCGCCCCGTGGTTGCACCGATCTGCGCGCTGCCGTCTGGCCGTAGCGAGCATGGCATGCGGTCCCCTTCGGAGCGTAGTGCCGCGGCCCGCGGTCAACCGCCGCCCCGAGGCCGTCCGCTCCAGGCTGTCCATGAGGCTGCACCGATACTCGCGCTGCTGCTGCGTCGCCCCGTCGGGCCGTAACGAGCGTGGCACGTGGTCCCTGCAACCGCCCTAAGGTCTTCCCCGCCGTCGCCCCGACTCGCGCGCTGTCACTGCGTCGCCCCTTCAGGCCATAGCGCCGCGGCACGCGGTCCACTTCGCCGTCCCCGCGCGTCGACTTCTACGTGGTATGCGTCGCGCCGCCTTTGTAGGCGCGGGAACGTCACCGTCTGCGCCGGTCTTCGTCACGCTGTCGGGCTCTTCCTCGCCTACTTCGAGCACTGTCGCCGTGCTTCTGACCTAGCCGCCGCCGCTCTTCTTCACGGTCCACGGCGACTACCTCGACACCGGCCACCCCGACTCGACATCGACCACAGCGTCCCTCGCACGGCTACCTCAACAACGGCTACACCACCCTAAGCTCTCGGCTACATCGACATCGGCACAAAGGGCTACCGCCTTGCTTGAGCAACCTCGTCGGTTTCCACTCCAACCACGACTTCCGCGATGCGTCGACCGTTACGACTGTGGGGGGATGTCCTTCGGCTTGCCTTCGGATTCTTCTCCAGTCTCACCGTCTGCGTCGCTACCGTTGTGATTGCGGGGGGATGTTGAGTATCATTGTTAGATTGGAAACATAGGATAGGATAGACCAAGAAATATTCTGGCTTTCCTTGTACTCCAAGAAGACCATGTACTCCTATATATATGCCCACGAGGCTCAAGCAATACATCAAACTATTCCACCAAATCCCTCTATCCCTTCTAACACATTCATACGTCAACACTTCCCCTCACGTGTGGCTCCCTCAGGCCTAAACGTGGACCGAAAGTGGGCTGCAATTTAATTGCGCCAGCCGGGTCTTGAACTCGAGAGTCGAGACCTCTTGGCTCTGATACCATGTAGAAGTGCATGCTCTAGCCAATGCAATCAAAAAACCGATCTGATGGAAGAGACTAGGCAATACATTCATACGTCAACATCACGATGAGCCCAAGCGTTAACCTTCCAAGCCCTGGATCGTTACTCCCATCGCTCCTCTCCTCCTTCGGAGCCAAGGGCCTCGACTCCCGCGACCTCACTACGCTGTCGCGGGCGCACACAGTCGGCTTCGCCCCGTGGTCCAGCTTCCGCGCCCACTTCTACAATGATTGTTAGAGATGTATTTGGTATTCAGAGATTATCCTTATCCGATATTAGATAAGAACTGTTTCCATCTTATCTCTAGGAGGCGTCTTGCCCTGCAAGTCTTGTAGTCAATATATACTCGCCCTCGAGGCTCAATAATACATCCAACGCATTACGCCAATCATCCCCTCTATCCCTGCTAACATCGTATCAGCCTAACCGATCCAAGCCCTAACCGCCACCGCCGCTTCCGCTCCGTGCCGCCCTCGGGGCGGTCAGTCTCCATGACCGCCACCAGGGGCCGTGCCGCCCGTACCTAGGGTTCGTCCGCCGATCGCGTTGACCGGCTGCCCTAGAGAGTTTTTTTTAATTCTCTGATCCGGATTTTTCTCTCTCTCGCCGGTCGTCTTGATCGGCGTTTTTCTTTTTGGTTTATCGATCTACGGTCGGTTTGAGTCGCCCGCAGCCGCTGTCGACCCCCGCGTGCCTCTACTACGACACTGGCGCGACCACCCGACCTCCTCTTCGGCCGAGCGGCCTCGTGCGACACGGCAGCCCGTCACGGCCATCGTTCGCGCGTCTGCCCGCCCGTCGCTCTTCGCCTGTCGTCGCGGCCCTGCTCCAAATGGGACTGCTCCATCACCTCCCGTCTCCGCCGCGTATGTATGGCCGCCTCTGCACAGTGTTGCATTCGCCGCTCGGGTCTGGCCGCTTAGGCGCTGGCGCTGTGTAGGCCGCTGGGGTGCCGGTGTTCAAAGGGTTCAAAGGGTTCGAGGGAGCACCATGTGTTCGAAAAGATATTTGCTCACACCACACCAAAGCACTGAAGGTCCTTGTGTTATGGGGCCAGGACCATGCTCGAGGCCTACTGGCAGTCGCATGAGAAACACAACTCAAGGTAAGAAAGAAGTCTGGTTCACATCCTAAATGATGGCTTAGATTAGTTTGAGGAAAGATCTGGCGGTTGAAATTGCCCGGAGCAAGGAGGCCCAGAGTGCGGGGGGCATCAAGCGTTCGTAAACATGGTGGGAGATGGGTGATCAAACTAGACATGGACCCAAAGGAGGAATGGAACCTACATGGCTTGACTTGGGAGGAACTTTGCAACTGTTAGACAATGTCTTCCGATAAATGAACAAGAACACACCATCCAAAAGTTGGGAAGAAGTTGTCCCGGGCCTATGCATCTAGAGCGACACCAAGTATGTCTATAGTTGTAATACCCCTTGATCGCGGGATTTGCGTGGAAGCAACGTCATATGGAATGTATACAGATTTGTGGCATCAAATCTATTGGTGCCAATGAAATTTATATTTATTGAAGTAAACAAATCTTCACATCTAATCATGCAATTATTTTCAATAAGAAGTTACACAACTAGATTTATCACTTCTTAATTCCATTGCTTAGCGACACCAAGGAGTGCCAGCGAGCAACTAAGCGTGGTCAGATCCCGGTCAGCTAAGACCATCTTGTACAAAGGCGAAGATGGGCCGATGGGCTGCAAGTTATGAGCACAATCGTCGATTGCAGCGACAACATCCTTGCAATCCTGCTTGAAGGTTTGGAACCAGCAAGTGTACGCGGCATTATCGATGGCTTTGATCTTCTTCACCACTATGTTGTACTTGTCCATGCAGTAATTGTACGACGCCCGCAGCTCTTTGGGGAGCGATGGGTTCTGCAATAAATTCTTACCAATGCGCTGGGTTTCTTGACACGAATATTGAGCAGTACCCGTAGCAATATTGGCGTACTCGGTGACCTCGCTATTCTCAAATGCAGCATGCAATGTTTTCATGCAGAGCTCCAACAAGGGTTGCCCTGTGCTCACCTGGTGGCATGCGGCTGCGATGGTCATTAACGGATCACGCGGGCATGCACTGCTGCCGGTGAAGAGCAAGGTGGTGGTGGTTAGTGATAAGGCAAGGGCATATATGGTGGTGGTCATGCTCTTCATTATCGTTTCCTGTGCCTTTCTCTATGTGAAATGTGAAATCTTTGTGGCCATGTAGAACACTAAGAACGGCTTTTATAGAATTTCTCTGCTGCCAAGAACCAATAAAGTAGTGTGAATGCGTGATAAATTTTTTGCAATCTGCACTCGATCGTTATGATCTCCTAGATCAATGAGATATCAAAAATCTACGCGTATCTTTTATGTGATGTATATCCGATACAGAAAAGAAAGTTTTAGATGCACGAAATCACAAAATAAATTGCTCACAATAAAATAGAATTCAGAGCATACTTGCAGCGAATCAGTTATCTTTACGAATCTGCGGAATTAATTTGTCTTAATTATTGGAGATGCGACAAATAAGCTAACTTATCTCCTCCTCAAAAGAAAAACTTATTTGTAAACATATGAAAAGAGTAGAATCCTCATCACAAAATAAAAAATCATGGAGTACATAAATACTAGTATCTCGAACAATTTGGGATGAAAATCTATTCATGCATTTATTGGTGAAGCGACAAAAAACCATATTATAAATATCGCACAAATAGCTAAAATTTATCTAAGGATCTCACCTAACCCCCTTCTCCTTTGACAATTGGCAGTGACTCCCCCATCTCCCCTATTCGTACTTGTCAACCCCTACCTAGTTTAGGGTCAGCTTGGTAAGCTATCAACCCGTACCTAGTTTTCGATCGCGACACCACGGCCAGCCGTGTTATTCTTGTTTCCAAATCGTTCCAAAGCTAAACCTGATCATATGTTGGGTCGGCCATACAAAAGCCCGAACCCCAAACTACAGCCTTGAGGTTAACCCAAAGCCCTGAAATGCCCCTTTTTCTCAAGCCTAAAACCCGAAAGCTCAGCGCGACCGAGGGAAAATGTGTGTCAGACGTGATGCCCCACTTTATGTTGTAACCTTGAGTACTCAACCATCAACCTTGCCGGGCTTGAAATTTGCATTCAAAATGTCAAGTAGCCTCCCAAAGTGAGTGAGAAACATGAAACCATCACTATTCTAGCGTCATTAGCATAGATTAACATTGCATGTTATATATCAAACAAGTATCACTTTCACGGTTAAACAGGTTGCATATATACAATCAACATACATGCATATATATAATAGATTAACATTGCACACACATCAAGAGAGCGGATGCTTGGCTCCCGAGAGCCATGGAGGCCTTTTTTAAAAAACAAATCAAAATTCAAACTTTTCAGTTTCAAAAAGATCTGAAAAAAATTGTGCAAGTAAACAAGTATGTTATGTCTATGTGTGTAAAATTTTAGAATGAAAAGCGTTGAAATGTGACCTGTATAAAAAAGACAAATTCATGGTCTGGGAGGATGAATAGTAACATGTGTTAAAAAACCCCAGATTTGTCTTTTTTGCACATCCCTCATTTCAACTTATTTTGCCCTGAAAATTTACGCACATGTGTGTTACGCCTTCATGTATATGTCAGTTTTTTTCAGAATTTTTTGAAATGTAGAAAATATGAAATTCGAAAAAATTCAAAATTTTCAAAACCGAGCTCCATGGAGCTCGGCCTCCAAAGACAATATCCGCACACATCAATCCCTACATGAACGACATAGGCAAAAAGTATACCTTCGTACACTTATGGGTTTTGAGAACGAGCTCCAAAATGGATGAAACTTGGCATAGTGTATTTACTTGACCCATGTAGGGTGTGGTAAAAATTTGAGAGCATTGGAGCATCTACAGGCGGAATCTTCATATTGACCGAGCGGATGCAGGGACCATTGACTGGACAGGAGAGGGAAGGAAAAAAGTTGACCATAGTGAAGCATAAACGAGTATTTTCTGGAAAGTATAAAGAAGTATTTGAAAGTAGTTTTTCAAAGGAAGACCTCGGTGAAGCTGCTTACATATTGAGCATCAAGATCTATAGAGATAGATCAAGATGCTTGATAAGATTTTTTCAATGAGTATATACCTCGAAAAGATTTTCAAGTAGTTCAAAATGGAACAGTCAAAGAAGGAGTTCTTGCCTATGTTGCAAGGTGTAAAATTGAGTAAGACTCAAAACCCGACCACGGCAGAAAATAGAAAGAGAATGAAAAGTCATTCCCTATGCATCAGTCATAGGTTCTATAAAGTATGATATGCTGTCTACCAGACCTATTGTGTACCTCACCATGAGTTTGGCAAGAGGATACAATAATGATCCAGGAGTGGATCACTCGACAGCGGTCAAAATTATCCTTAAAAGTACTAAGGAAATATTTCTCTGTTATGGAGGTGATAAAGAATTCGTCGTAAAGAGTTATGTCGATGCAAGCTTTGACACCGATCTGGATGACTCTGAGTCTCGATCTAGATACATATTGAAAGTGGGAGCAATTAGATAGAGTAGCTCCGTGCAGAGCATTGTAGACATAGAAATTTGCAAAATACATACGGATCTTAATATGGCAGACCCGTTGACTAAACCTCTCTCACAAACAAAACATGATCACACCTAAGTAATCTTTGGGTGTTAATCACATAGCGATGTGAACTAGATTATTGACTCTAGTAAACCCTTTGAGTGTTGGTCACATGGCGATGTGAACTATGGGTGTTAATCACATAAAGATGTGAACTATTGGTGTTAAATCACATGGCGATGTGAACTAGATTATTGACTCTAGTGCAAGTGGGAGACTGAAGGAAATATGCCCTAGAGGCAATAATAAAGTTGTTATTTATATTTCCTTATATCATGATAAATATTTATTATTCATGCTAGAATTGTATTAATCGGAAACTTAATACATGTGTGAATACATAGACAAAATAGAGTGTCCCTAGTATGCCTCTACTTGACTAGCTTGTTTATCAAAGATGGTTATGTTTCCTAGCCATAGAAATGTGTTGTCATTTGATGAATGGGATCACATCATTAGAGAATGATGTGATGGACAAGACCCATCCGTTAGCTTAGCATTATGATCGTTAAGTTTTATTGCTATTGCTTTTTTCATGACTTATACATGTTCCTCTGACTATGAGATTATGCAACTCCCGAATACCAGAGGAACACCTTGTGTGCTATCAAACGTCACAACATAACTGGGTGATTATAAAGATGCTCTACAGGTGTCTCTGAAGGTGTTTGTTGGGTTGGCATAGATCGAGATTAGGATTTTTCACTCCGTGTATCGGAGAGGTATCTCCGGGCCCTCTCGGTAATGATCATCACTATAAGCCTTGCAAGCAATGTGACTAATGAGTTAGTTACGGGATGATGCATTACGGAACGAGTAAAGAGACTTGCCGGTAACGAGATTGAACTAGGTATGTTGATACCAATGATCGAATCTTGGGCAAGTAACATACCGATGACAAAGGGAACAACGTATCTTTATATGCGGTTTGACCGATAAAGATGTTCGTAGAATATGTAGGAGCCAATATGAGCATCCAGGTTACGCTATTGGTTATTGACCGGAGATATGTCTCGATTATGTCTACATAGTTCTCGAACCCATAGGGTCCGCACGCTTAACGTTCGATGACGATTTGTATTATGAGTTATGTGATTTCATGACCGAAGTTTGTTCGGAGTCCCGGATGAGATCACAAACATGAAGAGGAATCTCGAAATGGTCGAAACGTAAAGATCGATATAGTTGAAGGCTATATTCGGACATCAGAAAAGTTCTGAGTGGTTCGGGTATTTTTTGGAGTACCGGAGAGTTACGCGAATTCGCCGGGGGAAGTATTGGGCCTTCATGGGCCTTAGTGGAAAGGAGAGAAGGGCCACAAGGGGACGTCGCGTGCCCTCCATGGGCTGGTCCAAATTGGAGTAGCTAGGGAGGGGGCGGCGCCCCCATCTTTCCTTCTCCCGCTCCTACTCCTTCCCTCTCTCCCCTCTTGGAAAAGAAGGGGACTTCAACTAGGATTGGGAATCCTAGTTGGACTCCCCCTATAGGCGAACTCCTCCTAGGCCGGCCTCCTCTTCCCCCCTCCTTTATATACGTGGGCAGGGGGAACACCCCAAAGACACACAAATTGATCTTTAGCCATGAGCGGTGCCCCCCTCCATAGTTTTCCACCTCGGTCATATTGTCGTAGTGCTTAGGCGAAGCCCTGCGTCGGTAACTTCATCATCACCGTCACCACGCCGTCGTGCTGACGAAACTCTCCCTCGGCCTCAACTGGATCAAGAGTTCGAGGGACGTCACCGAGCTGAACATGTGCAGATCACGGAGGTGTCGTGCGTTCGGTACTTGGATCGGGAAGACGTTCAACTACATCAACCGCGTTACTAAACGCTTCCGCTTTCGGTCTACGAGGGTACGTGGACACACTCTCCCTGCTCATTGCTATGCTTCTCCTAGATAGATCTTGCGTGATCATAGGCAAAAAATTTGAAATACTGTGTTCCCCAACAGTGGCATCCGAGCCAGGTCTATGCATAGATGTTATATGCACGAGTAGAACACAAAGAGTTGTGGGCGATAATAGTCATACTGCTTACCAGCATGTCATACTTTGATTCGGCGGTATTGTTGGATGAAGCGGCCCAGACCGACATTACATGACCGCGTTCATGAGACTGGTTCTACCGCCGTGCTTTGCACACAGGTGGCTAGTGGGTGTCTGTTTCTCCAACTTTAGTTGAATCGAGTGTGACTACGTCCAGTCCTTGTTGAAGGTTAAAACAGCACACTTGACGAAAAATCGTTGTGGTTTTGATGCGTAGGTAAGAACGGTTCTTGCTAAGCCTGTAGCAGCCACACAAAACTTGCAACAACAAAGTAGAGGACGTCTAACTTGTTTTTGCAGGGCTTGCTGTGATGTGATATGGTCAAGATGTGATGATATATAAATTGTTGTATGAGATGATCATGTTTTGTAACAGTTATCGGAAACTGGCGGGAGCCATATGGTTGTCGCTTTATTGTATGAAATGCAATCGTCATGTAATTGCTTTACTTTATCACTAAGCGGTAGCGATATTCGTAGAAGCAATAGTTGGCGAGACGACAACGACACCACCAAAGAATCCCGAGAGAGTAAACCAAATGGAACAAAACTGCTGAACTGAGTAAACTACTTGATTGAGTAAATTAGTCAACACTTGCCAACCATATAACTGAGACAATTAGTTCATACAATAAACCATTTGCTCTTCCTACAGTAATGTAGCGAAGTGAAGGAACCAATAACAGAGGACATCACAATTTAATTGCAAGGCACTACACACAATGCTCTTATACAAATATATTAAAGTTCATTTACAATTTCTCCATATGCGCACATATAAAACAAACTATGAAGGAGCTGTGCAGGAATCAACAAAAGGCTACAGGGAGTACATATAGCCAATAGCCACATATATGCAAATCAAGCATGCACCATCATAAACAGGATTAACCCAAAATCAAATGCCTCAAGCTTTTTGGCACCTCAAAATCGACAACATTAGAGATAGAGACGTTTCCAGTTGCACATGCAAAAACCAAAGAACTAAACACAAACCGCGTGCAGGGCAGACATACACATGGTTGAATATGTTTGTATTAGGAAACTTGGCAGCCAAGATGAGCACTAGCACAGGAAAATGCTCTCAATGATCAACCGAGTTTCACTACAAATAAAACTGAAAAACGCCATTGATGAACCAACAACAGGACAGTGCATACAACGTGCCTAGCTACGTTGTTGCAACATACAGTGTTGATTCAACTTCCTCTAACCTGCCTTCCTTGAGCAAGAACACAAAATCAGATCAACAGAATAACTACAAAAATGACATGGCAATGATCCTAAGTCACCTCAAGATAGCTAGATCCCGCTGTTGGTTCGAGAGTAAATCAAGCCTACCAAATCGAAACAAATCAGGAATTGAGAGAGGGAGAGAGAAGGATAGGAAGAATAGGGTGCGGGGGAGGAGACCTTGATATGGTGCATCCATGGCGGCAACGGTGTGGTCCGAGGTCGATGGTCGCGTCCAGCTCGACGGCGGCACGGATCCAGAAGCCCCAGCCGTGGTCGTGGCCGTGGCAGATCTGGCCGCCGCCTAGGGAGAGGCCATGCGCCTCTTGATAGCCGCCGCCGCGTGCCCCTCGCCTTCTCCTCCTCCTTGGTACAGCTGAGATTGGTCGCGCCCAGGTTCTCCTTCTCGGCAGAGGCCGCCGTCGTGCGGGGCCGCGCGGCGGCCGCAGGCATGTGTGCGCCGGTGTTGCAGCTGAGAGGGGGGAGGGGCTCGCTCTTGGGCATCATGGTGCGTGCGCGAGGGGAGGTGGACGGAGGGGCGGGGCCGCCGGCGGCAAGAGGGCGCGGCGGATAGCAGCGGCTAGGGTTTGGTGGGAGAGGATCGAGGAAGAGAGGAGAGTGGGCGCGTGGGGGAGGAGCGATGGCCCGGTGGCCGCGAGGACGACGGCGGGGATCCAGCGGGCTGCGCGAAGGAGGCAGCGGTGGCGCGGGGAGCAGATAGGGTTAGGGAATTTGGGGAGGCGGCATAGAGGAGGAGCTGGGCGCGGGGAAGGCGCGGGTACGGGAGGGAGGAGGCTGCTAGGTCTCCAACACAGGAGCAGCCGGCTTTTATACCACTTTACGCGAAATGACGAGAATGCCCTTGGCGGGGCAACGTAATTACTTGCGGTGGCACGAGACGACAGTAACTAAATTTTATGTAACGGCTCACAATGATCTGGTAAATATCCGACGGCCCATAGCGACCGAGCCCGAGATCCGACGGCTGGAACAGTATCAACAAAACGATCGGACGGCCGAGAAGCGCTAAACTCTGAGAGCGCCTGGTGCTACTGCGGTTTCTTGTTTCTGGATACTACTTGATGCATGTAGAGTGCGTTGCTGCCATCGCCACATCATGGATGTTTTGACATGATGTAAATTGTACTTTCGCCTGTACATGGACTCTGATGCATGGCCGCAGTTGCGTGTATTCGTCTGACCTCGGTCCATGATTGCATCGGTCTGTGTTGCACCAAATAGATTGATTTTGGTAAAGCGGACAACAGCAACAGCTGGCCGAATTGTATAAGGACTCGGTCCCCCGGAAATCCCTTTTGGTGACTGAGCTCCAATGAGGCCTCCAAATTCAAAATTCAAATTTTATCAAAATTCATATTTTTACGTTTCAAAAAATTCTGAAAACAAATATAGATATACATGAAGACATAACACACATGTGTGTAAATTTTCAGGGCATAATACATTGAAATGAGAGCTGTGCAAAAAAGACAAATCTGGGGTTGTTTAACACATGATACTATTCATTCTCTCAGGCCATGAATTTTTCTTTTTTGTACAGGTCGCAATTCAAGGTATTTCATCATGAATTTTTACACACATGTGGATTACATCCTTACATGTACACATATTTTTTCAGAATTTTTTGAAACATAAAAATTTAAATTTAAATTTTTAAAAAATAAAGGGTTCCATGGAGCTCGGCCTCCAAAACGCCTTTCTCCTCGGTCCCCTTCCTTTCTTTTCTTTGTTTTTTCCTCCTCTCTCTGCCTGCGACCCAATGAGTCTACCGGGCTGCGGCTTTTGCTCCTGCGTGGAGTTTGATTTGACAGGAGCAGGGGCAACAGTTTGCGTCAGGCACATCTGTCCCAATATATGCGGCTGTGCTGCGTCCGGCGTCCTTGATTTTTTTTTCTTCACGCGCCGCCGTTTGGTCCTCTAATCCGCTCCGATCTTAGCTTAGAGCATCTCCAGCCGCGCCCCCAACAAGGCCCCCCAGGCGATTTTTCGGCCGCCGGCGCCGAAAAATCGGCCCAGTCGCGCCCCCAAAGGCCCAATTTTCGCCGGCTCGGGCCAAAATTGGCGCCGGCGGACCCAGGCCGAACCCGGCGCGCTGGGGGCGCCGGCCGAATCGTTTTTGGCGCGAAAATAGGCGGGCCCTCATTGGCAGCGACTCGGCTCTTCTTGTCGCTTCGTCGTCCTCATCGCATCGGTTCTCGCGGCGGAATCAATGCCAAAGCTGCTGCGCGCTGCCGCGCCGGTCAGCCTCCTCCATTGATGCCTCACGGGCGGCGCAGAGAAGACCGGACGACACGCCTCCCTCGCCCGCCACGCGTACACATGGCGGCCACGCGTGCACACGGCGGCTCCGCCTATTTAAGCCGCCCCCTCCCGCGCCGGTGAGACGCACAGACTCTCCACCGCCGACGCCCCCGTTCCTCCCTCTCTTTTCGCCGTTTCCAGTGCACCGGATGGCCGAGCGATTTCCAGGCGATGGCGCGGCGGCGAACGGCTTCGGCCGCCACCACCTTCACGAGGGCGAAGCTCGGCTTCTCTATGAGGCCGAGTACCCGGTCCCGCCGGACATGCGGGTGCCCCCGGCATGGAGGATCAGCGCCGGCGGGGTCCCGGTGCCACCGCCGCCCACAGGGGCGGCGCGTCGTGGGGAGATTGCCCGTATCCGGTCCTCTCTGCCGCTGGCGGCGAGGGAAGGGCCGAGGTACATCCCCGACAGCTCGCTGTGGGAGCAGTACTTCCGTCGCCGCCACGCCGAGCATCTCGAGGCCACCAACGGCGTCGTGCCCTCCGAAAGGCTCAACGCCGACGACTGCCGCCGATGCTGGGGCGTGCCCGGCCGCATGCTGGAGGCCATCCTCGAGTACATCGAGGGCGGCAACACGCCCAGGCTGGAGTACCCCGCTCCCCCCTCCTCCCGCCGGCGGGGGAGCTCGTGGACGCCGAGACGCATGGACCCGGCGTGCTCCTCCTCGTCCGGCCGCTCGTCCGGCTCTCCCTCCCTCCTCCCCGTCAAGCCGAAGCCCCAGGACACGCCGGTCAGCCAGTGCACCCGCAGCTCCGGTGTCCGCATCGCCGAGTCCTCCCGCACCTCTGCACGGCTCGTCAGGCCAAAGGTGGAGCCAGGCCTCCCCGCGGAGTACGACGCCATTGTCCGGCGCGCCTTCTCCGAGGAGGCCGCCCTAAAGTGGGCGCAGGACGACTACCTCCGCGACGAGATGGTCCCGCAGCGCCGAGCCCTGCAGGAGATAGCCGCCCGCCAGCGTGGCCGCGAGGACGAGAACGGCGTGGTGATCTTCGACAGCGACGAGGACGAGGACGCCCCCGGACCGTCCAACCCGCCGTGCCAACCTGGGGAGGGGTGCAGCAGGGACGGCGGCCGCGGAGACGGCGACGACGATGACAGCGGCGACTACACGCAGTTCTACAGGCTCCTCGGCATGTAGAGCTTCAAGGGCGGCGGGCGGCAAGGAACGGCGAGGGCGAGGCGCGTCTAGTAGTGTTTTTTTTCTTCTTTTGTAAAATATTTTTATATATGTATGAACTCGCCGAAGTTTGGTCGAATTTGCGCCTTGTTTGTGCCCGATTTTGTTTTTCAAAATAAACCTGGGCGCGGAGACTTGGGAGCATCACGCCCCCAGCTCGCGGTTAGCGCCGACTCGCCCCAGGGGCGATTTTTAGCGCCTCCTGGGGGGCCAACGGCTGGAGATGCTCTTAGATTGGCGCAAGTCCCCGTCGAAACAGCTCGTCGCCTGCTGCTGATGCGGTGAGTCGCCGATGTTTGATGTATTTGTTGACCTTTCAATCTTGATTGATAAATTCCAAGTTGACGTAGATCCTTCTGTGATGGCTCTTTTTTCATCCGGACAAACGCGAGCTTCTCGATCCTTAAAAGAATTCCTTCCAAGAACTCAACACCACCGTGCGTGTGCCCCACGGTGGGCGCCAACTGTCGTGGAATTGTCACGGCAGATGTCCTAGTGCGAGGACTTAGTTGTGAGGCCAACGCATCTATGTGGTAGCTTGAGAGGGGTTGATCGAGATGAGAGACGCGAGACGGATCAACACACAAGAGAAGGATTTAGACAGCTTCGGGCCCCAGGAAACATCATCCGGTAATAGCCCTACATGTTGTTTGTGGCTAGGTCTCATTATGCTCATGAGGGAGTCGCCGTATAAGCCGGCTCCCCTTTAGTTGTGTCTAGCCTTAGCGATTATTTTCCCTGTCCCTCTTGGGATGCCCTGCCCCTCCTTATATAAGTTGAAGGGGCGGGTTACATGTGGAGTCCTAGTAGGATTAGGACTAGTCTATCTTCTGTTACAAGTTGGATACAAGTCTGGGTCTTGCTTCCTCGTAAAGGAAATATTCCTCATGCCTTTCCTCTTAAGCCGGCCCACCATAACGTGAACCGGCATTCTAGGCCTTGGACCTTGTCGTCCGTCTGACCCGCCAGCCGGGTTACTAATGAGTCGCCAAGATCAGGTGGGTTACCCGTGAGTCGCCAAGCTCCGGGCGGGTCACTAGTGAGTCGCCAATCTCCAGCTGGGTCAAACCTCCGGCCGGGTCATACCATGAGGCGTTGGGATCTAACTGAACCCGAGCGATTGCACTAGCTACGTTACTGAACCCCGATCGATCCCTTGTTGTTAACTGTACCCGAGTGATTCCTTCGCTACTGCTGCTAATTGAAGCCGATCGATGCTGCCTCTTGATGAACAGGGAGCGTTGTTGGGGGGTTGGATGAACAGTTCCCGATTGGGGGTTGGATGAACAAGACCCCGTGGTGTTGCCGCTGGATGAACAGGACCCTGATCGATCGAGCCGGTTGGGGGTGGATGAACAGGACCCCGTGGAGGGCTGGATGAACAGGACGACCCCATGGAGGGCTGGTTGAAAAGTAGCCGGTGGAGGGCTGGATGAACAGTAGCCCGTGGACGGGTGGTTGAACAGGACCCCGTGGAGAGGGCTGGTTGAACAGAAGCCGGTGGAGGAGCGGTGGGGGCTAGATGAACAGGAGCCCGTGGATGAACAGTCGCAGGTGGAGGCTGGAGGAGGTCGACGGTGGATGAACAGTAGCCCGTGGAGGCTGGAGGAGGTCGACAGTGGAGATGAACAGTAGCCCCTGGAGTCCCATTTTGCAGTACGCCACACCCCTCCCGATGAACAGGACCCCCGTTTCGACCGTAGTGCTCCAACACAAGTTCGGTTCCTCCGTTTTGTGGTACGCCAGACCCCTCCCGATCAACAGGACCCCGTTTCGACCGTAGGCACTCGAACACAAGTCTGTTTCCTCCGTTTTGCGGTACGCCAGACCCCTCCCGATGTACAGGATCCCGTTTCAATCATGGCCGGTTGAACAGAAGGCCATTTCCTCCGCTCTGCGGTACCCAGGCCTCGGTTCGATCGGCTGTTCCGTCCAAGCCGGTTGGTTCCCGATGAACACGCCGCATTCCGTTCTGACCCAGCCGGTTGGCTCCCGATGATAACGACGCCGTCACTGCCTCTCCATGTACACGAGCCCTGGCCATACATATGCGCGAGTAGCCGTTCGAGACCACGCCCATATGTACGTACATGGCCGTATTTACTTTCTTGCACCCTATAAACTTTCATAAAATATATAAAAATAGCAACAGTAAGTATTTTGTTGTAAGTAGAAACAAAATAAAAAATAAAGCAAAAAAGAAAACAAAAAACAGGAAAAAAATAAAAAAATCCACCTACTGGGCCACCACGGCCTGAATACAACTAGAAACCTAGCTAGTTGGGCCAAGATTCAGACCCGCAGAAGGCCCAGCAGGCCCACGGGCATAGAAGTGTCAGATTAGGCCCATAGGCCTGCAGTTTAGAGGGGTTCGAGAGGGAAGAGGCAGCGGAGCTTATAAACAGGTGCGGGGCGCTCTCAACTAGCGAGGTGGGACTAAACTCCCACCACCACGCCGCTATGCAAGGCCATTGGTCCCGGTTGGTGGCACGAACCGGGACCAATGCCACCCTTTGGTCCCGGTTTATGGCACCAACCGGGACCAATGCCCCCCCTTTAGTCCCGGTTGGTGCCACCAACCGGGACCAAAGGCCTCTGCTTCCCGCCCTTTAGGCTGCTCAAAAGAGACCTTTGGTCCCGGTTGGTGGCAACAACCGGGACTAAAGGGGACATTGGTCCCGGTTGGTGCCACGAACCGGGACCAATGCGCTATGTATATAACCAGGACTTGTAAATTTTTCAGTTTCATCGACCATTTCCCCCCGACGACGCCGAACTCATCGACGCCGCCAGGCTGCCCGTGCTCGCCGTCGCCGCCTCGCCGCCCGCTCCTTGTCGCCGTCGCCCGACGCGCCGCCCCGGCCCGTGTCCCTGCCCCGACGCGCCGCCGCCCCGGCCCGTGCGCCCCTGCCCTGACGCGCCGCCCCAGCCCGAGCCCCTGCCCCGACGCCGCCCCACGCCGCCGGCCTGCCCCGACTGTCGTGGAATTGTCACGGCAGATGTCCTATTAAAAGGACTTAGTCGTGGAGCCATCGCAACGGGTTAGCTTAAAGGGGTTAAACCGGACACAGGACATGGGAGAGTTTATACTGGTTCGGCCCCTTGTGGTGAAGGTAAAAGCCTACAATCCAGTTGTGGTGGGATTGATATGGTCTCGATGATCAGGGAGTGGAATCGCTTTACCTAGATCTCGAGTTGTTGTCTCTTGTCCCTAAACCGCCGCCGGGTCGTGCCTTTATATATACAGGTCGACGCCCGCCGGCTTACAGAGTCCCAATGCCGGTTTATACACGTATCCGGCTCGGTCTCTACTTTCTCATACCTCATGATACAAGTTATGCATTACATGGCGGTTTATAGCTACAGGCCCTAATCTACCTCCGGGCCTTGGGCCTTTGAGTCTCTGTAGTAAAGCGCCTTACTCCTTGTCCTCATGGGCTTCAAATATGAACAATCCATTATGGGGATAACCCGGCTTCACCTGGCCGGGTTACACCCAGTAATAATATCCCCAACATTAGGCCCCAGATTGATTTGGACTGGTTCATGTCAATCTTCAAACCTTGAAAATTTTCTTCCTTCATCTTAGCATAAATCTGATAAACCGCCATGATGTCATCGTCCGGTATCATGATAAACCATCATGATGTCACCGGTTAATTAAAACGGCAGATATCTCACATTCATTAATGGACTTCCGACAATCGAGGCGACAACTCTGTCACATATCCAACTGTTTGGGCTCCTCGATTCTCGCGCCTTGACACTTATCCTTTCGCCTTTATAAATAAGACCGAGGGTCCTTTCCATTTTCCCCCCTTGTCTCTTCGTATTTCCTTCTTCCTCACGACGCCCCAGAGCTCGGGCTCCGCCACCGCCGTCGACCTTCGCGTCTGCACCAACCAAGGCCGCTGCATCAACCTGATCGCATCATAGCAACGCGGCGCTCCTCCTCTGCTCCGCAGCATCAGTAAGTACCTTTCCTCTTAAATATCATATCTGCATTAGGGTTCCGCTGTTCGTCGGTGTTCTTCGCTGTTCGTCCTTTTTCTCTCTTAGATCTCATAACTTGATCTGAAACTGATAGTAAAAGCAAGCGATGATAATTCAGTGCCCTTTGCCGACCTCAGAAAACTACCTTTTACTGCATGAGATCTTAGCCAAACAGATGTGTTCTTCACTGTCGCCACTTTAGGTTTTTAAATTTATTTCCCTTTTAGAACTGCGGCAGATCCAAAATTATATCACCGATCTGTGAAATCTGTTTGTGCCATACTTAGAATTTTTTTTAGATCTGTAGCTTCCATACCATTGTAGGCAGTATATTCTTTAGAATCTGATAACTTGCCATGTACCATTAGCCCTCTGTTAAACCGCCAACCTGTTTTAAATACCAGAATCCGGTTTAGCATACCCAGATGTCTTAATATCATCTTCTTCCATCATTGCACCGGTTTGTAAGTACTAGTCATGACTTTTAAACCGGATATTGATCCTTTTTCCAGTTTTTCACCGAAATGGCCAAACAATTATATTCTTGCAATTGGGTCCCTTCCCGGGTTACCGAAGCACATTTGACTGGATGTGTTACAACGGGCGCTTTGGCAAGTAAAGACACCATTCATTGGCAAGTCCCCGGTCCAGAAAACCCTCCTGAACCCCAGGATGGAGAAGTTATTGTGTTTGTTGATCACCTGAGCCGAGGCTTCACCCCTCCCGGATCAAAATTCTTTCGGGACGTGCTAGCTAGCTTTCGGATCCGCCCTCAAGACATCGGACCGAACTCAGTGTCCAATATTTGCAACTGGCAAGTATTCTGTGAAGTGTAACTGCAAGAGGAACCTACTGTCGAGTTTTTCCGGGACTTCTTCTACTTAAACCGCCGTACTAAATTTACGGACGGACCAAACACTGAGCTAGGCGGCGTTTCAATCCAGAAAAGAAAAGATGTTGATTTCCCTCACGCCAAGCTTCACAGTCATCCCAAGGACTGGAATCAGACTTGGTTTAATTGTCGAAGCACAGCTCCAGACAATGAAAATCCTTTGTCGGGTTATCGCCCTCACCGGCTTACAAAAACTCATCCCCTTCCTCAACGACTGACTGCCAAGGAACGGGCAAAATATGCCCCTCAGTTAGCCAAACTCAGGGCCTTTGTTGCAAATGGATTGACAGGCATCGACTTCATTCGATGTTGGGTCTCTTGGAGCGTTCTGCCCTTAAGCCGGCGCCCCAGTTTGATGTGTGAATATACGGGAGATTTGAAAGACCCTCAACGTCATATCGACATCCAACTTACTGATGAAGAAGTTACTGAAGCTGTGAAGAAAATGCTTGATGAACCGGTGGAGCAATGAAGCAAAACGGGTCTCGGTCCTTTCTATGTTGCTAATAGACCGCCAAAGGTAAGAATTTCCGCTTTGTTGTTTTAATCCATCCCTTGTCAAACAATTCTTCATAACTGAGCTATTCAATTGCGCAGGGTGATGATCCATTATGGAAAAGGAAAACACGGGATAAACCGGCAAGGGCTCCCCGTATCAAGTCCAAGGACACAAAGAAGCCTACAAAGAGGAGAACCGCCGAACCGTCTGAACCAGTCATTGATGAAGATCTGGATAATCGAGATTCAGAGGTAGAACTTGACTCTCTTGGCTCATTTTTTATACACCTTATTGACGATGATCATTATCAGGATGATGCGGAGGCTAGCCATGCTGACGAGGTAACCATTCTTTCTTCTGATTCAAATCCTGTGCCAATACAAAAATCCGTCGAGCCGTCCGGAAAGTAAAATTTTCATGCCCTCTTTCTTATTTGGATCCGCACTTTCTTTTGAAGACGCAGCAACATGAATCTCGCCGCACAACTCGGCACAGCGGCCAAGTGGTGACCTCCTTCGGTTTACCAAATTCGCCAGTTCGCAAACGCCGCCAAGAGGTTGCTTATACTCCTGACACCCTTTACCCTAAGGCGGGTTACATCCGATATCCTCTTAATCCGTTTGACTCAAATTATCAGGGAACTTCTCATTCATCATTTGGCAAGTCGTCAGCTACGCAACTTCCTCCCCGTAAGACTGTCCCTGGGTAAGTATAACATATCTTAACCTTTTTGATCTTGTATCATTTTATCATACTGATTTGCATACTTGTTCTTTCCAGTGCCAAAGCCAGACCCAGTAAGAAAGCCAAGTTGAATAAGCCGACTGACCATGAACCGGCCCTTGAAACAGAGAAGATCCCAGAAGCTGCTGACCCGGAGGCTGACACTGTCCTTGATGATCCGGCTCCTCAAACGACTGACTCCGTTGTCGAACCGATGGAGACAAACCCAACAAGCCAGCCAGCTGATCCACCAAGTCCGACTGTTGATCCGCCGAGCCCAGCTAAAGCGTCCAATAAACCGTCAAGCCCTGCCAAGACTATGGACGACGATGTTGTCGTAACTAGTATTGGATTCAGCTCCCCTGGCCGTCCTGTCGCTTTATCAAAGCATAATGCCAAAGATGAAATTTCTGCTATGGACAAGGGGAAATGGAAGTCCGAGTTATCAAGCTATGCCAACCTCAGCGCTCAAGACCTTCATTCAGGATTTTTGAACCGCTTGTATACCAGTTGCGACTATGAAGCCGGCTTAGTAAACCTGATGAAGGATCGATATGAGGTAACTATCACTTGCTCATGAATTTTATAACTGGTCTTAGAATATCCACTCTAATAGCCCCCAAGGATCGGTTCATATAAATGTTTTGTGAACCGGGTCTTATGATAGAATCAGTTGTGTGAATTTTGCTGGTGTAGCCCCCATGGACCGGTTTATACCTTTGGGATGAACCGGTACATCCTCTGATATACTGTGTCCAGAACTAATGATCATTGTAATCCGTCTGTACTTGAGCAAACATGCATTAGCCCCCAAGTGTCATGTAGATAACTTGTTATGTGCTTGAGACTTTTAACATGTCAGCTGATAAACAAGCAATCCGCATTAGCTCCCAAGTGCCAAGTGTATAACTTGTTATAGGCTTGGGACTTCAAAATATACATCACTAACTCATGACCTGTCTCTTTCGGGTTGAGCTGATCAAAAAAGACTCTCAAATCACCGATCTTCACGCAAATATCAAATCCCAGCAAGATGAGACTTGCAAGGTTAAAGGCGAGTTGACCACCGCTTTAACAACCATGGAACAACTGAAGGAGTACTTTAAGGGTGAACGGGTAGATTGGGAGGCTGAAAAGTCCACTTTGTTAAAGCGGGCAGAAGACGCTGAAAACGCCCTTAAACCGGCGACAGAAGAACTGAGCATCTTGAAGCGGCAGATTGATGCCATGACCTCTGCCATCTTTGGTAATAATCTCTTCACAAATCTTAACAAGTGCCAGTTGTGAAAACTTCCGGTTTAACAATAGCTTGATCCTTTTGCAGGTAGCCGTGTTACTCATCTTGGCGCAGATATGCGCAAAAAAATGAAGGCTGCCTACACTTTGGTAGAACAGCTATATACCGGCACTCAACGAGCCATCTGTACAACCTCCAATAACAAACCGCACCCAACGCTAATCAAAGAAACATTGGAAAGGTTATCCATGTTGCCTGCCCGGATTGAGGAGTTGAAGAAATCTGCTGCTAGGGCCGGTGCCCTTACTGCACTGACTCACGCTAAGGCCTGGATATCAGACCTTGATTCGGAAGACGTTGGAAATGGTTATCCAAGCCAAAAAGAAGACGGATCAGAATTCGACAATGACGATCTCCAGGCCATCACAAGAGAAATGCGTCCACTGGCAAGTAAGTTGGCTGAAGACACTGACTTGTCATTCTATTAGAACATGTATGATGTCAACGACAAGCGGATGAATGCACCAACTTATGACGTGGAAAATCTGATCCCGCCGATCCGTAAGCATACTTACGCTCCTGACGTTGAACCGTCTGATCTTATACACGATGAAGCTGTCTTCCAAGCCTTAACAGGAATTGATTGGACAACTGTTGACTTCCAGCCACTGGGTGGAGAGAAGGAGGGTGAACCGGCGCAAGAAGATCCGCAACCTTCACATCAACCTGAGGCAGAATCATAATCCGGAAGCCGGTTTAGCTTTTGCATACGGTCATCCTTGTGAAAAACAATTATTCTTTTGGGCAGTCAAAACGCCTTGTAATAGGCTAGCTTGAATACTTGGTCTGTTATGCCATCGTGCACAATACTGTTAACCCGTCATGCCATATCTGCTTATGATCCCTAACAGCTTTATACAGTCCTGTTTCTGCATAAAATAGACTGAAAATTGTCCTGGCGTTTTATCGCTGGACGGGTCATAATGCCCAATATAACGCTAAGGTTTATAACCAAAGCTATAAAGATAATAAAATATGAAACATATCATACCTGTGATATTGAATCACTTTGTTGGTTTACCAATGTTCTTGTAAGAAGGGTAATGACCCAAATCTTGAGTGCTGGTAACTCAAACCCTGATGTGCTGGTATATAATAAGTCATGTCGGGTTATGATAAACACCGGATGATCATCCTGGCAACTTATAGTTAACTCCAGGCCGGGTTAAGAAATACCGGTTTATATTGATGATTTACAATCAGGCCGGGTCATTGGACGCCGGTTTAAACTCAAAACCTTTATCAAGGGAGAAAAAATTCTGACAAATAAAAACAAAGAAAAACTTGTAGTCGAGGCTTTTCAAGGGCTGCCAGGCCCAAATGCGAGGCTTTTCATGGGCTGCCAGGCTACTGAGTTAAACCGTTTTACAAAGCCTTTTAAGATGGTCCTCAATCCTTAACCAATCGCCGGTTTATCATTGACAAGTTCAGGGTCATATGAGATTGACTTGTCAAGTTGGCGGGTCATACCAGGTTTACCTGGACGGAGTGACTTACTTGATGAAGGCAGGTTAACCCGGGGTTTTAGGTGTATACACCAGGCTTCCAAGCCGTGGCATTTTGAGCTGTGCTCAGTGGGTGCCCATGTTTGAGTTGTTCTTTTACAACACTCTTTGGCCCCTAAGTAACTTCGTTATGGCTCTGAGCCAATCAAAAGGTGTAGCTTAGGTTCGAATACGACCAAGCCCCCAAGTGACTTTTCTTTTTGTGGCTTTGAGCCAGTCAAGAGGTGTGGCTATGGTTCGAATACGACCAAGCCCCCAAGTGACTTATATTGATAGACAGCAGTATAGGCTGAATCAAGGGGTAAACCGGATGCCGCTTTACAAATAGAAGCTTCTGTGTAACCACTCATGATATGAGAAAAACAACAGATACCCCGCCTTAGCTGGGGCTCCGGTTTATTATATTGATCATAATATATACATCATCAAAATATGTACATGATAGGAGCCTATGGCTCAGGTGTAGTAAGGCCGTAGGTGAGCTATATTCCATGGTCGGATCGTCTCCTCCTCCGACTTGCGTGAGTCTTTGTACTCTCGAACATCGATGAGGTAGTATGATCCGTTGTTCAGATTCTTGCTGACCACAAAGGGCCCTTCCCAAGGTGGGGATAACTTGTGCATATCGGTCTGATCTTGGATAAGCCGGAGCACTAAGTCGCCTTCTTGAAAAGTTCTGGTTTTAACCCGACGGCTGTGATAACGCTGCAGGTCTTGCTGATAAATCGCCGAGCGAGCTGCTGTTATGTCCCATTTCTCATCTAACAGGTCCAATGCATCTGGGCGTGCTTTTTCATTGTCCGCTTCAACATAGGCTGCCACTCAAGGCGAGTCATGGCGAATATCACTTGGGAGAACTGCTTCCGCTCCATAAACCATGAAGAAGGGTGTATAACCAGTAGATCTATTGGGAGTGGTGTTAATGCTCCATAAAACGGAAGGCAACTCTTCCACCCAACAACCCGGCGTCCTCTGCAAAGGGACCATAAGCCGGGGCTTGATACCCTTCAGGATTTCCTGATTAGCTCTCTTCGCTTGACCATTAGACTGGGGGTGGGCCACTTAAGACACATCAAGCCGGATGTGCTCTCTTTGACAGAACTCCTCCATAGCACCTTTGGAAAGATTCGTGCCATTATCTGTTATAATGCTGTGTGGAAAACCAAAACGGAATATCACTTTCTTCATGAATTGAACCGCCGTGGCTGCATTACACTTGCTAACTGGCCCTGCCTCCACCCACTTGGTAAACTTATCAACCGCCACCAAAAGGTGGGTATTCTTATCCTTAGATCTCTTAAAGGGCCCAACCATATCAAGCCCCCAGGTTGCAAACGGCCAGGTGATTGGAATCATCCTCAACTCCTGGGCCGGAACATGAGCTCGGCGTGAAAACTTCTGACAACCATCACACCTTTTGACCAAGTCCTCAACATCAGCATGAGCCGTCAGCCAATAGAAACCATGACGAAAAGCCTTAGCCACCAAGGATTTTGAACCTGCATGATGACCACAATCCCCTTCGTGGATTTCACGCAAAATATCACAACCTTCTTCTGAAGAGACACAGCGCTGGAAAGCCCCCGAGACACTGCAATGATGTAACTCGCCATTGATAATAGTCATGGACTTGGACCGCCGGATTATCTATCTGGCCAAAACTTCATCCTCTGGCAACTCGCCCCGGTTCATGTACGCCAAATACGGGACCGTCCAATCCGGGATAACATGAAGCGCCGCCACCAACTGAGCCTCCGGATCAGGAACAGCCAAATCTTCCTCCGTGGGGAGCTTGACCGACGGGTTATGCAAAACGTCAAGGAAAACATTGGGCGGCACCGGTTTACGCTGAGAGCCCAATCGGCTTAAAGCGTCCGCCGCTTCATTCTTTCACCGGTCCACATGATCAACCTGATAACCCTTGAAGTGACCTGCAACAATATCCACCTCTCGACGATATACTGCCATGAGCGGGTCCTTAGAATCCCAAGTGCCAGACACTAGTTGAGCCACTAGGTCCGAGTCACCAAAGCATTTAACCCGGCTCAAATTCATCTCCTTAGCCATTCGAAGACCATGGAGCAGGGCTTCGTATTCCGCTGCATTATTAGTACAAGGAAACATCAAGCGGAGAACATAACAGAATTTGTCACCTCGAGGGGAAGTAAGAACCACTCCAGCCCCCGAGCCCTCCAATTGCCTGGATCCGTCGAAGTGAATCGTCCAGTATGTGTTATCCGGTTTATCCTCCGGCGCCTGCAACTCTGTCCAGTCATTGATGAAATCCACGAGCGCTTGAGACTTGATGGTCGTGCGAGGCACATATTTTAATCCGTGAGGACCAAGCTCAATAGCCCACTTAGCAACCCGGCCGGTCGCTTCCCTGTTCTGGATGATGTCCCCCAAAGGAGCAGAACTGACCATAGTAATGGGGTGACCCTGAAAATATTGCTTAAGCTTCCGGCTCGCCATAAAAACCCCATATACAAGCTTCTGCCAATGTGGGTATCTCTGCTTTGACTCAATAAGCACCTCACTGATGTAATAAACCGGCCGTTGAACCGGATGTTCCTTTCCTGCTTCCTTGCGCTCCACCACAATAGCCACGCTGATAGCTCGGGCATTAGCAGCCACATATAACAGTAATGGTTCTTTATCAATGGGAGCAGCAAGCACAGGTGGTTCGGCGAGCTGTCGTTTTAGAGCCTCAAACGCTTCATTAGCCGCATCACTCCAGACGAAGTCTTCTGTCTTCTTGAGCATTTGGTACAAAGGAATCACCTTTTCTCCAAGACGACTGATAAACCGGCTTAAAGCAGCAATCCAGCCTGCCAACCGTTGAACATCATTGATACACTTCGGTTTAGCCAGCGAAGTAATCACCTTGATCTTCTCCGGATTAGCCTCAATGCCCCTATTAGATACTAGGAAACCCAAGAGCTTGCCTGCCGGTACACCAAAAACACACTTGGCCGGGTTAAGCATCATCTTATAAACCCGGAGGTTATCAAAGGTCTCCTTTAAGTCATCTATCAATGTCTCCTCCTTCCTGGACTTGACCACTATATCATCCACATAAGCATGAATGTTGCGACCGATCTGATTATGAAGGCAATTCTGAACACAACGATGATAAGTCGCCTGGCCACTCTTGAGCCCAAAAGGCATAGACACATAGCAGAAGGCTCCAAAGGGAGTTATGAACGTTGTCTTCTCCTGGTCCTTAACTGCCATTTTGATCTGATGATAACCCGAATAAGCATCCAGAAAACTCAAACGCTCACAACCCGCCGTAGCATCAATGATTTGATCAATACGAGGGAGAGCAAAAGGATCAGCTGGACACGCCTTGTTCAAATTTGTGTAATCCACACACATCCACCAAGTGTCGTTCTTCTTAAGTACCAGCACTGGATTAGTCAACCACTCTGGATGAAAAACTTCAACAATGAACCCTGCTGCCAAAAGCCGAGCTACCTCCTCACCAATGGCATTGCGCCTCTCTTCATTGAACCGGCGAAGAAACTGTCGGACCGGTTTAAACTTGGGATCAACATTAAGGGTGTGCTCAGCGAGTTCCCTCGGTACACCTGGCATGTCAGAAGGCTTCCATGCAAAGATATCCCGATTCTCACGGATGAACTCGATGAGCGCGCTTTCCTATTTCGGATCCAGATTTGCGCTGATGACGAACTGTTTGGATGAATCGCCAGGCACGAAATCAACCATCTTAGTCTCATCAGCCGATTTAAACTTCAAGGCCGGATCATGCTCCGTAGTGGGTTTCTTCAACGAAGTCATATCTGCCGGATCAACATTGTCCTTATAGAACTTCAACTCCTCCGTTGCACAAACCGACTCAGCATAGGCCACATCACCTTCCTCACATTCCAAAGCGATCTTGCGGCTTCCATGTACCGTAATGGTCCCCTTATGACCCGGCATCTTGAGTTGCAGATAAACATAACAAGGTCATGCCATGAACTTAGCATAAGCCGGCCGTCCAAACAGGGTATGATACGGGCTTTGGATTTTCACCACTTCGAAAGTTAACGTCTCTAATCTCGAGTCATACTCATCTCCAAACGCGACCTCCAGAGCTATCTTACCAACTGGATAAGCTGACTTGCCAGGCACCACACCATGAAAAACAGTGTTTGACGGTTTAAGATTCTTATCTGTTAGCCCCATACGGCGGAAGGTGTCATAATACAAGATGTTGTTACTGCTCCCTCCATCCATGAGCACCTTAGAGAATTTATAACCTCCAACCTGAGGCGCCACCACCAACGCCAGATGACCCGGATTGTCAACCCGGGGTGGGTGATCCTCTCGACTCCACACAATGGGCTGCTCAGACCATCGCAAGTAACGGGGCACCACCGGTTCAACTGAATTCACCGCACGTTTATGAAGCTTCTGATCGCGTTTGCATAGGCTAGTGGTGAAGACGTGGTATTGTCCACTATTCAACTGCTTCGGGTGACTTTGGTAACCTGACTGCTGCTGCTGCTGATGTCCCTGCTGGTTATAGCTACCCTGGTTGCTCTGATTGCCTTGACTGCCATGTCCACCCTGATTGCCCTGGAATCCTGAACCGGAGTTGCCTCCTCCATAACCCGGCCCGTAGGATCTGGAACCTGAACCGCCGGACGGTCCATGATCATTCCGGAAAAAGTCTGAATTTTTGAATTCTCGCATGATGTAACAATCCTTCCAGAGGTGCATGGCCGGTTTGTCCTGCGATCCATGCTTCGGGCAGGGCTGGTTCAACAGGTAATTCAGTCGCTCCGGATTAGGACTGGGTTCTCCCCTTCTTGGGGGCGATTTGTCTTTACGACGCTGTCCATTACCCTGTGTATTGGTGTTAGCCATAAAATCTGAATTATGATCTGCTTTACGCTTACCATTATTATTGTGGCCCGTCGGGTTATGCTGCTGCCCCTTAGCGTTGCCGTTCTTCCTTCCCTTCCCCGGCTTTTCATCGTCAGACTCGAGGTCCTTGGTACTATCAGAATCAACATACTTAACTAGAGCGGCCATAAGTGTACCCATGTCATTGCAGTGACGCTTAAGCCGTCCCAGCTTTAATTTCAACGGCTGAAACCGGCAATTACCCTCCAATGTTATAATTGCCGAGTCAGCATTGATGCGATCCGATGAATGCAAGATCTCTGAGACCCGGCGCACCCAATGGGTTGTTGACTCGCCCTCTCCCTGGACGCAGGCGGCTAAATCCACAATTGACATGGGTTGCTTACATGTGTCCTTGAAGTTTGCTACAAACCGGGCTTTTCATTCAGCCCATGACCCGATGGAATTAACTGGTAAACTTTTCAGCCAAGTGCGAGCCGTTCCATCCAACATCATAGTGAAATACTTCGCACATGCCGCTTCATCCACATCCAGCATCTCTATTGCCATCTCATAACTCTCAACCCATGACTCGGGGGGTAAATCGGTGGTGTAATTAGGCACCTTACATGGACCCTTGAAATCCTTGGGTAGCCGCACATTACGCAGAGCCGGGATGAGGCAGGGCACTCCCCAAGAGCTGAAAGTAAGACCTCGTTCCACGGAAGTCGTCGGACGAACCGGAGTGAGCTGATGGTCCTGTGTCGCTAACTCGGCTTCTCGACGTGCTCTACCGTTATCCACCACATCCTGAGCATTTACCCCACCGCGCACCGGATTAGGACCTCGAGGGGCGTCACGGTTTCGCGCACTGCTTGACACAGCCGGTTCATCAATGTGTCGGCTGTAACTCCGGCTCTGGCGCGGGGTTGAATGAAGTCTGTCTCTGCTATATGAATAAGCCTGCTGCTGCACCATGGCCGTTTGAAGAAGATCCCTAGCGCATCGCATTTCAACCGCCGCAGGGGACTCACCCTCCATCGGAATAGCTGCCAATCGTGATGCCGCAGCGATCATGTTATCCAAAGGGGTGGAGAAGTGACCCGGTGGCACCGGTATGTACTACGGCGGGTCATGTATCCGTCAAGGCGGGCCAGTCACCCGTGGCTGATCCGGTGCTCCTGTTGCTTCCCTCCGGTTTACCGCCGCCGGATTACTGGTTCCCGCTCCTGGCGTACCGAAAAGATTCATTGCTTCATAAACCAGTGGCAGTCGAGACCGGTGCCTCCTTCTCAACACGTCATTTGAAGCGTTCTGATCCAGCATAAGCCGGTAATTCTCTGCCTGAATCCGTTGTGCTTGTGCTTCTAAAGCGGCCCGCTCTTCAGCCATCCTGGTTTCCTCGGCCGCTAAGTCCTCTTTGGCCTGAGTTATCTGATCCTGCAGCTTAGCAACCTCCGCGTTATGCTGATCTTGGGTGTCTGGGGTAACTTGTGCGGTCAGTAATGTCGTCCAGGCGTCTAATAAGCCGGACAAGACTTGGGCCGGCCGGCGCGCGGGGCCTCCTGCCCCAGCTGCCGATCCGGAAATTATTGCTGCCGCAGCTGAAGATTGCAAAGTGGGCTGCGTACCGGCCATAAAAATTGCAACCCGGTTCGACGGTTCAAGGGGGTCCAGAATACCGTCGCCATCGGAACAGCCCCCGAACCGGCCATCTTGAAGTTGATACAGTGACTCGGTCTCCCCGATGGATGACTCACCATCTGAATAAACGACGGTCTCACCATCGGACGTCGGATCAAGTTCTGCGCCATTGATGAATCCTACGAACGCACGCTTCACGGCAGGCTGAACCCGGGCAGGGCTTGCACGCTGAGCCGTCTCGATGAGGTCGGTGCAGATGTCCGGCTCAGGGCCCGGTTCGCCGATCTTGCCGATGAAAACGTGAATTCCTCCAAAGGGGACCCGGTACCCGTACTCGATTGAGCCGGCATCGGGGCCCCAGCCTGCGTCGTCGATGTAGAGCTTGCCGCGACGACTCTTGGTCATCCGGCCCACGGTGTATCCCTTGAGCCCTTCAAAGTTGCCCTTCAAGAACTCGAAACCATCGTGCGATAGCCCCACGATGGGCGCCAACTGTCGTGGAATTGTCACGACAGATGTCCTATTAAAAGGACTTAGTCGTGGAGCCATTGCAACGGGTTAGCTTAAAGGGGTTAAACCGGACATAGGACACGGGAGAGTTTATACTGGTTCGGCCCCTTGCGGTGAAGGTAAAAGCCTACGATCCAGTTGTGGTGGGATTGATGTGGTCTCGATGATCAGGGAGCGGAATCGCTTTACCTAGATCACGAGTTGTTGTCTCTTGTCCCTAAACCGCCGCCGGGTCGTGCCTTTATATATACAGGTCGACGCCCGCCGGCTTACAGAGTCCCGATGCCGGTTTATACACGTATCCGGCTCGGTCTCTACTTTCTCATACCTAATGATACAAGTTATGCATTACATGGCGGTTTATAGCTACAGGCCCTAATCTACCTCTGGGCCTTGGGCCTTTGAGTCTCTGTAGTAAAGCGCCTTACTCCTTCTCTTCACGGGCTTCAAATATGAACAATCCATTATGGGGATAACCCGGCTTCACCTGGCCGGGTTACACCCAGTAATAATATCCCCAACACCGACCACGCTCTGCCCCGACCACAGGCCGCCGCCACGTTCGGTCCGGCCGCCGGCCTTCCTCTCTGTTTTTTTCATATATATGATGTTTTTTTTCAGATTATGTGCATATGTGTGATTATATGTATGTGTGTATATATGATTATATGTCCTGTTTTTTTCAGATTTTTTGTTCATATATATGATGATTTGTTTTTTGCATTTTTATAAAAATGTATATATGTATGTATGTTCTCTGTGTATATATGTTCATATATGCAAAAGTTAGATTTTTAGAAAAGTTTTATCTATATATGTTCTCTGATTTAGTACATTTTAGGTTAGTCTCATTTTTAGAAAAAAATTATATATTTAGGAAGAAGGAAGAGAAGGAAGAAGGAAGAAGAAGAAAAAGTTTTATATATGCAAAAGTTACATTTTTAGAAAAGTTTTATATATCTAGCTAGGAAAGGAAGAAGAAGAAAAAGAAGGAGAGGAAAAAGGAAAATAAGAAGAGGAAGAAAGGAGAAGAAGAGGAGAGGAAGAAGGGGAGAAATAAATAAGAAGAGGAAAAAAAAAGAAGAAAAAGAAGAGGAGAAGAAGAAAGGAATAGAGGAGAAGAAGAAAAAAAATAGAATTTTCTATTTTTTTCTTCTTCTCCTATATTCCTTTCTTCTTCTCCTCTTTTTTTTCTTCTTTTTTTCTTTGATCTTCTCCTCTATTCCTTTCTTCTTCTCCTCTTTTTATTTCTTCTTCGTCTTCTTATTTTTATCGGGTATGTTGTTGTCGATATACCCCCTCCCGGTAACTTCAACATGAGGGGGGGTCGATATACCCCCTCCCTGATAACATTATTTTCCCATGTATGTATGTCGTCGTTGTCGATATAACGCCCTCCCCGATAACTTCGACATGAGGGGCGGTCCATATATATACCCACTCTCGACCGCAATAACTTATACCACGGGAGTACCCCCCCCCCCGACCCTCTCGCTCGACCAAAACTCTTGAGGACACCCAAACCCTAGAAAAAAACGATGTCGGTCTCCTACCCCCTCCCGCCGCTCCCCTACCCGACAAACTCTCTCGAGGCCACCCAAATTTACCAAGTTAAAAGAGCGTTGTCATCGAGGCCACCCCAAACCCTTGAAGCGTTGTCGAGGCCACCCCAAACCCTTGAAGCGTTGCCGAGGCCACCCCAAACCCTAGAGAAGCGTCAAGGCCACTAATATGATTCCTTGTTGTGATTAGCTAGCTAGTTCTATGTTTTCCACTAATATATCCATCTGTCATGTTTGAATAATAATTGCCATGTTGTAAATATTTGCAGAAACTATGGAGCACCCCCGAGACGAAGCAACAGAAGCGGTGTTGGGGGACATAATCGCAGCAGGAAGTGATGTCGTCTTGTCGTTTCTCAACGACACCGATGGTCTGGAAGAAGCAGGCTACGGTGATCGAACAATGGAGGAGGAAGGACATGATTATGATGGCTCCGGTGACCGAATGCCGGTGGAAGAAGGACACCGTGATGACGGCTCTGGTGACCGAACGGAGTCCGGCCAGGTATATATATTAATTAAGCATGTGCTGACTATAGCTAATTGATGCATTAATTGTTTTTGGTATGTACACATATTAACTCTCTTCTTTCTTCTTTTATTTTAACTCTCTTCTTTCTTCTTTTCTAGCCCTCCGGATTGAGCAAAACTGAGGCAACGAGACAAGGCCCAAAGAGAAAGTTGCGCTCGGATGAAAGGTACACGATCACCGAAATCGATCACGATGGCCAACCGATTGAACCCCTCCGGACCAAGCAAGCATTTTCTGCTCAGTGCGGGGTTCTTGTTAGGGACATGATCCCGATCAACATCGAGCAATGGTTTAAGCCTAAGGACGAAGACTCTGGGGTGTCTTATGTCGACGATAGGCAGAAAGCTGATCTTTGGACTGCGCTGAAGGCAAATTTCACCCGCACCGCCAGAGGAGGATCCGGAGAAGCCAGTTAA
This sequence comes from Aegilops tauschii subsp. strangulata, assembly GCF_002575655.3. Taxonomy (NCBI): domain Eukaryota; kingdom Viridiplantae; phylum Streptophyta; class Magnoliopsida; order Poales; family Poaceae; genus Aegilops; species Aegilops tauschii. Next base: position 45,542,582 of record NC_053036.3, read on the forward strand.
AGAGCCATTGATCAAGGCTCATGCTCTTAAGAAGATGGTTGAGCTATTCAGGAGGTGGAAGAATGAGCTGAAATCAGCGTTTGTCGATAATGACAAGACTCCAGAATTCATCGGCCGATTTGAGAAGATCAAAGATCATTGGGACGCATTTGTCGCCCAAAAGAAATCTGAGAAGGCCAAGAAGATGTCAGTTTGAGTGACAAACAAGATAAATGCTGCAAAGAAGAAGCATCACCATCGCACGGGGTCAGGTGGCTACCTGAAAGCCCGGCCGTTGTGGGACAAGGCTGAGAATGACCTACAAGATAAAGGGATCGAACCAGAGACATTGCGCTGGCCAGACCGTGCAAGGACTTGGTTCTTCGGGGTTGGGGGAACATTGGACCCTGAAACAGGGAAGTGCGTTTGGACAGACGAGCAACTGAATACACCCATCACGAGGCTTCAGAAGTTTATCGAAAAAGCGCAGGAAGGGACGTTCGTTCCAGACAGAGAGAACGACGAGCTCACAATGGCCATCGGGAATCCTGAGCACCCCGGACAGACACGAGGCACGCCAGGCTCCGTTCCGTGGAAGGCTGGGTTTCCGGGCGCAGGCGGTTACAAATGCCAGGAGAGGAGGAAGAAAGTGGAGCAGACCCAACTCCAGGCGCTGCACGCAAGGGTACAAGCGCTAGAGGAACAAGACGCAGTTCACAGCAAGTGACCTGCCGAAACTACCCCCGAAGCTACCCCGCCATCTCAGCGGAGAAGCAGCGTGGCTTCCACCGAGCTGCTTTAGCTGGAGCATGTCTTGACGGCTCCTGCTAGCTACCCCGTGGATGCTATCACGGAGTCTCAACATTGCCACCTTATGACGCAATGGCAGAACTTCAAAGTCAAGTCAGTTGTCGGCTCTGTTCGACCTCCTGAACCCGACGCAACTTATCACTGCCGTCTGATTCCAGAAGGATATGCTAGGGTGATGGTGGACGAAATAACGGAGGGATTTGAGGAGCTTTACCACCCTACCGGTGAAGGGGAGACTCGGCTGGGTTCTGCTCTAAAGACTCCATGCCTATGGCGGAAGGAGCTCATCAACCTTCCGAACTGGACGCCTCCGCCTCCGCCTCCTCCTCCTCCTCCGGCGAGTCAGGGCACTCCGCCTCCTCCTCCGCCTCCTCCTCTAGCGAGTGATCAGGGCACTCAGCCTCCTTCTCCGGCGCGTGGCGGCACTCCGCCTGCGCCGGCACGCCCGAGCAGCCAGCCTCCTCCTTCTCCGCCTCGTCAGCAAGGGCGGAAGAGACCCGCCGCTGCTCCGGCTGCTCCGATGTGTCGTAATCCTTCTCCTACGCTTCGTAAGCAAGGAAAGAAGACAGCCGCAGCCGCTCCGTCTGCTCGGTCGGCGTCTAGCGGTACAGCCAGAGGCGGGAGGCAATACAGATTCGGTCCATCTCTCAAGCCTCTAGAGAAGTTACCATACGAGAGGACCGTGGAGGAAAACACGAAGATCGTGGAAGACCAAGTGAGGGACTTCTTTGAAGGGGTGAAAGCAAAGAAACATCCACCTCCGTAGGAGAAGATAGATCCGGTGAAAGCAAAGCGCACTATCGATGCCCTGAAGCAAGCACCACCTTCTCCACCGCAATACAACTATGATCGCATTATCGAAAAGTCATTTATCGAAGCGGAGCGGTCGGGAAGTACTACCAGTGATCAAAGGTTAGCAGAACGATGAGCTGGGAAAAAAATTGCCCAGCTCGGCGAACAAGCGAACCAATCGTGCCCCCCCCCCCCCCCCCGCTCAAGGTGTCTAGCGATATCGTCGCTAATCATCCGGAGATTTTGCCCAATACCAATCTTGGAGATTACCTGCCCGACGATGTACATTATGATTTCTTGGAGGTGGACGAACACAAATACCATTACAGGAAGCCTCTCGTCAAAGATGAAAGATCTCTAACAACGATGATGCGAAGATTCCATGATTGGTACATGAAAACCTGCAGAGAGTCTGGGGGGACGAATACTTTGACGCTGAGAGTTAAAGAGGAGCATGACCTCGTTGGAATTGAACTGTTGAATGTTCCATTTGAGGAGTTCTTCCGGTTTTTCAATCAAAAGGCCCTCGATAAATTAACGGTCACTTGCTACTGTCTGTAAGTACTACTTCTGTCATTAAGTCTCTCTATATATATATATAGGTCAGCTCTTTCATTGCATGTATATATAACTATCCTCACTATATTATGCAGATTGAAGATTGCCGAATTGAAGAAAAGACAAATCGGTGATATTGGGTTCGTTAACACAAATCTCATAGATGCATATACGGTTGAATTTCATGCAAAAGATACCGAGGCCAACTTGCTACGATCGTTGGTATTAAATCAAAACAAAGCTATAATACTCTTACCTTACAACTTCAAGTGAGTGTTACTGTCTTGTGCATATTCGGTTTCCCTTATTAGTAGAGGTTATAGTAATGTAATTGATGAGTTATGCATGCGTGCGCAGGTTCCACTATATTCTCCTAGAGATTAAGCTTGAGCAGGGACTAGTAACCGTCTTAGTCTCGAGACGAAAAAATCCCCAGGAGTATGCGGACATGACTGAAATGCTCGAGAAGTAAGTTAAATCGATCATTATCGCACCATATCGGCAACTTTGTTCATTTCCTTATATCAAGTAATTGTTTTCTTTGTCTGGCAGGGTTTGGAAAAAATTCACCGCAAAAGCTCCGGGACTGCCGAGGAAGCTGCGATTTACACACCCGAAAGTAAGTACTACTAGCTAGTTCTGCGCATCTCCTAGTGATTCAAGCGCTAGTTTCATCAATACCATTTAGCATGCTTGCTTATCAGTTTGATTGACCTCTATTTCTTGTAAAGTGGTTGTGGTAGGAAGCCGGGAATAATTGTTGTGGATACTACGTTTGCGAGTCCATCCGCCACACGACCTGTGAGCGGGGCTACTCTGACAAAAAATATGAAGTGCGTAAGCAATAATATTCACAATTCTATTTTATTACCATCATTTGTATTGAGTTTCATTCATTCATATATATGTATTGACCCCCTTCTTCAAATTTAGATGTTTCGGATGCGGGATGAACTCCTAACACCAGATCGCATGCGAGCAATTCAAGAGGAATTGGCGGCATTCTTTCTTGACCACGTGATCGATAAAGACGGAGAATACCATGTGGACCCTGAGTTCATATATAATTAGGGGATTATATTGTAAGAGATCTTATATTGTATATATGTAGCCAGTAGCGTCGGATAGATATACGAAAACTTGTTGTTCGACCAATCTCTCGGAGAAGGAGAGGTCGATATCACTTCTCTCTGTATGCATATGTTCATGACGATCTTCTGCTTCCTTCATTTGCTTACTAGCTAGCGTGTCGAGTCCTCTCTATACGTATAGTACGTAGCATCGACCAAGCACGGAGATAAGAGAGGACACTTCTCTCTATTAATTAGCTAGCTAACACAATATATGAAACACCTAAATTAACCCCCCAAAACCCCCTAACCCCCCCCCCCCTTCAAAAAAAAACAAAAACCCCAGCCCCTGAAATGCTGACGCGTGGACGCTTATTGGTCCCGGTTGGTGCTACCAACCGGGACCAAAGGCCCTCCTTCCTGGGCTCGCCGCAGCGGCCACATGGAGGCCCATCTGTCCCGGTTCGTGTAAGAACCGGGACTAAAGGCCTAGGGCTTTAGTAACGACCCTTTAGTCCCGGTTCCTCAACCGGGACAGATGGGCCTTACGAACCGGGACAAATGGCCATTTTTCTACTAGTGGCAAGAGACCACAAGGACCAAACGCGCGACACAACCTCTTCAAAGAGAGGGCGGTGGCCGGAGCCACCTATGTTTGAGTTAATTGGTATGGCACCGCAAAGAATTATCCTTGGGACCATGACCAAACTCGTCTTTGAAGCACAAGTACCATCAAAAATGGCTAATGTGAAAGAGTTGATCAATTTATGCATAATGGGGGGAGGGAGAGTTCATTGAGAGAACAACACTCCCCCTATGTCCATGCCTACACCTAAACAAGATAACAAGTTGAGTATGGTGGGGTGTGCAAGGCTTCAAGCAACACTGCTCAAATCAATGATATCTAGCTCATGCCTTAACTCGCGAAATCTTGCTTCATCCGAAGGCTTCGTGAAGATATCTGCAAGGTTATCATGAGTGTTGACATAGTTGAGCTCGATCTCCCCTCGCCTAATATGATCCCAGATGAAGTGATACCGAATCTCAATATGATTTGTCTTGAAGTGTTGCACCGGGTTTAGAGAAATCTTGATGGCACTTTCATTGTCACACCAAAGAGGCACTTTGTCACAAATGACACCGTAATCCTTTAAAGTTTGCCTCATCCAGAAGAGTTGTGCACAACAACTACCGGCCGCCACATACTCCGCTTCGGTGGACGAGAGAGATACACAACTTTGCTTCTTAGAAGACCAACTCACCAAAGAGCAACCAAGAAATTGGCACCCTCCGGAAGTGGACTTCCTATCCACTTTGTCTCCCGCCCAATCAGAGTCTGAATAGCCTACAAGCTTGAAGTTTGCTCCTCTTGGGTACCATAAGCCAAAGTTTGGGATATGAGCCAAATATCGAAAGATTCGCTTGACCGCCACAAAGTGCCTTTCCTTAGGTGCGGCTTGAAACCGTGCACAAATTCCCACACTCAACATGATATCCGGTCTAGGTGCACAAAAGTAAAGCAAGGAGCCAATCATGGAGCGATATACCTTTTGATCCACCGCTTTACCATTGGGATCTATGTCAAGTTGGCATTTGACGGGCATTGGAGTGGAGGTCGGCTTGACATCACTTAGCTTGAATCTCTTGAGCATGTCTTGAGTGTATTTGGCTTGGTTGATGAAGGTTCCTTCTCTTATTTGCTTGACTTCGAACCCGAGAAAGAAATTCAACTCTCCCATCATGGACATCTTGAATTTCGAGGTCATGAGAGCGGCAATTCCTCATTGAAAGCTTTGTTAGGAGAACCAAAGATAATATCATCAACATATAGTTGGCACACAAACAACTCCCCTTTGACCTTCTTAGTAAAAAGAGTGGGGTCGATTTTCCCAATCTCAAAACCGTGATCTTGCAACAACTCGGTAAGGTGATCATACCACGCACGTGGGGCTTGTTTAAGGCCATAGAGTGCCTTATCGAGTTGGTACACATGATCGGGAAAATAGGGATCCTCGAACCCGGGGGGTTGTTTGACATACACCAACTCATTAATAGGACCATTAAGAAAAGCATCTTCACATCAATTTGTTGCAACTTGGAGTTATGATGAGAAGCATAAGCAATCAACAAACGAATAGATTCAAGGCGAGCAACGGGAGCAAAGGTTTCACCGTAGTCGATACCCTCGACTTGGGAGTAGCCTTGTGCTACCAAGCGAGCCTTGTTGCGGACAATAATTCCATGAGCATCTTGCTTGTTCTTGAATATCCACTTGGTTCCAATGACATTATGGTTCCCCGTTGGCCTTGGTACCAATCTCCACACCTTGTTGTGCTTGAAGTTGTTGAGTTCTTCATGCAGGGCACTAAGCCAATCCAGATCTTCGAGCGCCTCATAGACCTTTTGGGGTTCAACACAAGAGACAAACGCGTGATGTTCACAATAGTTTGCCAATTGTCTACGAGTGCTTACCCCCTTTCGAATGCTTCCAAGCACATTTGTCATGAGATGTCCCTTGGTAGTGAGCTTGGATGCAATCTTGGTGGCACGACGCTCTAATTCGTCCTCCGGAGTGAGTTGAGGAGCGGTCACTTGATCATCTTGAGCGTCGTCTTGAGCTTGTTCTTGTTCTTGAGAATGCTCTTGATCTTGAACTTGCTCGGGGGAGAGAACTTGACCTTGGGCATCACTTGGTGATTCAACACCATCTTGAGGTTGCTCTTGCCCTTGGTCTTGTTCAATAGGTTGAGGGCCTTCACTTTGTTCTTCGGAAGCGTGTGGGCCTTGGGTTGGTGATGGCTCCACTTGAGTGGAGCATTGTCCTTCTCCTTCGGCCACAAGGGGTTCCTCAATGGGTAGGATAAAACCAACCCCCATTCTTCTTATGGCTTGGGGAGGAATTTCATCACCTACATCACAAGTGCCACTTTGCTCCGCATGGGAGACGTTATTCTCATCAAACTCCACGTTACACGTCTCCTCAATAAGTCCCGTGGATTTATTGAGGACACGGTAAGCATCAAAGTTTGTAGCATAACCATGAGCTCTAGCCTCAAATTTAGACAAACGAACACCTTTCTTGAGAATGAAACACTTACACCCGAACACCCAAAAGTACTTGAGGTTGGGCTTGTTACCGGTGAGTATCTCATATGGAGTTTTGTTCAAGCCTTTGCGGAGATAGAGCCGATTGGATGCATGACATGCGGTGTTGATGGCTTCGGCCCAAATGTTGTATGGAGACTTGAACTCCGCCATCATGGTCCTTGCCGCATCCATCAACGTCCGGTTCTTCCTCTCCACTACACCATTTTGTTGAGGGGTGTAAGGTGCGGAATATTGATGCTTGATCCCCTCATCACTAAGAAACTCATCCAAGGTGTAGTTCTTGAACTCGGAGCCGTTGTCGCTTGTTATCGTCAAGATCTTTGCATTGTGTTGGCGTTGAGCTTCATTTGCAAAGTCAATGACAGTTTGCTGGGTCTCACTCTTCCTCTTGAAGAAGTATACCCAAGTGTATCTTGAATAGTCATCCACAATCACCAAACAATACTTTCTACCCCCAAGACTATCAAAGGATGGAGGCCCAAAGAGATCCAAGTGAAGGAGCTCCAAAGGCCTCTTCGAGTAAATGATAGTCGTGGGAGGGTGAGCCTTCTCATGTAGCTTTCCTTCGATACAAGCACTGCAAGCACGATCTTTAGCAAAACTAATATTCGTTAGTCCACGGACATGGTCCCCCTTGAGAAGACTTTGCAAAGATCTCATATTGACATGGGCTAAACGGCGATGCCAAAGCCATCCCACGTCAACTTTCGCCATTAGGCATGTCGCGGTCTTAGTGGGTCGCTTGGAAAAGTCTATCACATAAAGACCGTTTTCGACATGCCCAACAAAGGCTACTTTAAGAGTCTTGCTCCACAAGAGGGTCATGGTATCAATATCAAAGAAGGTGGCAAAGCTCATGAGTGCAAGTTGACGAACGGAAAGTAAATTGAATGCAAGTGACTCAACAAGCATGCCCTTCTTGATCGTGAGATCATGAGAGATGACAACCTTGCCGAGTCCCAATACCTTAGAAGACGAAGCATCACCCCACTCGACATTGGTGTGCATAGATGGAATCTTGTGCACGTCCACCACCAAGTCCTTGCTTCCGGTCATATGATTTGTGGCTCTGCTATCGAGCAACCATGATCCCCCACCGGAAGCAAACTCCTACAAGAGATTAATGCTTGGTTTTAGGTACCCATTTTGTAATGGGTCCTTTGGTGTTAGTAAGAAGGGTCTTAGGAACCCAAATAGACCATTCAATGTACTCATAAGGAGAACCAACAAATTTAGCATAAACATGTCCATCACTAGCACGGCATAACACATAAGAAGGGTTAAAGTCGCCGGCTTTGTTGGAAGGGGTGGCATTGCCCTTCTTGGCACCGCCGCCCTTCACATTGCTCTTCTTCTCCTTAGAAGCACCCTCTCCCTCCTTCACGAAAGTTTGCTTGAGAGGAGGAGGTCGTTTGGCCTTGTCATTCTTCTTCTTGTTCTTGGACTTGGGTGTGAACCCAATTCCCTCCTTGGCCACCACTTCCTTTTGATTGCTCAAAAGGTCGTTGAGGTTCTTCTCACCTTGTATGCAAGACACAAGGCCTTTCTCAAGTTGCTCCTTCAATTTAGCATTCTCCTCAACAAGGTGCATATGCTCACAACACGGGTTAGTAGCATTTGCATTATCAATTAAAACCATATGAGGAAAAGTGGCCTTCACCTTGGTTAGCTTCACTTGGAGTTGATCATGAGACTCTTTAAGACTAGCATGAGTACCCTTCAAGGCCTTGTGCGCCTTGTCGAGTATATCAAACTCTTCCTTGAGCCTAACAAGATCAACCCCAAGTTTGGCCTTCTCGGAATTTAGCACACGAGATACAACAAGAGCATGATCAAGATCTTTCTTTAATTTAGCATGGTCATTGTTGTGTGGCTCCTCAAGAGCCAAACGGTGACCACGCTTTTCCTCAAGAGCATTAGAGAGGTCCGATATCTCATCGGCATAGTCACGACTATGCCCCTCCATCTTAGAGATGGTTTCTTCATGAGTCTCGATCATGGCATTGGCTTCACCAAGTTGTTCCAAGAGAGCAACAAAGTGCTTCTTGGATTTACCCTTGAGCTTACTCATAAACGACTCAAATTCATTTTTCCTCCTCATTAGGCCCCTCATGTTCATCAATGAAATCCATCAAAGAAGGAGTAGTAATGATGGTAGTTTTGATGTTGGGGGTTACCTTGTTGGTGGCTTTAGCCATGAGGCACTTGGCGGTGATGTTCTCATTGGGCGAGTCGAAGAGAGACACCCGTGGAGTTGTCGCAATGGCAACGGAGGCCATGGCAACCGACTCACCGTCTTCATCATCATCCTCGTTGTATTCTTCTTGTGCCACCAACCCCTTGGGAGGAGTCTTCTTGGTGAAGTTTCTCTTGTTGGGGAAGGACTTGGCCTTGTCTTTTCGGATGAGGTTGCCACCATTGTCTTCCCTCTTCTCATATGGGCACTCCGCAACAAAATGGCTCACATTTCCACAGTTATAGCAAGTCCTCACTCGTTGCTTGCCCTTCTTGCCACTTGAGTTGTTCTTGTTGAAGTTGGGCCTCGTGTTCTTCTTGCTCCAAAATTGCCTTGAAGTGAGAGCCATGTGCTCATGATAATCATATTTTGTATCTTCGGGATTGCTCTCCTCTTCTTCCTCTTCATCCTCTTCTTCTACACTAACCTTGGCCTTCAAGGCAAGGTTGGGCTTCTTTGCTCTTTGAGAACGCAACACTGCATTGTCGGCGATCTTGTCCAAGATCCTCATTGCCACAAACTCATCCAACACTTCACTTGAGGACAAGGTGTGGAAGTCCGGCCTTTGACGGATGACGGAGGACATGGCCTTGTGGTAGGGCATCATGGCCTTGAGGAACTTGCGCTTGATCCAATTGTCATCTGTATCCTTGCTCCCATGATCTCGGAGTGAGACCACGAGAGTGGTTAATATCCGGTAAAGCACATGAGGTTCTTCATCTTCATTCATTGCAAACTCATCGGCTTCATCTTGCACCACTTCATAGTTGGAGCGTTGAATGCTTGTGCTTCCCTTGTAAAGGGAAACGACATGGTGTCATGCTTCCTTGGCCACGGTGAAGGGTCGGAGATGTGCAATATCTTCGGGCGGAATTGCATCTTGGATGATGAAGAGAGCATTCTCATTGAATTGATTATCCGCGACTTCTCTAGGGGTGAAGTTGCTTGGGTCATGCGAATAGAAACCTTCTTCAATGATTCTCCAAAGGTTAGTATTAACATGCTTTAAATTCCGCTTAAAGCGATATACTCAAGCATCAAAGTCCTCATTTTTCACAATCTTAGGGGGAGATCCGGCATGATTCAAATGAGTGGAAGGAATCGGTCCACCATAAGTAAGCGGAGGTTCCACATGGGCAAAGATGCCATTTCCACTTCTACCACTAGATAAAGGAACTTTGTCATTAGTAGCTTCCCCCTTGTCGGAGTTAGCATCTGTCACCTTGTTAGTGGGATCGACCACTTCCAACGGTGCGGTGGATAAGTTAAGACCATCAAGAAAGTTCTTAAGCATGCCTTTGACCTCGGCCGTCATGGAGGTTTTCAATGTGTCCAAAGCCACATTGAATTCCTCGCGTGAGACCGAGGTTCCCCCTTCATCCATAGATGAGGACGGAATCACACCGGGGTGCTCCTCCTCACCGTCTAAAGGAGTCAACCATACTCTTCGGACGACAAAGTCCTTAATAATGAGACGAGGCTCTGATACCAATTGAAAGGATCGATATGGTTGACTAGAGGGGGGTGAATAGGCAACTAACAATTTTTAGCTTTTCTTTACCAATTTAAACTTTGCATCAAAGTAGGTTGTCTAGATATGCAACTAGGTGAGCAACCTATATGATGCAACAAGAACAAGCACACAAGCAAGCAAAGGATACAACACAATATAAGCTTGCACAAGTAAAGGTACGAGATAACCAAGAGTGGAGCCGGTGAAGACGAGGATGTGTTACCGAAGTTCCTTCCTTTTGAAGGGAAGTACGTCTCCGTTGGAGTGGTATGGAGGCACAATGCTCCCCAAGAAGCCACTAGGGCCACCGTATTCTCCTCACGCCCTCACACAATGCGAGATGCCGTGATTCCACTATTGGTGCCCTTGGAGGCGGCGACCGGACCTTTACAAACAAGGTTGGGGCAATCTCCACAACTTAATTGGAGGCTCCCAACGACATCATGAAGCTTCACCATAATGGAATATGGCTCCGCGGTGACCTCAACCGTCTAGGGTGCTCAAACACCCAAGAGTAGCAAGATCCGCAAGGGATTAGTGGGAGGAATCAAATTTCTCTTGGTGGAAGTGTAGATCGGAGCCTTCTCAACCAATCCCTAAAGAATCAACAAGTTTGATTGGCTAGGGAGAGAGATCGGGCGAAAATGGAGCTTAGAGCAACAATGGAGCTTGGGGATGGAAGAGGTAGTCTACTCAGAGAAGAAGACTCCCCTTTTATAGTGAAAGAACAAATCCAACCGTTTTCCACCAACTCAGCCTGCGACGCGCGGTACTACCGCGCCATACAAGCGGTACTACCGCAAGGGCCCGCGGTACTACCGTGTACCGCCCACGGTACTACCGCTGGCAAGGCAGGGGCTCAGACTAGTCCTGATGCGCTAAGGCAGGGAGCGGTAGAACCGCTGGCGCGGTACTACCGCGCCCCCTTACGATACTACCGCAAGGCAGGAACAGTCTAGGCTGGGAAGGCACGGACATATAAAAATACATCCGTGACTACTTCCGCTGAGTTTTGATCTATGCAAAAATCCGACACGGTACTACCGCGCACCTGGCGCGGTACTACCGCATAGGGTGCAGATGTAAAAAATTACTTCTGCCCCTACTTCCGCTCGTGCAGCTGTGCCTGGCCAGTGGTCACGGTACTACTGCGCACCAGGCGCGGTACTACCGCGTAGGGCGCAGATGTAAAAAATTGCATCGCTCCTACTTCCGCTCGGGTAGCTGGGCACGCCCAGAGGCCACGGTACTACCGCGCACCGGGCGCGGTACTACCGCGTAGGGCGCGGATGTAAAAAAGTTACATCCGCTCCTACTTCCACTTGGGCAGCTGGGCACGCCCAGAGGCCAGGTACTACCGCGCCCGTGGAGCGGTACTACCGCAAGGGCTTGCGGTACTACCGCGGCGCTGACCGGTACTACCGTGAGCCTCTGCGATACTACTGCTCCTTTGAGCAGTAGTACCGCAAGCCACAACACAGCAAACACTAGGAATCCTTCATTTTGCAGAGACACGGAGAAACGGTGGATACTCCACAGAGGCAAGGAAAGGACCTGTAAAAAGGAACAGACGTGAACGTGATGATTCCACCCAAACCTTTCCAAAGCAGACCCCCTCTTAATAGTACGGCTTTCCTACGACTCAAATCCACCGAAAAGAAACGTAGAGAAACGCCGTCTTTAATAGGCTTTGAGGGGCACCAAATCGTCTTGTGCCTAGACATGATATCTCTGAAATGCTCAAAGCACATGATTAGTCCGCAAATGTATTGTCATGAATCACCAAAACTACTAAGGGATAAATATGCCCTCACAGCATGGCGCCGGGAAGAAGTCCTCACAGCAGTAACAAAAGCATGGCGCCGGAAATATTCTTCTTCTTCTTCTTCTTCTTCTTCTTCTTCTTCTTCTTAGGCGCAGGGCCTGGCTCTCCACCATCCCAGAGCAACCGCCCCGTTCCACCAATTTCGCGCCCCGCATTTCTGGCCGGCGCATCGCTCCAGCAACCGCCCAACCTTGCCAATCCAGCGCCCTGCCTACCCTGCTCAGCGCTACTTCCATGACCGCCTCTCTCCACCAATCCCACGTTTCGCGTATGACGCGCGTCATGGGGGAACGCGCGGTAAAGAAGGGAGTGATGACAGACGTGGCAGTTACCTTTAGCCACGCATGATTATGGGCCTGTCCAGGCTATGCCCTACAGCAACCCGTGTGCGTGCTCGCTCCCGGTTTTCGCATGAGCGGTGGGCACCCGCCCGACGGCTAGATTTGCCAAAGGATGGCTAAGGATAAACACAAGTCCAGATTAATGAAGAAGCAAAGAATATCTCAAGATACAAATATCGTCACGACAAAATTTTACATCAATCTTTGTCGCATGTCTGTACATCGTTTGGGCCTAGCCCAACGACACCCAGCAGCGCGGCCAGTCCGGGGGGCTCCTGTCGGTGTACAAAACATGGGTGTTCAAACACCCTGACTTATGCACAGACAGATAGTAGATCCCTTGCCAACCCAAGAACCTGCCAAAGACTGCCAAGGCCAAGGTTGAATTATGAGGAAAACCTTCACGACTAAGAGAAGCTGCTCTTTGGGAGATCAAGGATCACATCAAGAAGACCAAGCATCAAGACATAACACTAGAAGAAGCCCTTGTCGGCAAAGCCGAGACGGCAAGGAGAAGACCCAGCAAGCTCCGTCGCCGGCAAGCCCTTGCTTGCCACCAGCGCTCCACCTCACCAAGCAGCTAGTCACTAATCGGTGAGGTGTCGAGCTCGCGGGTAGTTACGTGAGGCTTGGTGGACACGTGTCAGCTTGTTGGAGGGATTTTTACCTTTATTGAAACCCGTCCCAGTGGTGTGTCAAGCTAATAGAAGTTAGCTAGGCAAGTACTGCAGCAGCCTTGTCGGGGCTCCTCCCCCTCGCGACACCTTGCGGTCCATTTAATGCTTTTTGTCCTAACTAGCAGGGTTAGGTATGATAGCATTGTTGCTATCTAATCATCATGTAATGATTGTTTTGCCACTGTGGTTACCCCTTAAACTATAAAAGGAGGGCCAAGGCAACCACTACAAGGGTTCGAACCTGATTGAACTCCACGTACACCTGCACGCGTAGCTGCCTTCTCCTTGCACTTGTGCGTCCACATTTCCAAATACACCAAAGTAGGGGTAGGGTTTTACACCTCAAAGGTGGGCCGAACCTGGGTAAAGATACATGCGCCCCTGTTGACCTTGCTCTTTGCATTTATTGCAACCAGAAAGGGGCTAGATGGCCCCATAGATGGTCGTTCCACACCAACAAAGGCATTGTTGGCAGGTTTTCCGAAAACGAACAGAACATTGTTGGCAGGTTTCCGAAAACGAACAGAACATAAAATGTTACCATAAGAGAGATTATTAGTATCTTTTCTAATCACAGTCGTCAATATTTATGGTGAATATAAAATCAACAGATATAAAAGGGTGACATATGAAGAACTATGAAAACCTCCTTTCTTTAATACTCCCTCCGTTCCTAAATATTTGTCTTTCTAAACATTTCAAATGGACTACCACATACGAATGTATGTAGACATATTTTAGGGTATAGATTCACTTATTTTGCTCTGTATGTATTCCCTAAAATATGTCTACAGACGGTTAACAGTGTCTCTTCTTTTTCAGCCTTGTCTTTTTTTTTTTTTTTGAGCGTTTTTTCAGCCTTGTCTTATATTGAGTTATGGCTGGTGTCTGTTCTGTAACTACGTACTGGCTACCCACGGGTGCGCACCATAGTTTGCATTAGGAATTTAGGATCATCCAAGCATCCCAAAAGTATGCAGTCTAACTCAGTAAAATAATTAGCAAATACGTACTGTCTAACTCCAGTAAAATAATTAAAGTACTTTCTCCGTAAAGAAATATATAAAAGCATGTAGATAACTAGAGTAGTGATCCAAACGCTCTTATATTATTTTTACGGAGGGAGTACGTGGGAGTGGAGGGCAGATCGGAGAGAGCAGCGGCTGGGTGCAGCCGCATCAAGAAATATATAAAAGCATATAGATAACTAGAGTAATGATCCAAACGTTCTTATATTATTTTTACGGAGGGAGCACGTTGGAGTGGAGGGCAGATCGGAGAGAGCAAATATATAAGAGCATATAGATAACTAGAGTAATGATCCAAACGTTCTTATATTATTTTTACGGAGGGAGCACGTTGGAGTGGAGGGCAGATCGGAGAGAGCAGCGGCTGGGTGCAGCCGCATGCAGAGTAGCACTGGGGCGCGCGCGTTTTAAACAGCAGCGGTCCAACGTTGGACAAGGTGGCGGATCTTAGCGAGTAATCAGCCGGCTTAAAACAACCGTTTTCCATATGCCAAATATTACTGCAGACACGGCGGTTCTTTAGTACTATTATTTCATTCGCACATGGTCACCAAATCCATTACAATGGGCTAATTAAACTACTACAAGTACAGCCAGAAAATAATAACCAGTACAGTAATTCCAAATTTCCTATAACTAAGCTCTAGAGAAAAGAACTTGCCTCAATGCATATAGCAGCATACAGACCCGTCTCCACAGTCCATCCAGCCCATGCAACATTCTTGTCGAGCACCAGATACTGATCTACAAGCACTTTCAAAGTCGCTAGTTTCAAAGTCCCCAAGACATGTACACGAGATCCTATAGGCAGTGCAAGAACATGCCGAGTCAAGGGAAGTTCAAATACTGTGCCACTCTGTCTAACGAAATGAACAGCATCATCCTCGACTTGATTTTTGAAAATAGTGAAGCCAAATGGATAATTTTCAACAGATAATATAAGCTCGCCCTCCACTTTAGTAAAACTGCCATCTTGGTGAGAACAAAGTAAAAATCGGATTGAAGAGCGAACCGCATTGCTGAACGTCACTGATGTGATGTTAACAAGGCCACCTCTGATAGAAATTAAATTGCCCCTGGGTTTGTCAAGGAAATCATCATTCAAATATAATACTCGACCAGGTATTTCAGGGTGGTGTTCAGGCTCGAAAGATGATTCAACCGGAACATCAGTTTGAATGATCCAGTACCCATCATGAGCAGTCATGGGACGGCTCGGGCCTTTGAGAACAAGAGATTCCTGCATTCATATTATAAAAAACATTAGCAGTAAATTCACCACAATCACTAAAAGAAAAAGATGAATTAGTTTATGAATAAATATCATACCATGAAAGCATAAGGTTTTCTTCCTATATCCTCTGATAACCAAATGGAGCGTCTTTTAATAAACTGGGCCTTTTCTCCTTCCTTTGACTCGTAGATTAAAGTACCACCGCGATTATCATAAAGTATGATAGTCTTTATTAAGCACAAATTTGTGTGGATAGAAAAAAATTCTAAGAGAGTCTGGCCTGTAGGAAAATATTGTTGTGAGGGGATAGAATTCTTGATGAAGTTAACCATATCTTCCTCAGGCGAATTCTTGATGAAGTTAACCAGCATCGGATCCAAACCACGTACATGTGAAGACATCGAAGAATCAGGTACTAATGACAAGACCTGACCCAAACCACTTGCATATGCAGATCCTAGAGAATCAGGTAGCAATGGCACCATCAAAGGTTCCACGCTTCTTCTGCTGATGATCAAAGATTCCACCCCTCTTTTTGTGATGACGAAAGGTTCCATGCTTCTTTTGTTGATCAAAGGCTGAACCCAGTTCTTGCCAACTATCAATCCTCCCATGAAAGCCATTGCTATTTTGCTCATCTCACTGGTCCCTGGCCTGCTATCATTATAATTTTCCTTCTGTTTTCCACCATCACGGTCACCCTCCAGGTTGTCATCATAACTATCAAGTGGTCCAGATCCAGGTGTGTTTGTTTCTTTATCCTTACCATGTCCAGACAGTCCAGAGCTAGATCCAGATGTCTTTTGCTCTTTGTCATTACCACGAGATGGTCCAGAATCTTCCTCTGATCCTTTGCCATCTTCACCATTCTTAATAATTCCAGGACCCTTCGCGTTGCACAGCAGATTAAGCACCTTAATTGCTTCACATCTAAATCGCAGCAAGATTTTAGCCACTATGTTGTCCTCAAACTTGGCATCAATGGCACCGTTGCGGGCCTTATTTAACATTACCTTCCAATGCATCATATACTCATACAAGAGTTTTGTCAAGCTTGAACAACTCTCTTTCCAGTTTCCATTGACGGATACAAATAGATCAATGATGCATGAAACTTCAGCTAAAACCACTACATTCCAAGCTAATGCCTCTTGCACTTCTTGAATGAGTTGTTGTTTTTCAGCCTCACTCACATCATGTTTTGACAGAATACTGTGGTCATAGTTTGACAGCACTTCGATGCCATGTGAAAATTCCTCCATATTTAGAATTATGTCCAACAACCTCTTTTCACATTCACCTTCTGGAATCAGTCGAGGTCTTTCGTAGTTCAGTATGCTTGGGTAGTCTGTGCTACAGCCAAATGCAACAGAACTTTTGATTATTCGCAGACAATCTTCCTTCACAAGCTCAAAGATTTCACCCTTTTTGCTACTGAAAGCACAAAGGTAGAAGTGATCGCTCCTAATGTAAATCTCGGCTCGAGCATTATCTTTCTTCATTTTAATCAACATCCATCTGGGTTGCTGTTTATTAGGTGTCTGATATTCCAATAGGTGACATGATTCTTTTCCATGTCGAAATGTAAAATTTTGGTCATTGTTACACAGCCGATCACTGAAGTAGCTGATAAAATTACTTAGAGAACCTTCTTGGCTTGGGTTCAAAAAAGCCATCTCAATCAGATCAAGTTTAAAATCTCCCAACGCAAGGCTGTTCACAACAAGAAAGGTTTAGACAGAGTTCTCTTTCAAACTGAAGCTAGTCTAAATGGTCTAATACACTAAACAGTAAGGATGGCAATGCAAAACACAAATGCATAGAAATTATTGTTTAGATAAAGCATCTTAGTTATACATAGCAAATGGAAAATAAACACATTTTTTATTTGGCAGATGTGACTAGTGCATCACTCCATCAAGGCATGGAGAAAAATATGGGTATAGGTGTTAATCAACGATTTCCTTCGGTTTCGTTCCAATGAAAAAAGTTCTGATTATATATTTTATGCTAATTATATGCATATACAAGATCTAATGAACGAAGAAGTCCTAGGTTTCCAGAGGAAAACGAGCTCATCTATGACTACTGTGATTGAGATCTGAATTGGAGAAAACGGACATGCTAATCGATGAGAAAAAAAAAAGATCCCTTTGTACTGTTATGTAATGGAAGGAGTAATGAAAACTTGCAAAGAAACCACTAGAAATGTTGAATTCGTCGAGGATGTGTCCCAGAATTACCTCACAGGCCTTTGTTCTTCTGATAGCTTGTGAATCCACTGTTGTAAATCAGAATATTTTAGGACAGGATTTTCATATGATGGAACTGAGTTCTGCTTCTTCAGCTTGTTCACAAGCCAGTCTTTTGCTTGCGAAGCTGCGATCTGTATGAGAAATAAAAAATTAGGGCACCTCCACATACATAAACATGAAAACTGACAAATACGTCTAGACGTTGAACCATACGCACTTAGTAATAACGATTCCAGTACTGGATAGACAAGGAAATAGTTAAAAACTAAGCACAGCACATAGTTGTATGTATGTGTAATAGGAAGGGACAAACCACACTGCAATGGAATAAAACAAACACAGATTAGCTATATTTCAGTCAGCTGACTTTTCAGTTTTGGGTCAGTCGATTTTGAGTGAAGGAAGGAGAAGGAATGGCCTCGCCGGAGAGAAGGGGCTCGCCGTCATCACCCCATTATCTATCTTAGGGTTCAGGGTGGGGGCGGCGGTGGTGTGGCTTCGCCGGAGATGAAAACTAGATGGGAGCAGGGCTAGAGGGATGGCCGGGGACGGCGGCAAGCATGGCGGTGGGCAGAGGTTGAGGGGAGGGCGGGGCGGCGAGGCTGGCGCGGAGCACAGCCAGCCGCGGGCGGCGGCAGCAGACGGCCTGGCCGGTGGTAGCAGGCGGCGTGCCGGAGGAAGAAGAAACACCCGATCTGTTTTATTGAGAAAAACTGTTGGGAGGAGGAAGACACAATCTGGGCCATTCGTTTTCTATCCAACGCTTCAGATTCATCCAGGCCAAATCGACCGACACAAAACGAGATTTCAGTCTGACTGCCTCCTAGCCATTCCCAAAGAAACATCTATAACGGTATTGCGAACAAATCCATAATTATACTTCAAAAAACTTGCATCAACCATTCTTTCCTCATTGGCAAATATGACAGTTTCGTCCAGCTGAAAGATATTTTCTAGCAACAATTGCAGCATCTCCACCAAACTCTCTCAGGTACCAATTTCCGTGCATTAATGGTTTTGATAACCCACATAAGAATCATCAACATTTTAATCCATTTGCAATCTATGTCACCAACAAGATAAACAGAGAAACATGTATCTCGTACCTTCTGCGGATCTTGGTCCAATTTCATTACGCATTCCCTTGGTTCACTATCAGGAGGAAGAATCAGCTTCTCTACTATTCTGAGAACACTATTCCAATCTTCAGAATTCGCAGCAGACTCCAATTTTTCACGCATGCCATCGAACTTTTTTCTCATAGCTTCACCAGGGTCATCTCTGTCAGCAATTGTCGCCTACAGCAAAAAACATAAGATACTATCAGTCAAACACAAAAGCTCTTCAAAAGCAAGCAATGAGACTAATGAGATAATGCAACAATATGGTTACAAGCATAAATTTTAATTCATCCTAAACAGAAAATAGCATTACCAATTACCAAGAATACAAAGTTCACCAACTTCCGACCAAAATCCTAGTACTAATTACGGATCACGTCTTGCAAAAATTTCTTTCACTGGTTTATTTCTTTTTCCAGCATAAATAAGATGTTCAGTATTGGCCAGGCTTTGTGGAGAAAAAGATAAAGCTTATGTTACTCCCCGCCTACCAAGCCAAAGCTTCACCCGTACAACCAACCGTTTGGTTCCAACATCTTCAATCTAATTAGCTAGGGAGTATCAAATAGAGCATCGATTCCCCTGTTAATCCTAGTACTAATTACGGATCACGTCTTACAAAAATTTCTTTCACTGGTTTATTTCTTTTTCCAGCATAAATAAGATGTTCAGTATTGGCCAAGCTTTGTGGAGAAAAAGATTAAAGCTTATGTTACTCCCCGCCTACCAAGCCAAAGCTTCACCCGTACAACCAACCGTTTGGTTCCAACATCTTCAATCTAATTAGCTAGGGAGTATCAAATAGAGCATCGATTCCCCTGTTTTGACATGAAACATAAAATACAGAGCCTGCATTATCCCACCAACTTTTGGGTGCAATAATCATGTACTCCCTCTGTAAACTAATATAAGAGCGTTTAAATCACTACTTTAGTATTCTAAATGCTCTTATATTAGTTTACGAAGGGAGTACATAGTAGACACATAAACAACAGGATCAACATTTTTTTGCCCCAACGCATCCAGTTATATGTACATCTGTTCTAAGTTTTCCCTCAACACTCTGGATTTCTATCTTTGCATAACTAGGAATCAGCAGTTAGCTATTCAAGGGCTATGTGAGTGATCCACTACATGCTTGTGTAATAGACACTATATACAGGTAGAGACTACTTGATTCACGATATTTTTATGGATTGTCATACAATAACAACAAATCAATAAACCATCCAAGTACATGAGTACATCAGAACAGGGGCAGAGCTTAGTTGGGGCCGACCTGGGCCGTGGCCAGCCCAAGATTTTGGTCAGCATTTTAATACCTATGCTTATAGCCCACTCCACTAAGGCGGCGTCTCTATTCGGGTTACCCCGCAATGAGATGCAGCTGCATCACGGTCGACCCAAAGCCTCAAAGGGCCAGTAGCCAGCAGGTAGTCATCGTTCTTGTAAAAACCTTGATGGGGCGAACGTGCTGCTCCACCCACCAAGAGATGCAGCTGCTTGTGCACTTCTAGGTTCAGCAGTGGCTCAGGAACATGGAAGGAGCAGCCGCGTCCCATGGCATTTCATGCAGATCTCACATCACACAACCGTCTGCCATTTTCTATGCGAAACCAGCAGTTATCTGCTGTGATCACCAGCCACATGTCCACACCTCAACAGCCACCTGTTGGAATTTTGATCTCAGGTCATAACTGACCGAGAGAAAAAGGGAAGCTCTTTTTCCCCACGTACATGCCATGATCTGAGGCACCAAATCCAGCTGTTGGTTTCAGTCCCTTATCCCTTTAGCGCCACCTATATAATGAGCAGGATGAACCCTTTCAAAAAAACACACACGTACGTATCATACAACTTGCTAACAACCGATCCTAAAACGAAGGCGCTCAAGGTGATCAGAAGACCGACTACCACCGCCGGTCACCGCAAGGTCAGTGCCGACGGCAACCTGTGCGTCTTCTACGGCGGCGCTCCTGCTGCTTGCTACGAGTTCATGTTCCTGCACTTCTTCCCCGGCCATCTCCATGTTGCTGGAGATCGCAAGGTGCAGCTATAGGCTGAGGGGTGCATCGAGCAGGCACATGGCTTCCCTCAAAAGCCTTAAGAAATCACCAACCCTTTTCTGTTAATCTGTTTTAGGTGGTCTAATGCTCGGCTCAAGATCCTATTCATGTCATGTTAACTTTTATGTCTATTGTGTAACATTGGTATCATGAGCATGTTTATGCCTAGAGATCCCTAATAATGTTTAATGGCGCTCTGTTTAAGTTGATTATTATGATTAAGTCCTAATGAGTGCTTCTTAAGGTTAATGTTTTAAGATTATGGATAATTACCCACTGTTAAAGTTAACTGTCAGGATTAGGGGTTAGTAGTTTCGGTTAAGGTATAATTTGCTATGGGTTGGTACTAATTGCATGATTATAATGTTTAATTTGGTTAGAATAATTAAGTCAAGCTTCCGCATCAAGTTGATGACACAATTAGCACGTTACTACCCAGTACCCAGGAATAGCAATTAGAAGGAGGTGATTTGGAAACTAAAGAAAATCCCCAAATGCAAAACTCTTGAAATCTAATCCCTAAAATTTGGAGCACAAAAAGGAGAAGAGGTGAAGGGCTCACCTTGATGACGCCGCGTCGAGATCCCGCACAGCCGCCGCTGTGCGTCGGCATCGTCACCGCGAAGGTGCCGTTTCTGGATGACACGCGGGAAGAAGGTAACCGGCGAAACACTTACGGATGTGCACGTGTGACGGACCTCCGCACCTCCCACGTCGCCGTCAGCGCCACAAGATCCGCCGCCGGCGCTCACGTCACTGAAATCGCCGCACCGGATGAATCGGGGAGGAAAGGGGAACGAGCTAGGTTTTCGGCCAACAGCGCTTTTATTTCGGACGAGAGGACCCTCCAATTCAATCGGACGGCCGAGAGCGACTCAGAGCGCCAGGCGGGTTGCGGCAGCTTCACGGGCCAAATTCTGGCCATGGGCTGCTGCCCAGGTCACAGCCCGCTGGATATGTTTTTTCTTCTAAACGTTTTTTGCTGCTTGCTTATAAACTCTAAAATGGGCTGCCGTAGGTCTTCTCGACCGAAATTATTCCTTCGAGGCCTTACGTTTATCAGTGCATTTTCTATGACTGTAACCCAAATAATCATGAGTCAAGAAACCAATATATCTTTTGTAAAAGCAAACAAACAATAAGTCCATGTATTGTATTTCAACATGCCATCTCATCTTATTGTTGTTCGTCGTCGCATTCTCGCATACGATGATCATAGTGCTTGCAGAACCACAACACGTTTGAATGTGGTCAATCGTAACTCGTCTCTCTCGTGGCATAAGATGAGGTTTTTCTCTTGCTACATTTATTTCATCTTCAATTTGTTCGTGCGCTACTAATTAAGGTTGCACTCTAAGTAGCATTTGAAAAATGGTTAGGAGGTAAAAATAACATCATATTCAGATTCTACACATTTTTCTAATCAAATTTCATATATAACATGTTAAAATTAAAATTATGGTTTAAAAGATATGGGTATTTCAAAAAATATTTGTCTACGTAGACTGCGGGTTAATTAGCATAAAAGACACGGTGTTTTATGCAAAAACACACAAAAAGATTTAATTTGTCACTTAAAAGTGAACTGCGGGTTGATTCCCTAAAAGTGTAGGGGGTTTTGTGTAAAATCCAAAAAATGTGTTGTTTTGCCACTTAAAATAGGACTATGGTGATGTGGCTCTCAACCCAGAGGATCAATGTTGTAAGATTCGTGTAAACCAAATCTATCATTCTTAAGAAGTTACTCCCCACTACTCCCTATTCTCTTAACATGCACACAGTCCACGTCAGTGATGTGCCACCTCATTGTTCAGTTTCCAAAAGCACCAAATTATTCTCATTCCCTACGGTCACGGCTGTGAAAAAAACCTGCTTTTTCCCTCACCCGCAGCCGCTCATCCCGCGTCCCGCATGCTCTCCCGCAGATCGGATCCCACCCACCTCCAGCCCAGAGCCGGGCCGGCCCACCCCCCCGGGCGCTTGCACGCCCTTCCTCTAATTAACTACTACGACATTAGGGTTGCCCCTTCCGCTTCCCCTTCCACTCCCTTTCCCAACAAATTCTGCTTCCGCTGCTCCATCCTCTTGGTTCGCCTATCTCCCGTGCTCGCCAATCCACGCCAAATCAGCTGCCGCCCGTCAACGACCCTAGTGGCACAAGCAGACGAGGAGACGGACTGATGTTGTTGCCGATGTGATCTTCCTGTTATTCAACGTGGTGTGCCTCCTAGGCAGGACGTCAACGCCGGTTGCCAAACTGCGGCCCTTGGAAGGAGAGGAAGGGCTCTCTGCCAACACTAGATGTAGTCCGCCTCTTGGGAAATCCGTGGATGAAGAATGTTGTCCGCCGCCGCCGACCATGCCCTCCGAGATGCACTGTTGGAGATCAGGAAGGACGCCTTCGGTTCAGGCTATTTCTTCCTCACCTTCTTTCTTTGATTCATATCTTTGTTTTTTTTAGTGTGTGACTGCATGTGTTCCTTCTCGGTTCTTGCAGTTGCATTCAGAGTTCAGAAGGTGGGTTCTGCGAGGTACAAGTAGTAGCGCGCGCCGAATATGAAGAGGTATGTATCTTTTATTTACTGAATCATTCTGCACATAATTCTACCTCTGTTTTCTCAGTATGTGACTGCGAGTGTTCCTTCTCGCAGTTGCATTCAGACCATGGGTTCTGCGAGGTACAAGTAGCATCGTCGAATATGAAGAGGTATGTATCTTTTATTTACTAAATTACTCTGCACATAATCCTGACAACTTAATAGACTACTTCACGATGTTTTGAGCATAGCGCCATACACTACAATTTGTCGATTTAGATGCTTATCCATCAGCTCTGTCAGTACTACTCTTTGGTTTACTAAAAAAAACTAACATGACTCCTGAGTCTTGAGTCTTGACTGACATCTCAACACGTGATGCAGGGTCATAACCATGTCATTCACTCTCAACCTGCGCTACAAAATTATTGGTATGTGCAATTGGTGGTAAGAACTATTCACTGTTATTCAAATTAAAAGCAAAAAAATTAGAATATGATTAGCTACACACCTAAAATTTGATTCTACAAGCACCTCTTTGCGTTTGAATTTAGGTTTATTTCATATGCTCCTCGAGTCCAAGCATGACAATCAAATTGTCCTAATCAACCTCTGTTCTTTGAATAAAAAATAAACCTAACGTTCTTATGCTTATAAATAATAAGTAGGTAGAAGTGCTTGCTGTTTAGAAGAAGAAAATCATCAGTTTGTGCACTATCGATACATTATTTTATTTCTCTGCACTATACATATGCTGCCAATTTACTTATCTGCAGGATACACATCGGCTTCTTTAATTTATTTTTCTTTTTTGTGAATTAGTCTCCTCTTTTTTTGCCAGGTTCCGCTCCTGCTGCAAAGAAGCTAGACGTCCGGCCTAGCAAGAGTAGTTTCTCGATGATGCGTAAGACTCTTGCTGCTCGCATTGGCACACAAGCTCCCATATCTGAATTTTATTTTTGCTAGAGTTATCAGATGCACATTCCATTAGTCTCCATAATATTTAGAGAGCACAAGCTTTTTTTGCACTGATTTATCATATGCACATTCTGTTAGTATGCGTACTTATTTAGAGAGCATGGGAATATGATTCTGATGGCTTCTATTTGTTACATATTACAGTCGACAATTGTGATACCATATATGTCCTGGATGGCAAACTTATTTTCAGACTTGCTCAGAGCCCACCTGTTCCAAGTGCTGGGCGATTTTCCTTTGATGGCAAGGATCTAAGACGATTCGGTGGTTCTTGCTGCATAGTATTGTTGCTGGTCCCATTAATAGACAAGTATCAGACGAGACACAATTCCCTGCGGGTAGCTCAAATGGGGCTGCTGGCACCCTATACATGCATAAAACAGTCATGTGTGCCTTCGTTGTTCAATCATTTGGCTACATACATGTACATTTTGTTTCATCCTTTGTTTAGCTTTATAATTCAAGCGACTAAATTTATCATTTTTTTACCGTATAATCATGGATGAGTTGATTGGCTATGTTCACTTTGTTTCTCCTACATATATAGGAGCATAAGTGGTTTTAAGCATGCTACCGGTTGCCTGGCACATCCTGGGGGTCTGAGGGACATATGTGATATTATGCTTTCATGTAACCTCTATTTAGGCTGCTACTCAATTGATTCTTATAAAATGTTCCGCAGCAACGCGCGGGGAATCATCTAGTGAATGAAGATGACTGCGTTTGGGCGAAGTTGATAAGTGCCACACGTGTGGGCGTTATCGTTTGGGTAGTTTTTTCAATATTAGCTAGCATGCACACTGCAATTTACAGAGTCGTGTGTACTAAGGGCCAAAGTGTGATCTCTTCCATTATCTAAAAAATCTCTATTTAATTCTCATCGATCTTGTGTCCTTACAATCGACGGTTCTCATAGATGCAGGATGACACATCATTTTGGTACTTGGAGAGTTGGAGTATCAATTCGAATCAATGGGAGGACATGCGTTGATTGGCCGATACAGTCGTTGGTACAAGCTTCAACATGTGCACTATTCTTTTGTATGTTGCTGGTGTTCTAGTATCATGGTATGGGTTAAGCCTTTCGTATATAACTTGGCATATTTTGTAAGAGAAACCTGGAACTTATGTTCTACTAGTAGAACGCCCGTGCGTTGCTACGGGCTACAATGCATAGAAATAAATCAAATGAAGTTAGATAAGAAAACTTCTGCTATTTTCACGTGAATAACATGAGGCAAAGTAATCAGTAAGCAGTTTAGTTCCTGAGAGTGGACCCAATATTTCAGTCTCATATGCTCACCGGATTGGCAAAACTTTACAATCACATTAGAAAAGTACCATGGTAGTTTATTTACCTAACAGGAAAAAGGTCAAGAAAATGCAGGGTCTAACTGAACCATTAGCTCCCAATGGCTTGTTATCTGCAACCTTTACAAAATCCAAAAAAGTATATTTTGAAATATGATGCCCAAGAACAATCATGGATCAGATGGTTGTATCTGATTCCAAACAAACTGAGGCCCTGTCCAAACAAATAATAATAAATTGCTGACTCATTAATTTTATGCACCAAGTATAATGCAAATAGGAATACGTAGCACTAAAATTGATGAATAGTGAACCTAAACTGGAGGTTGGATGAGCCGGATCGGAGTTTGGTTGGAGCTAGAGTACCACCATCGACCTACACCATAACTGTATTATGTCATCCAACGATCTAGCACACTGGTTGAATCCATCCTGATTGATGTTCTTGTTGTGGATCTATGTCATCTTGCCTAAAGAGCTGCATCCCGACCAAATTTTTTGCCATTGAATTCGTGCCTTCCTACCTAGAGGGCCGCATCCTAATCAAGGTTTTTGCCACTGAATCCATGCCTTCCTACGTTGAAGATCGCATCTTGATTTAAAGTTCTAGCTTAATGAACTCTTAAAATCACATTTTTCCTTGCAGGAAAATTAACCTAATAACCCTACATCTAAACGCAGAGAGAGTGTCCACCGATCTGCAAAATATATGTAAACATTGCATATTCTAATTAGGTATTTATTTAATGAATACTTTTACATTGAAAATCTATTTCAGTAAAAAGAATCTGAAACCTATATTTTCTCAGTTCAATACTTAAATCATCTTAGCATTTCATCCCCTTCCTAAAAGCATGAATGGGCAGTATTCAAATTAGAATCTGAAGTAGGCCTCCAAAAGGAGAAAGGACACAAAAACTGGAACCATCACTGGTAGATGCAATTGGAATGAATAAACAACCCATTGTATCTTAGAAACAGAGCAATGACCCTAGTTCATGTCTGCAAACCATGCCATCCCTTAATTTCCATTAGAAATATAAAAAGAGTCAGATATTGAAAATAGTATATGTATACTCCAGACTTAAAAAATCCAAAATATATGGCAAATAATTTCATGTAGCAAGCTCAGGACTTGAGTGCCCTCACCATGTTACAGGAGACCAACTTTCATTTTTTGCTTCCAATAGGCTTAATTTCAAAGCACGATCAGCTGTTTGGAACTGTTACAAAGTAGTACTTGCAATCTTCATCTGTGAGCCACAAACTAATGCTCATTAAAAATTCATGGTTCCTCCTCTCACTTCTACATTTCGCAAACTGAACAATATCATATGACATCTCCATGTTACTTGTAGTAAGCAAAACAACAGAAATTGCAAAAAAGAAAAGATATCTAGAAAATAAATATATATGCAGTGCAGAAGCAGAGGAACCAAGATTGCTCACATGTGGATCTTTGTTGTTGGCTTTCATGAGGTCGCCTGCATTTCTTCTTCCTCCTACTTCCTTGCTGCAATTGTCCTAATTAAAGGGATAGGTACATCAAGCATAAGAAGGGCATCAAGCTGCTCCGGTGCATCAATTTTAGACTTCCTTGCTGCAATTGTCCTAAAGAAATGGAATGCTGAAATTATTTCATTCAGTTAGTTGATTGGTTCCCTCACAAAGAAGCAAGGTAGCTTGAAGTTGTACTGATGTAGCATCTCACCCTCCAAATCTGAAGATTGTGAAAATATATAAGGATAACCGTCCGTTGTTGTGGGACTCAAAAAATTGTCACAGCGGTATACTATACGCTAAAGAAATATTGTACTCGTGCGGCATGATAATAACAACTTTTCAAGGTTCTTGTTCTTGATTCAATTATTCCAGAGGCCAAGATGAATAACTTGGTCATACTTATATAAATAACAACATCAGCCCAAATATTTACTTATAGTCACTAATTCAAAAATATTGGACGGTCTTGTAGTGACAAATTTCAGATTTTCTGAGTGGAAAATGTAATAGACTGTAAAACTCCTTTTGGATGCTGATGCAGAGCATTTCTATACTTGTTTAGGCAATTACAAATATACACTTAGGATATGGTAGTCTAACTAATAATGAAATACACAAACCAACATATGATCAGGAATGTCATGCTGAACTCGCCTACCAAGTATTGTGTGTGTGTGTGCGCGCGCGCGCGCGCGCGTGTGTGTGTGTGTGTGTGTGATCAAGTTACCAAGGTCTAGCATCAGTCAAATAACCAAAATCAAGAAACAAGATGGCACCTAAAAACATTCATTACTACCTTGAGGGCGTTCATCAGGTTGCTGCATGTAGCAGCATCAACAGCACATCTGTTTAGACCCTAGATGTTCTGGTGCTCAAATGGCGCAGTTTCTCCAGGTTGTATGGATGCCTAAACTAAGATAAAAATGCTATCAGGTTCATAGTGTGTCTAATTTGTGAAACTAAACCTCAACAAATGAGGGCAAATACAAAGGCGCCGAGTTTCAAGCAGTTTGTTGTTTCTGTTATCAGTTTAGGTGCAGGTCACACAACAACATGCAGTTAGATGTCTATCATAGAATTATTTTGCAGGCAACTGAATACTTAGAATAAAATAGTACTGACCAGGAGGGTAATCAATTCATACAAGTATTGTTCTCCCATGACCATAATGCATCTATGCCTGAACAATTACCAGTACAGATGAGAAAGCATAGAATTATGGTAGCATTATGAGAACATCAATTAGTTGTGGCCCTTCCTGCATTTCATATCAAATATGCAGGTGTCAGTAGATTAAACAAATACAACTTACCTACAAAGACTCGATGGTGAAAGTCGAAAATACTCTATGCACTGACAGATAATTCTTCTACTGTACACTTGGACATAATCAAATTATTATTCAGAATATTACATAACAGAATAATATGTGAGATGTGAGATGGTGACATCTGATCAATTTGCCTCCTTCCAAATAGAAGTTCAAGAAAATTAAACTAATGGACCAAGTGATCATGAAAGACACAAGTATACAAAAATCAAATTATTTTTTCATCATATATTATTGGAAAAAATATTGAACATCCATGCCTTCTTGACCCCCTTCTAGTTTGGTGCATAAATCAGAGGTACAAAGAGATACTAAACATTACATAACAAGATCTCTGATTTCTTTAAAAAAATTATGCATAAAGAAACTGTGACCATGTCTCAAAAAAATAGTACAAGAACATTAAACCTTGACAGAAGGAGATGGAACACTAAAAAGTGATGAGCTACCGGAGGCTAAAGGACATTGGTCAGGAGTCAGGACACGGCGAGGCGCAACAGTGATCACTCGACCTTGGGTACTACAGGGACTTCAAGCCTAAAAGACATTGGTCAGGAGTCAAGACCATCGGCGTGAATCTCATCGGTGTGCAGGGAAGCATCTAGAGATGAAGGTCGTTCGTGCCGCCGCCTGGTGAATTGCTACAGTTGGAGGAGGGGGGCTCGCCGCCGTCTCCTCCGGGCTGCTATGCCGCCATTGTCACCTTATGATCAGACATAGTGGATCGAGATACATCTAGAAGAAATAAAATGAATGTCATAATTAGTAAAGAATTTTCAGCGACAAAAGGATAAACAACAATTGGAATGTTAAAACAAAACCTGCACCTACACAAGTCCTGTATATTTTCTATTAGCACAAGTACAGATCATGTCCCACTCTTCACTTCGTTTACAAAAAAAATTCAGAATTGCAATCTTGGCCAGCCCTGTATGGAAGCATCCCGTGATCTCGGCCGGGTTCCATCCGCGTGGCACGCTGCTGATTCTGCCATGAGTGGGTGCTGAGAGGAAGGATCCTGAACCTCCATTATCAATAGCCCGGAGCTGCATCGGCCTTCGGATCAGATCGTGGTAGCCTGGTAGGGATCGAGAAGTTAGGGGTCGAGGAATTTGGAGGAGGTGAGAGAGTACGGTGGGGATCAAGAGAACTCACCCATATGGAGATGGCAGACCAGGTGGCGTCGTGTTGGTGCTTCGGGGGCTGCCACGGGATGTCCTCACCGCAATCGACAACGCCGCCGCCATCGCCTGTCGCCACCACTTCAACGCCACGAGCAAGGGGCTGAGGGACGAAGGGAAGGGAAGGAAGTGAATTTGTGACGTACCTGATGTTTGGTATGTATATAGTCAGGCTAATTAGTGAATATCCAAAACAACGATTAAAAGAAAGAAAGAAAACAGAGTTCGATGGGAAAGGAATCGGTGAGCTATTGAACATACATCAGAACTGACCTGCAAGTTTACTGACTAAAATTAGATCTTAAGAAACCATATTAAAAAAACAAACACTTCAGTTAACTACTACAACAGAAAGTACAAGTGTGCATAAGCACCTAGGTGGAAGGATGTCTGCATAACTACCTAGTAGACAACATATGTGCCGCACTAAGCCATATATTGACTTTCTCGACACTCTTATCTTGTAGATCTAAATCTGAATGAGGATTTGCGGGTTCAGCCACAACCATCCGTCAAAACACAACATAGGGATGCAGATGATAATTTATATCCTTGTTCTAGACGATATCTATAGATACTGGAGCATCATGTCTTACCAACAATAAGTCTGATTTTCGTGGAATATTCATGCTGGTGGAAGCACTTCATTTTCAACAAACTGCAGAAGGAAAATCTGGTGGATGTACCCAAGGGGAGCACCGACCTGCACCTCGGTGAGAGGCGTCCATGGGGTGGCATGAGAGTGACAGTTAGTGTTGATGCTAGAGCTAACATTGACTAAATGTAGTAGGTCAAAACAAAATTGAGCTATTGAACATACATCAGAACTGACCTGCAAGTTTACGGACTAAAGTTATCTCTGTAGTAGGAGAAAAACTTATACGAAATGTGCTACAAAAATATCATATTTGCTTAAAACCATATAAACAGAATCTGTAATAAGGTCATGAGAAGACATGTAGAAAGCAACATAGTACTAAGATGACTATGCTTCGTCACAGATCCAACAAAGACGTCGACATGAAAGTCAAACTATAATAATTTACTCGTAGACATTATGTGTAATTTAGACATAGATCTATTCAAGTCCAAAAGGAATAGTGATGAACATCGATGCTGTCATAATTTTAATCACCATATCTGTTTAAAAGATTTGCCGCTTATACAAAAAACAAACAAATATAACATGGTTCTTTATAAAAAAAAACATTGCTTCCAAAGATGACTCCCTCATTATGAGAATCATTGTGAAGCTGCCTTCAAGTAAACTATGATGACAAGGGGCTTTCAACCAAGAACCAGAATTCAAGTAAAATCTCTGCAGCAAACATCATTGATAGTAGAAAAAGAGGCACCAACTTGTGTGCATCTCCAAGATGTTATAGAACTGTAATATCAAATTGTGTGCATCTCCAAGGTGTTGCACTACAACAAAAAAGAGATCAATGTACCCATTTATCATACCTGCTAATCACAATAGTGAAACATGCTAGTCCCTAATGACCTTTTCCCAATGCCATAGAAATGATTCATCATAACTCATAAGCATGAAGTATAAATACACTCCCAGTCTGCAAGCATCACAAGAATACAATATGATCATCACCATGACTAACTCTGCCTCTCGTTGCACTCATAAATGGAGAAGAGAGTACAAAGATGAATCTTCTGGCGGTGGGCACAACCAATTTTGCTTCTCCGTAGGACATCAAACTAACCAAGCTTACAATGTCGTTCCCCTACAGGATTTAACAGGATATAAGACATAGAACAACACATGCTCTCTTGCACCTCGCATTGCAAGATGGTAAAAAAAATTGAACTGGACAAATGGACGTAATATAGTGTTAGATGAACCAAACCTGCATTTCAAGACACAAGAAAATCGAGGCTGATGAGTCTGATCCTTTTCACCGTAATATTCAGAAGCAGCAACATCCAATCCAATGACCAACCGTCACACACAAATCTCAGTTCGTTCGTTGTGTGCGGCAGTGCAGGAGGTGCGGTGAGGGAGCAGGCGTGGCGCTGCGCACATGGGGCCAGTAGCGCGAATCTACCGCCTGGGGTCGCGTAGGTGGCCCGGCGGTGCGGATTTGCTGCCTGGAGGTCGCGTGGTGGTGCGGGGACATGTTGCTAACCGAGCGGCGTGGAACTGCAACGTCTGGTGGCGTGTGAGGGGGCTGTGACGCGGGCGGCGTGGCAGTTCAGGGCGGTGTGGTGGAGCACCATCATGGTGATGGAGTAGGTTGGCACGTGCCAGTCGGAGCTAGTTTCTCCATCCTCTAGCGGACGTGCGATGGCACGCATGGTGCGCGGTAGCGCATCTGGCGCATGGGTGCGGCTGGGAATCGAGGTGATTCTTGGCCTTGGGTGGCGCTTCTTGGGTCCTTGCCGACATGGTGCTCGGCAAGTCTCGGAGGTTCTTGTTCCGTCCGGTGGCCTGCTTCCGGTTTGTGGTTGTCAGATCTGGCGGCGTGCGCTAGTGGGTGGCTGCCTCCAGGCTCTATGGTCCGGTTGGCCATTGCGGTGGTGGGCTTCTTCGTCGACGGGATGGCTCATTGGTGGTGGTGGTGGTGTTTGGTGGACTTATCGAGGCCGGTGCGGGTTGAATGTGTTGGGAGCTTGGGTGAAGATCTGTGTTAGCCTTGTGTCTGTGAGCGGCGATGGCGGAGGATGCGAGCATCATAGACCTTCTAGGAGGCATTGTTGCATTGTTACTGCACCCCTCCCGCATGGATCCTGTTGAGGAACGCAGTAATTTCAAAAATTTGCCTACGATCATGCAAGATCTATCAAGGTGATGCATATCAACGAGCGGGGAGAGTATGTCCACGTACCCTCGTAGACCGAAAGCAGAAGCGTTATATCAACGCGGTTGATGTAGTCGTATGTCTTCACGATCCGACCGATCCTAGTACCGAACACACGGCACCTCCGAGTTCAGCACACGTTCATCTCGATGACGTCCCACGAACTCTTGATCCAGTTGAGGTCGAAGGAGAGTTCCGTCATCACGACGGCGTGGCGACGGTGATGATGAAGTTACCGGCGCAGGGCTTCGCCTAAGCACTATGACGATATGACCGAGGTGTGTAACTGTGGAGAGGGGCACCGCACACGGCTAAAGATTAACTTGTGTGTCTATGGGGTGCCCCTTGGCCACGTATATAAAGGATGGAGGGAGGAGGAGGCCGGCCCTCACAGGGCGCGCCCAAAGTGTGGAGTCCTACTAGGACTCCCTAGTCCTAGTAGGATTCCACCTCCCACATGGAATAGGAAAAGGGGAAGGGAGAAGGAGAAGGAAGGAAGGGGGCGCCCCCTTTCCCTAGTCCAATTCGGATCAGTTATGGGGAAGGGGCACGACCACCCTTGAGGCCTTTCTCTCCTTTCCCGTATGGCTCATTAAGGCCCAATACGAATTCCCGTAACTCTCCGGTACTCCGAAAAAAATACCCGAATCACTCGGAACCTTTCCGATGTCCTAATATAGCCTTCCAATATATCGATCTTTACGGCTCGACCATTTCGAGACTCCTCGTCATGTCCATGATCTCATCCGGGACTCCGAACAATCTTCGGTCATCAAATCACATAACTCTTTAATACAAATCGTCATCGAACATTAAGCGTGCGGACCCTACGGGTTCGAGAACTATGTAGACATGACCGAGACACATCTCCGGTCAATAACCAATAGCGAAACCTGGATGCTCATATTGGCTCCTACATATTCTACGAAGATCTTTATCGGTCAAACCGCATAACAACATACATTGTTCCCTTTGTCATCGGTATGTTACTTGCCCGAGATTCGATCGCCGGTATCCTCATACCTAGTTCAATCTCGTTACCAGCAAGTCTCTTTACTCGTTCCATAATGCATCATCCCGCAACTAACCCATTAGTCACATTGCTTGCAAGGCTTATAGTGATGAGCATTACCGAGAGGGCCCAGAGATACCTCTCCGAAACACGGAGTGACAAATCCTAATCTTGATTCATGCCAACCCAACAAACACCTCCAGAAACACCTGTAGAGCATCTTTATAATCACCCAGTTACGTTGTGACGTTTGATTGCACAAAAAGTGTTCTTCCGGATATTCGGGAGTTGCACAATCTCATAGTCCGAGGAACATGTATAAGTCATGAAGAAAGCAGTAGCAATAAAACAGTAACGATCATAATGCTAAGCTAACAAATGGGTCTAGTCCATCACATCATTCTCCTAATGATGTGATCCCGTTCATCAAATGACAACACTTGTCTATGGCTAGGAAACATAACCATCTTTAATAAATGAGCTAGTCAAGTAGAGGCATACTAGGGACACTCTGTTTTGTCTATGTATTCACACATGTACTAAGTTTCCGGTTAATACAATTCTAGCATGAATAATAAACATTTATCATGATATAAGGAAATATAAATAACAACTTTATTATTGCCTCTAGGGCATATTTCCTTCAGTCTCCCACTTGCACTAGAGTCAATAATCTAGATCACATCGCCATGTGATTTAACACGAATAGTTCACATCTTTATGTGATTAACACCCATAGTTCACATCGCCATGTGATCAACACCCAAAGAGTTTATTAGACTCAATAATCTAGTTCACATCGCTATGTGATTAACTCCCAAAGAGTACTAAGGTGTGATTATGTTTTGCTTGTGAGAGAAGTTTAGTCAACGGGTCTGTCACATTCAGATCCGTATGTATTTTGCAAATTTCTATATCAACAATGCTCTGCATGGAGCTACTCTAGCTAATTGCTCCCACTTTCAATATGTATCTAGATCGAGACTCAGAGTCATCCAGATCGGTGTAAAATCTTGCATCGATGTAACTCTTTTCGACGAACTCTTTGTCACCTCCATAACCGAGAAATATTTCCTTAGTCCTCTAAGGATAATTTTAACCGTTGTCCAGTGATCTACTCATCACTATTGTACTCCCTTGCCAAACTCATGGCAGGGTATATAATAGGTCTGGTACATAGCATGGCATACTTTATAGAACCTATGGCTGAGGCATAGGGAATGACTTTCATTCTCTATCTATCTTCTGCTGTGGTCGGGCTTTGAGTCTTACTCAACTTCACACCTTGCAACACAGGCAAGAACTCTTTCTTTGACTGTTTGATACGTCTCCAATGTATCTATAATTTTTGATTGTTCCATGCTATTATATTACTTGTTTTGGAAGTTTATGGGCTTTACTTTACACTTTTATATCATTTTTGGGACAAACCTACTAACCGGAGGCCCAGCCCGTATTGCTGTATTTTTGCCTATTTCAGTATTTCGAAGAAAAGGAATATCAAAAGGAGTCCAAACGGAATGAAACCTTCGGGAGTGATCTTTTTGGAACAATCGTGATCCAGAGGACTTGGAGTGCAAGTCAAGAAACAATCGAGGCGGCCACGAGGGAGGAGGGCGCCCCCCCTACTGGGCGTGCCCCCTATCTCGTGGGCCCCTCGAGCGTCCACCGACCTACTTCTTCCTCCTATATATACCCATGTTCCCCGAAAACATCAGGAGCGCCCACGAAAAACTATTTCCACCGCCGTAACCTTCTGTATCCGCGAGATCCCATCTTGGAGCCTTCGCCGGCACTCCGCCGGAGGGGGAATCGATCACGGAGGGCTTCTACATCAACACCATAGCCCTTCCGATGAGTTGTGAGTAGTTTACCACAGACCTTCGGGTCCATAGTTATTAGCTAGATGGCTTCTTCTCTCTCTTTGAATCTCAATACAAAGTTCTCCTCGATCTTCTTGGAGATCTATTCGATGTAACTCTTTTTGCGGTGTGTTTGTCGAGATCCGATGAATTGTGAGTTTATGATCAAGTTTATCTATGAGAAATATTTGAATCTCCTCTGAATTCTTTTATGTGTGATTAAGTTATCTTTGCAAGTCTCTTCGAATTATCAGTTTTGTTTGGCCTACTAGATTGATCTTTCTTGCAATGGGAGAAGTGCTTAGCTTTGGGTTCAATCTTGCGGTGTCCTTTCCCAGTGACAGCAGGGGCATCAAGGCACGTATTGTATTGTTTCCATCGAGGATAAAAAGATGGGGTTTATATCATATTGCATGAGTTTATCCCTCTACATCATGTCATCTTTCTTAATGCGTTACTCTGTTCTTTATGAACTTAATACTCTAGATGCATGCTGGATAGCGGTCGATGTGTGGAGTAATAGTAGTAGATGCAGGCAGGAGTCGGTCTACTTGTCACGGACGTGATTCCTATATACATGATCATGCCTAGATAATCTCATAATTATTCGCTTTTCTATCAATTGCTTGATAGTAATTTGTTCACCCACCGTAATACTTATGCTATCTTGAGAGAAGCCACTAGTGAAACCTATGGCCCCCGGGTCTATCTTTTATCATATAAGTTTGCCATCTACTTTTATTTGCATCTTTACTTTTCCAATCTATATTATAAAATACCAAAAATATATTTATCTTATCATATTATCTCTATCAGATCTCACTTTCGCAAGTGGTCGTGAAGGGATTGACAACCCCTTTATCGCGTTGGTGGCGAGTTCTTGTTTGTTTGTGTAGGTGCGTTGGACTTTTGAGGAGCCTCCTACTGGATTGATACCTTGGTTCTCAAAAACTGAGGGAAATACTTAAGCTACTATTGCTGCATCACCCTTTCCTCTTCAAGGAAAACCAACGCAAGCTCAAGACGTAGCAAGAAGGATTTCTGGCGCTGTTGCCGGGGAGGTCTTCGTTCAAGTCAAGACATACCAAGTACCCATCACAAACTCATCTCCCTCGCATTTACATTATTTGCCATTTGCCTCTCGTTTTCCTCTCCCCCACTTCACCCTTGCCGTTTTATTTGCCCTTCTTCTGTTCGTCTTTTCGTTTGCCTTAATGTCTCACTTGGCTCGTTTGCTTGTTTGGTTGGAATAGTTGAGTATTTATTGCTAAACAGAGAAGCTAAGATCTATGGATCCTCATCCGCTTGCTAATCTTTTTAAGAGATCCAATTATGATGAACCAATTGCTAGTGAGTTTTGTGCACTAGATTATCTTTATGAAGTTCTGCTTGAAATTTGTGAATCTGAAAATTGTGATGAAGTACTTTATGAAGAGATTCACGATAGCTCCTTGAATAAAAAGCATGATTGCAATGATTTTACTATAAATTCTCTTGATGTCAATTGTGCTAATAATATGCAAAACCCTAAGCTTGGGGATGCTAGTTTTGCTATGTCCACTACTTGTTGCAATGATCATGACTGGGGTGATTCTTCTTATGATCTTGAAAATTTATTTAAGCCCCATGATGAATATGAGATTGATAATAGTGTTTGCAATAATATTGAAAGAGGGTTTGGAAGAGTGTCAACTTTAGATCCCACATATCTGGAGAATGTTCAATCTTATGGTATTTTTGATAAAAGTGGGTTTGGAGAGGTCATGACTTTAGTTAATGTTAATCCCACTATTTTGGAAGAGTGTCAACTTTGCATGCATGTGGATCGTGTTGAAAATATTTTATGTGATAGCTATTTTGTTGAATTTGCTTATGATCCCACATGTAATTATTATGAGAGAGGAAAATATAGTTGTAGAAATTTTCATGATAATAAATTACCTCTCGTTATGTTGAGATTGCTATTGTTTCTTTCCGCTTCCTTGCATATGCTAGTTTTGCCTTGCTATGATAATTTGTTTGCCTATAAGATGCCTATGCATAGGAAGTATGTTAGGCTTATATGTGTTTGTCATGTGTTTCATGATGCTCTCTTTGCGCTTCAATTCTTGTCTTTCATGTGAGCATCGTTAGAATTATCAATGCCTAGCTAAAAGACTTTAAAGAAAAGCGCTTGTTGGGAGACAACCCAATATATTTCCCTTCTGTTGATTGAATAAATATATCATCTACCTTCTGTTTAGATGTGTTTTCATGTTTTAATTAGTGTTTGTGCCAAGTTAAACCTATAGGATCTTCTTGGATGATAGCTATTTGATCTTGCTGAAAATTCCAGAAACTTTCTGTTCACAAAAACAATTGTTTAAAATCACCAGAACGTGATAAAATACTGATTCCAATTGCAGTAGATCAATAAACAAATTATCTAGGTCGTCCTATTTTTGTAGAATTTTTTGGGTTCCAGAAGTTTGCGTTAGTTACAGATTACTACAGACTGTTCTGTTTTTTGTGTGTTGTTTGCTTATTTTGATGAATCTATGGCTAGTAAAATAGTTTATAAACCATAGAGAAGTTAGAATATAGTAGGTTTAACACCAATATAAATAAAGAATGAGTTCATTACAGTACCTTGAAGTGGTGTTTTGTTTTCTTTCGCTAACGGAGCTTATGAGATTGCTGTTGAGTTTTGTGTTGTGAAGTTTTCAAGTTTTGGGTAAGGATTTGATGGACTATGGAATAAGGAGCGGCAAGAGCCTAAGCTTGGGGATGCCCATGGCACCCCAAGATATTCAAGAATAGCCAAAATCCTAAGCTTGGGGATGCCCCGGGAAGGCATCCCCTCTTTCGTCTTCGTTTATCGGTAACTTTATTTGGAGCTATATTTTTATTCGCCACATGATATGTGTTTTGCTTGGAGCGTCTTTTATGATATTAGTCTTTGCTTTTTAGATCACCACAATCATCCTTGCTGTACACACCTTTTGGGAGAAACCCACATGATTGGAATTTATAAGAATACTCTTTATGCTTCACTTATATCTTTTGAGCTAGATAGTTTTTGCTCTAGTGCTTCACTTATATTTTTTAGAGCACGGCGGTGGCTTAATTTTGAAGAAATTGTTGATCTCTCATACTTCACTTATATTATTTTGAGAGTCTTTTAGAACAGCATGGTATTTGCTATGGTTATAAATTTGGTCCTAGAATGATGAGCATCCAAGTTGAGTATAATAAAAACTATCATAAAAAGTGCATTTAACACTAGGATCAATTTGATGCTTGATAATTGTTTTGAGATATAAAGGTAGTAATGCTAGAGTCATGCTAGTTGGGTAATTATGAAATTGAGAAATACTTGTGTTGAAGTTGGCAAGTCCCGTAGCATGCACGTATGGTAAAAGTTGTGTGACAAATTTGTTGCATGAGGTGCTCTTTTGATTGTCTTCCTTATGAGTGGGAGTCGGGGACGAGCGATGGTCTTTTCCTACCAATCTATCCCTCTAGGGGCATGCGTAGTAGTACTTTGCTTCGAGGGCTAAGTAAACTTTTGCAATAAGTATATGAGTTCTTTATGACTAATGTGAGTCCATGGATATACGCACACTTACCCTTCCACTTTGCTAGCCTCTATTATGCCGCACAACTTTCGCCGGTATCTTGCACCCATTATTTACCTTCCTCAAAACAGCCACCATACCTACCTATTATGGCATTTCCATAGCCATTCCGAGATATATTGCCATGCAACTTTCCACCGTTCCGTTTATTATGACACACTCCATCATTGTCATATTGCTCTTTGCATGATCATGTAGTTGACATCGTATTCATGGCAAGGCCACTTTCATAATTTTTCATACATGTCACTCTTGATTCATTGCATATCCCGGTACACCGCCAGAGTCATTCATATAGAGTCATATTTTGTTCTAAGTGTTGAGTTGTAATTCTTGAGTTGTAAATCAATAAAAAGTGTGATGATCTTCATTATTAGAGCATTGTCCCAAGTGAGGAAAGGATGATGAAGACTATGATTCCCCCACAAGTCGGGATGAGACTTCGGACTTTATAAAAATAAAAGAGGCCAAAGAAGCCCACAAAAAGAAAAAAAGGAAAGAAAAAAAGGAAGAAAAAAAAGAAAGAAAAAAAAGAAAAAATGAGAGAGAAAAAATATAAAGAAAAAATGAGAGAAAAAGAGAGAAGGGACAATGCTACTATCTCTTTTCCACACTTGTGCTTCAAAGTAGCACCATGATCTTATTGATAGAGAGTCTCCTGTGTTGTCACTTTCATATACTAGTGGGAATTTTTCATTATAGAACT
Organism: Aegilops tauschii subsp. strangulata; assembly: GCF_002575655.3. Taxonomy (NCBI): domain Eukaryota; kingdom Viridiplantae; phylum Streptophyta; class Magnoliopsida; order Poales; family Poaceae; genus Aegilops; species Aegilops tauschii. The sequence continues at coordinate 45,582,045 of NC_053036.3, forward strand.
TGGCTTGTATATTCCAATGATGGGCTTCCTCAAAATGCCCTAGGTCTTCGTGAGCAAGCGAGTTGGATGCACACCCACTTAGTTTCTCTTGTTGAGCTTTCATACATTTATAGCTCTAGTGCATCCATTGCATGGCAATCCCTACTCACTCACATTGATATCTATTAATGGGCATCTCCATAGCCCGTTGATACGCCTAGTTGATGTGAGACTATCTTCTCCCTTTTTGTCTTCACAACCACCACCATATACCACCATAGTGCTATGTCCATGGCTTGCGCTCATGTATTGCGTAAGAGTTGAAAAAAGCTGAAGCGCGTTAAAAAGTATGAACCAATTGCTCGGCTCGTCATCGGGGTTGTGCATGATGGGAGTATTTTGTGTAATGAAAATGAAGCATGGCCTAACTATATGATTTTGTAGGGATAAGCTTTCTTTGGCTATGCTATTTTGATAAGACATGATTATTTGCTAGTATGCTTCGAAGTATTATTGTTTTTATGTTTTATAATATTTTATCTTGAATCATTAGGATCTGAACAATCATGCCACAATAAAGAAAATTACATTGAGAATTATGCTAGGTAGCATTCCACATCAAAAATTCTGTTTTTATCATTTACCTACTCGAGGACGAGCAGGAATTAAGCTTGGGGATGCTTGATACGTCTCCAACGTATCTATAATTTTTGATTGTTCCATGCTATTATATTACTTGTTTTGGATGTTTATGGGCTTTACTTTACACTTTAATATCATTTTTGGGACTAAACTACTAACCGGAGGCCCAGCCCGTATTGCTGTTTTTTGCCTATTTCAGTATTTCAAAGAAAAGGAATATCAAACGGAGTCCAAACGGAATGAAACCTTCGGGAGCGATCTTTTTGGAACAAATGTGATCCAGAGGACTTGGAGTGATAGTCAAGAAACAATCGAGGCGGCCACGAGGGTGGAGGGCGCGCCCCCTATCTCGTGGGCCCCTCGGGCATCCACCGACCTACTTCTTCCTCCTATATATACCCATGTACCCCGAAAACAATAGGAGCGCCCATGAAAAACTATTTCCACCGCTGTAACCTTCTGTATCTGCGAGATCCCATCTTGGAGCCTTCGCCGGCACTCCGCCGGAGGGGGAATCGATCACGGAGGGCTTCTACATCAACACCATAGCCCTTCCGATGAGTTGTGAGTAGTTTACCACAGACCATCGGGTCCATAGTTATTAGCTAGATGGCTTATTCTCTCTCTTTGAATCTCAATACAAAGTTCTCCTCGATCTTCTTGGAGATCTATTCGATGTAACTCTTTTTGCGGTGTGTTTGTCGAGATCCGATGAATTGTGAGTTTATGGTCAAGTTTATCTATGAGAAATATTTGAATCTCCTCTGAATTCTTTTATGTGTGATTAAGTTATCTTTGCAAGTCTCTTCGAATTATCAGTTTGGTTTGGCCTACTAGATTGATCTTTCTTGCAATGGGAGAAGTGCTTATCTTTGGGTTCAATCTTGCGGTGTCCTTTCCCAGTGACAGCAGGGGCAGCAAGGCACATATTGTATTGTTGCCATCGAGGATAAAAACATGGGGTTTATATCATATTGCATGAGTTTATCCCTCTACATCATGTCATCTTTCTTAATGCGTTACTCTGTTCTTTATGAACTTAATACTCTAGATGCATGCTGGATAGCGGTCGATGTGTGGAGTAATAGTAGTAGATGCAGGCAGGAGTCGGTCTACTTGTCACGGATGTGATTCCTATATACATGATCATGCCTAGATAATCTCGTAATTATTCGCTTTTCTATCAATTGCTCGGCAGTAATTTGTTCATCCACCGTAATACTTATGCTATCTTGAGAGAAGCCACTAGTGAAACCTATGGCCCCCGGGTCTATCTTTTATCATATAAGTTTGCCATCTACTTTTATTTGCATCTTTACTTTTCCAATCTATATTATAAAATACCAAAAATATATTTATCTTATCATATTATCTCTATCAGATCTCACTTTCACAAGTGGCCGTGAAGGGATTGACAACCCCTTTATCGCGTTGGTTGCGAGTTCTTGTTTGTTTGTGTAGGTGCGTGGGACTTTTAAGGAGCCTCCTACTGGATTGATACCTTGGTTCTCAAAAACTGAGGGAAATACTTACGCTACTATTGCTGCATCACCCTTTCCTCTTCAAGGAAAACCAACGCAAGCTCAAGACGTAGCACTATTCCATTTTGAACTACTTCAAAAACTTGTCAAGGTATGTACTCATTGGAAAAACTTCTCAAGCGTCTTGATCTATCTCTATAGATCTTGATGCTCAATATGTAAGCAGCTTCACCGAGGTCTTTCTTTGAAAAACTTCTTTCAAACACTCCTTTATGCTTTCCAGAAAATTCTACATCATTTCTGATTGACAATATGTCATACACATATACTTATCAGAAAGGTTGTAGTGCTCCCACTCACTTTCTTGTAAATACAGGCTTCTCCGCAAGTCTGTATAAAACTATATGCTTTGATCAACTTATCAAAGTGTATATTCCAACTCCGAGATGCTTGCACCAGTCCATAGATGGATCGCCGGAGCTTGTACATTTTGTTAGCACCTTTAGGATTGACAAAATCTTCTGGTTGCATCATATATAACTCTTCTTTAATAAATCCATTAAGGAATGCAGTTTTGTTATCCATTTGCCAGATTTCATAAAATGCGGCAATTGCTAACATGATTCGGACAGACTTAAGCATCACTACGAGTGAGAAAATCTCATCGTAGTCAACACCTTGAACTTGTCGAAAACCTTTTGCGATAATTCGAGCTTTGTAGATAGTAACACTACTATCAGCGTCCGTCTTCTTCTTGAAGATCCATTTATTCTCAATGGCTTGCCGATCATTGGGCAAGTCCACCAAAGTCTATACTTTGTTCTCATACATGGATCCTATCTCAGATCTCATGGCCTCAAGCCATTTTGCAGAATATGGGCCCATCATTGCTTCCTCATAATTTGTAGGTTCTTCATGGTCTAGTAACATGATTTCCAGAACAGGATTACCGTACCACTCTGATACGTCTCCAACGTATCTATAATTTTTGATTGTTCCATGCAATTATATTACCTGTTTTGGATGTTTATGGGCTTTACTTTACACATTTATATCATTTTTGGGACTAACCTACTAACCGGAGGCCCAGCCCGTATTGCTTGTTTTTGCCTATTTCAGTGTTTCGAAGAAAAGGAATATCAAACGGAGTCCAAGCGGAATGAAACCTTCGGGAGCGTGATTTTTGGAACGAACGTGATCCAGAGGACTTGGAGTGGAAGTCAAGCAACCACCGAGGCGGCCACGAGGGTGGAGGGCGCGCCCTCCCTTACTGGGCGCGCCCCCTATCTCGTGGGCCCCTCGGGCGTCCACCGACCTACTTCTTCCTCCTATATATACCCACGTACCCCGAGAACATCAGAAGCGACCACGAAAACCTAATTCCACCGCTGCAACCTTCTGTATCCGCGAGATCCCATCTTGGAGCCTTCGCCGGCGCTCCGCCGGAGGGGGAATCAACCATGGAGGGCCTCTACATCATCTCCAAGGCCTCTCCGATGAGTTGTGAGTAGTTTACCTCAGACCTTCGGGTCCATAGTTATTAGCTAGATGGCTTCTTCTCTCTCTTTGGATCACAATACAAAGTTCTCCTTGATTTTCTTGGAGATCTACTCGATGTAACTCTTTTTGCGGTGTGTTTGTCGAGATCCGATGAATTGTGAGTTTATGATCAAGTTTATCTATGAGAAATATTTGAGTCTTTTCTGAATTCTTTTATGTGTGATTAAGTTATCTTTGCAAGTCTCTTCGAATTATCAGTTTGGTTTGGCCTACTAGATTGATCTTTCTTGCAATGGGAGAAGTGCTTAGCTTTGGGTTCAATCTTGCGGTGTCCTTTCCCAGTGACAGCAGGGGCAGCAAGGCACATATTGTATTGTTGCCATCGAGGATAAAAAGATGGGGTTTATATCATATTGCATGAGTTTATCCCTCTACATCATGTCATCTTTCTTAATGCGTTACTCTGTTCTTTATGAACTTAATATTCTAGATGCATGCTGGATAGCGGTCGATGTGTGGAGTAATAGTAGTAGATGCAGAATTGTTTCGGTCTACTTGTCACGGACGTGATGCCTATATACATGATCATGCCTAGATAATCTCATAATTATTCGCTTTTCTATCAATTGCTCGACAGTAATTTGTGCACCCACCGTAATACTTATGCTATCTTGAGAGAAGCCACTAGTGAAACCTATGGCCCCCGGGTCTATCTTTTATCATATAAGTTTGCCACCTACTTTTATTTGCATCTTTACTTTTCCAATCTATATCATAAAATACCAAAAATATATTTATCTTATCATATTATCTCTATCAGATCTCACTTTCGCAAGTGGCCGTGAAGGGATTGACAACCCCTTTATTGCGTTGGTTGCGAGTTCTTGTTTGTTTGTGTAGGTGTGTGGGACTTTTGAGGAGCCTCCTACTGGATCGATACCTTGGTTCTCAAAAACTGAGGGAAATACTTACGCTACTGTGCTGCATCACCCTTTCCTCTTCAAGGAAAACCAACGCAAGCTCAAGACGTAGCAAGAAGGATTTCTGGCGCCGTTGCCGGGGAGGTCTTCGCTCAAGTCAAGACATACCAAGTACCCATCACAAACTTATCTCCCTCGCACTTACATTATTTGCCATTTGCCTCTCTTTTTCCTCTCCCCCACTTCACCCTTGCCGTTTTATTCACCCTCTCTTTCCCAATCTCCTATCTCTCGTTCGCTTGCCTTTTTGTTTGCTCGTGTGTTGGGTCGTTTATCTTGTCGTTATGGCTAGTCCACCTACCATTATTAATACTCCCGACCATGAAGTTCTCAATTTTAAACAAAGGGAGGGAGAAAATTTAAAAGATGCTTGGCATAGAATTTGTAATGCTCAAAATAGATCTACTCAGAAGCAATCCACTTCCGTTCTTCTTCACAATTTTTATGTAGGCATTACTCCTTGGAATAGATATATTCTTGATACCATTACCGGAGGAAACTTCTTGGGTAGCCACACTTTTGATGCCTATAATGCCATGTTAGATTTGTTTGGTCCACCTCCTCTTTTGGTTAATGGAACTGTTTTAACTTTGGAACATGTGATGCAAGGGCTTGAAATTATTGAAATAAAGTTGCCACTATTCAGTTAATTGAAAATTTGGATAAAAAGATCCACAATCAGATTACCCAATATGGATCTAGGGTTGGAGTCACCTTGAATTTTTTTAAAGAAAAAGAACCTATAGTTAATGAAAGAATAGATCTTGATTCTACAAGAATTAGTAAACTGGAGGACATTATCACCAACTTAGGGTCTGCCTTTTCATCTGTGAAAAATACCCCAACCCCTCCTACCAAAATTGTGAAGGTCATGTATGTTCCTAAAAATAAGGGTGAATCTTCTAGTAAAGATAGTGCCGATCTCAAATCGATAAGGGTTCATCCCAATTTTCTTGCTATCATTAAGGAACCTTTTGCTACAAATGAGTTTCTTGATTTCTTGCCTAAGAGCTTAATCATTACTAAAAAGAAATAAACTCCTAAGGATTATAAGTGCTCTATTGAAGAATTGAGTGCCAAAGACGGCACTACTTAGATCTATCCTCGCTTCTATGCCTAGCTAGGGGCGTTAAACGATAGCGCTAGTTGGGAGGCAACCCAATTTTCTTTGTGTTTTTGTTTTTCCTTCTGTTTAGTAATAAATTTATCATCTACCTTCTGTTTAGGTGTGTTTTTATGTTTTAATTAGTGTTTGTGCCAAGTAAAACCTATAGGATAACCTTTGGTGATAGTTAATTTGATTCTGCTGAAAAACAGAAACTTTGCGTGCACGAGATTTTTTTTAGTAAATCACATAAAAGTGCTTTTGCGTTGATCCTTTTTTGTGTAGATCAATAGACAAATTGCCTAGGACTTCCTATTTTGGTATAATTTTTGGGGTTCCAGAAGTTTGCGTTAGTTACAGATTACTACAGACTGTTCTGTTTTTGACAGATTCTGTTTTTCGTGTGTTGTTTGCTTATTTTGATGCATCTATGGCTAGTAAAATAGTTTATAAATCATAGAGAAGTTGGAATACAGTAGGTTTAACACCAATACAAATAAATAATGAGTTCATTACAGTACCTTAAAGTGGTGTTTTGTTTTCTTTCGCTAACGGATCTCACGAGATTTCTGTTGAGTTTTGTGTTGTGAAGTTTTCAAGTTTTGGGTAAAGATTTGATGGACTATGGAATCAGTGGCAAGAGCCTAAGATTGGGGATGCCCATGGCACCCCAAGATAATCAAGAGTATCCCAAAGCCTAAGCTTGGGGATGCCCCGGGAAGGCATCCCTCTTCCGTCTTCGTTTATCGGTAACTTTACTTGGAGATATATTTTTATTCACCAGATGATATGTGTTTTGCTTGGAGCATCTTGTATGATACTAGTCTTTTCTTTTTAGTTTAACACAATCATACTTGCTGTACACACCTTTTGGGAGAAGCCCACTTGATTGAAATTTGTTAGAATACGCTATGTGCTTCACTTATATCTTTTGAGCTAGATAGTTTTTGCTCTAGTGCTTCACTTATATTTTTTAGAGCACGGCGGTGGCTTAATTTTGAAGAAATTGTTGATCTCTCATGCTTCACTTATATTATTTTGAGAGTCTCTTAGAACAGCATGGTATTTGCTTTGGTTATGAATTTGGTCCTAGAATGATGAGCATCCAAGTTGGGTATAATAAAAACTATCATAGAAAGTGAATTGAATGCTATGATCAATTTGATGCTTGATAATTGTTTTGAGATATAGAAGTGGTGATATTAGAGTCATGCTAGTTGGGTGATTATGAATTTAAGGAATACCTGTGTTGAAGTTTGTGATTCCCGTAGCATGCACATATGGTGAACGCTTTGTGATGAAGTCGGAGCATAATTTATTTATTTATTGTCTTCCTTATGAGTGGCAGTCGGGGACAAGCGATGGTCTTTTCCTACCAATCTATCCCCCTAGGAGCATGCGCGTAGTGCTTGGCTTTTTATGACTTGTAGATTTTTTGCAATAAGTACATGAGTTCTTTATGACTAATGTTGACTCCATGGATTATACGCACTCTCACCCTTCCACCATTGCTAGCCTCTCTTGTGCCGTGCAACTTTCGCCGGTACCATACACCCACCATATACCTTCCTCAAAACAGCCACCATACCTACCTATTATGGCATTTCCATAGCCATTCCAAGATATATTTCCATGCAAATTTCCACCGTTCCGTTTATATGACACGCATCATCATTGTCATATTGCTCTTTGCATGATCATGTAGTTAACATCGTATTTGTGGCAAGGCCACCTCCATAATTTTCATACATGTCACTCTTGATTCATTGCATATCCCGGTACACTGCCGGAGGCATTCATATAGAGTCATATCTTGTTCTAAGTATTGAGTTGTAATCTTGAGTTGTAAATAAATAAAAGTGTGATGATCTTCATTATTAGAGCATTGTCCCAGTGAGGAAAGGATGATGGAGACTATGATTCCCCCACAAGTCGGGATGAGACTTCGGACTAAAAAAAAGAAAGAAAGGCCAAATAAAAAAAAGAAAGGCCAACAAAACAAAAAAAATGAGAGAAAAAGAGAGAAGGGACAATGCTACTATCCTTTTTACCACACTTGTGCTTCAAAGTAGCACAATGATCTTCATGATAGAGAGTCTCCTATGTTGTCAATTTCATTTACTAGTGGGAATTTTCATTATAGAACTTGGCTTGTATATTCCATTGATGGGCTTCCTCAAAATGCCCTAGGTCTTCGTGAGCAAGCGAGTTGGATGCACACCCACTTAGTTTCGTTCGTTGAGCTTTCATACATTTATAGCTCTAGTGCATCCGTTGCATGGCAATCCCTACTCACTCACATTGATATCTATTAATGGGCATCTCCATAGCCCGTTGATATACCTAGTTGATGTGAGACTATCTTCTTTTTTGTCTTCTCCACAACCACCATTCTATTCCACATAAAGTGCTATGTCCATGGCTCACGCTCATGTATTGCGTGAAAGGTTGAAAAAGTTTGAGATTACTAAAGTATGAAACAATTTCTTGGCTTGTCATCGGGGTTGTGCATGATTAAATATTTTGTGTGATGAAGATAGAGCATAGCCAGACTATATGATTTTGTAGGGATAACTTTCTTTAGCCATGCTATTTTGAGAAGACATGATTACTTTGATTAGTATGCTTGAAGTATTACTATTTCTTATGTCAATATGAACTTTTATTTTGAATCATTTGGATCTGAACATTCATGCCACAATAAAGAAAATTACATTGAGAATTGTGCTAGGTAGCATTCCAGATCAAAAATTCTGTTTTTATCATTTACCTACTCGAGGACGAGCAGGAATTAAGCTTGGGGATGCTTGATACATCTCCAACGTATCTATAATTTTTGATTGTTCCATGCTATTATATTACCTGTTTTGGATGTTTATGGGCTTTACTTTACACATTTATATCATTTTTGGGACTAACCTACTAACCGGAGGCCCAGCCCGTATTGCTGTTTTTTTTGCCTATTTCAGTGTTTCGAAGAAAAGGAATATCAAACGGAGTCCAAACGGAATGAAACCTTCAGGAGCGTGATTTTTGGAACGAACGTGATCTAGAGGACTTGGAGTGGAAGTCAAGCAACCACCGAGGCGGCCACGAGGGTGGAGGGCGCGCCCCCTATCTCGTGGGCCCCTCGGGCGTCCACCGACCTACTTCTTCCTCCTATATATGCCCACGTACCCCGAGATCATCAGAAGCGACCATGAAAACCTAATTCCACCGCCGCAACCTTCTGTATCTGTGAGATCCCATCTTGGAGCCTTCGCCGGTGCTCCGCCGGAGGGGGAATCAACCATGGAGGGCCTCTACATCATCTCCAAGGCCTCTCTGATGAGTCGTGAGTAGTTTACCTCAGACCTTCGGGTCCATAGTTATTAGCTAGATGGCTTCTTCTCTCTCTTTGGATCTCAATACAAATTTCTCCTCGATTTTCTTGGAGATCTATTCGTTGTAACTCTTTTTGTGGTGTGTTTGTCGAGATCCGATGAATTGTGAGTTTATGATCAAGTTTATCTATGAGAAATATTTGAATCTTTTCTGAATTCTTTTATGTGTGATTAAGTTATCTTTGCAAGTCTCTTCGAATTATCAGTTTGGTTTGGCCTACTAGATTGATCTTTCTTGCAATGGGAGAAGTGCTTAGCTTTGGGTTCAATCTTGCGGTGTCCTTTCCCAGTGACAGCAGGGGCAGCAAGGCACGTATTGTATTGTTGCCATCGAGGATAAAAAGATGGGGTTTATATCATATTGCATGAGTTTATCCCTCTACATCATGTCATCTTTCTTAATGCGTTACTCTGTTCTTTATGAACTTAATACTCTAGATGCATGCTGGATAGCGGTCGATGTGTGGAGTAATAGTTGTAGATGCAGAATCATATCGGTCTACTTGTCACAGACGTGATGCCTATATACACGATCATGCCTAGATAATCTCATAATTACTCGCTTTTCTATCAATTGCTCGATAGTAATTTGTTCACCCACCGTAATACTTATGCTATCTTGAGAGAAGCCACTAGTGAAACCTATGGCCCCCGGGTCTATCTTTTATCATATAAGTTTGCCACCTACTTTTATTTGCATCTTTACTTTTCCGATATATATCATAAAATACCAAAAATATATTTATCTTATCATATTATCTCTATCAGATCTCACTTTTGCAAGTGGCAGTGAAGGGATTGACAACCCCTTTATTGCGTTGGTTGCGAGTTCTTGTTTGTTTGTGTAGGTGTGTGGGACTTTTGAGGAGCCTCCTACTGGATTGATACCTTGGTTCTCAAAAACTGAGGGAAATACTTACGCTACTGTGCTGCATCACCCTTTCCTCTTCAAGGAAAACCAACGCAAGCTCAAGACATAGCACACTCTGGTGCAGACCGTACTCTGGTTGACCTACATGTTTCGGTAGCAACTTGATCTGAAGTTTCATGATCCTCATCATTAGCTTCCTCACTAATTGGCGTAGGCATCACTGGAACTGATTTCTGTGATGAACTACTTTCCGAGTTGGGAGAAGGTACAATTACCTCATCAAGTTCTACTTTCCTCCCACTCACTTCTTTCGAGAGAAACTCCTTCTCTAGAAAGGATCCGTTCTTAGCAACAAAAATCTTGTCTTTGGATCTGTGATAGAAGGTGTACCCAATAGTTTCTTTTTGGGTATCCTATGAAGACTTACTTCTCCGATTTGGGTTGGAGCTTATCATGTTGAAACTTTTTCACATAAGCATCGCCGTCCCAAACTTTAAGAAACGACAGCTTAGGTTTGTTGCCAAACCACAGTTCATACGGTGTCATCTCAACGGATTCAGATGGTGCCCTATTTAACGTGAATGCAGCTGTCTCTAATGCATAACCCCAAAACGATAGTGGTAAATCGGTAAGAGACATCATTGATCGCACCATATCTAATAAAGTACGGTTACGACGTTCGGACACACCATTACACTGTGGTGTTCCAGGTGGCGTGAGTAGTGAAACTATTTCACATTGTTTTAACTGAAGGCCAAACTCGTAACTCAAATATTTTACCTCTGCGATCATATCATAGAATCTTCTATTTTCTTGTTACGATGATTCTCCACTTCACTCTGAAATTCTTTGAACTTTTCAAATGTTTCAGACTTGTGTTTCATCAAGTAGATATACCCATATCTGCTCAAATCATCTGTGAAGGTCAGAAAATAACGATACCAGCCGCGAGCCTTAACACTCATTGGACCGCATACATCAGTATGTATTATTTCCAACAAGTCTGTTGCTCGCTCCATAGATCCGGAGAACGGAGTCTTAGTCATCTTGCCCATGAGGCATGGTTCGCAAGCATCAAGTGATTCATAATCAAGTGATTCCAAAAGTCCATCGGCATGGAGTTTCTTCATGCGCTTTACACCAATATGACCTAAACGGCAGTGCCACAAATAAGTTGCACTATCATTATTAACTTTGCATCTTTTGGCTTCAATATTACGAATATGTGTATCACTACGATCAATAAACCATTTATATTGACTGTATGACCATAGAAGGTTTTATTCATGTAAATAGAACAACAATTATTCTTTGTTTTAAATGAATAACCGTATTGCAATAAACATGATCCAATCATATTCATGCTCAACGCAAACACCAAATAACATCTTTTTAGGTTCAACACTAATCCCGAAGGTAAAGGGAGTGTGCGATGGTGATCTTATCAACCTTGGAATCACTTCCAACACACATCATCACCACGCCCTTAACTAGTCTTTGTTTATTTTGCAACTCCTGTTTCGAGTTACTACTCTTAGCAACTGAACCAGTATAAAATACCGAGGGGTTGCTATAAAAACTAGTAAAGTACACATCAATAACATGTATATCAAATATACCTTTGTTCACTTTGCCATCCTTCTTATCTGCCAAGTATCTAGGGCAGTTCCACTTCCAGTGACCATTTCCTTTGCAGTAGAAGCACTCAGTTTCAGGCTTGGGTCTAGCTTTGGGCTTCTTCATGGGAGTGGTAACTTGCTTGCCATTCTTCTTGAAGTTCCCTTTCTTTCCCTTGCCCTTTTATTTGAAACTAGTGGTCTTATCAATCATCAACACTTGATGCTTTTTCTTGATTTCTACCTTCGCCGGTTTCAGCATCGCGAAGAGCTCGGGAATTACTTTCGTCATCCCTTGCATATTATAGTTCATCACGAAGTTCTAGTAACTTTGTGATAGTGACTAGAGAACTTTGTCAATTACTATCTTATCTGGAAGATTAACTCCCACTTGATTCAAGCAATTGTAGTACCCAGACAATCTGAGCACATGCTCACTGGTTGAGCTATTCTCCTCCATCTTGTAGGCAAAGTACTGTCAGAGGTCTCATAACTCTCGACACGGGTATGAGTATGAAATACCAATTTCAACTCTTGGAACATCTTATATGCTCTGTGGCGTTCAAAACCTTTTTGAAGTCCCGGTTCTAAGCTGTAAAGCATGGTGCACTAAACTATCAAGTAGTCATCATACCGAGCTTGTCAAACGTTCATAACGTCTGCATCTGCTCCTGCAATAGGTCTGTCACCTAGCGGTGCATCAAGGACATAATTCTTCTGTGCAGCAATGAGGATAATCCTCAGATCACGGACCAAGTCCGCATCATTGCTACTTTCAACTTATTTTTCTCTAGGAACATATCAAAAAATAAATGGGGAGCTACATCGCGAGCTATTGATCTACAACATAGATATGCTAATACTACCAGGACTAAGTTCATGATAAATTAAAGTTCAATTAATCATATTACTTAAGAACTCCCACTTAGATAGACATCCCTCTAATCATCTAAGTGATCACGTGATCCAAATCAACTAAACCATGTCCGATCATCACGTGAGATGGAGTAGTTTTCAATGGTGAACGTCACCATGTTGATCATATCTACTATATGATTCACGTTCGACATTTCGATCTCAGTGTTCCGAGACCATATCTGCATATGCTAGGCTCGTCAAGTTTAACCCGAGTATTCTGCGTGTGCAAAACTGGCTTGCACCCGTTGTATGTGAACGTAGAGCCTATCACACCCGATCATCACGTGGTGTCTCAGCACGAAGAACTTTCGCAACGGTGCATACTCAGGGAGAACACTTATACCTTGAAATTTAGTTAAGGGATCATCTTATAATGCTACCGCCGTACTAAGCAAAATAAGATGCATAAAGGATAAACATCACATGCAATCAATATAAGTGATATGATATGGCCATCATCATCTTGTGCCTTTGATCCCCATCTCCAAAGCACCGTCATGATCACCATCGTCACCGGCGCGACACCTTGATCTCCATCGCATCATCGTTGTCGTCTCGCCAACTATTGTTTCTACGACTATCGCTACCACTTAGTGATAAAGTAAAAACAATTACATGACGATTGCATTGCATACAATAAAGCGACCATATGGCTCCTGCCAGTTGCCGATAACTCTGTTACAAAACATGATCATCTCATACAATAAAATATAGCGTCATGTCTTGACCATATCACATCACAACATGCCCTGCAAAAACAAGTTAGACGTCCTCTACTTTATTGTTGCAAGTTTTACGTGGCTGCTATGGGCTTAGCAAGAACCGTTCTTACCTACGCATCAAAAACCACAACAACTTTTCGTCAAGTGTGCTGTTTTAACCTTGAACAAGGACCGGGTGTAGCCACACTCGATTCAACTAAAGTTGGAGAAACATACACCCACTAGCCACCTGTGTGCGAAGCACGTCGGTGGAACCAGTCTCCTGTAAGCGTACGCGTAATGTCGGTCTGGGCCGCTTCATCCAACAATACCGCCGAATCAAAGTATGACATGCTGGTAAGCAGTATGACTATTATCACCCACAACTCTTTGTGTTCTACTCATGCATATAACATCTATGCATAAACCTGGCTCTGATACCACTGTTGGGGAACGCAGTAATTTCAAAATTTTGCCTACGATCACGCAAGATCTATCTAGGTGATGCATATCAACGCGCGGGGAGAGTGTGTCCACGTACCCTCGTAGACCGAAAGCGGAAGCATTATATCAACGCGGTTGATGTAGTCGTACGTCTTCACGATCCGACCGATCCTAGTACCGAACGCACGGCACCTCCGAGTTCAGCACACGTTCAGCTCGATGACGTCCCACAAACTCTTGATCCAGTTGAGGTCGAGGGAGAGTTCCGTCAGCACGACGGCATGGCGACGGTGATGATGAAGCTACCGGTGCAGGGCTTCGCCTAAGCACTACGACGATATGACCGAGGTGCGTAACTGTGGAGAGGGGCACCGCACACGGCTAAGGATTAACTTTTGTGTCTATGGGGTGCCCCTTGGCCACGTATATAAAGGATGGAGGGAGGAGGAGGCTGGCCCTCACAGGGCGCGCCCAAAGTGTGGAGTCCTACTAGGACTCCCTAGTCCTAGTAGGATTCCACCTCCCACATGGAATAGGAAAAGGGGAAGGGAAAAGGAGAAGGAAGGAAGGGGCGCCCCCTTTCCCTAGTCCAATTCGAACCAGTTATGGGGAAGGGGCGCGACCACCCTTGAGGCCTTTCTCTCCTTTCCCGTATGGCCCATTAAGGCCCAATATGAATTCCCGTAACTCCCCGGTACTCCGAAAAAATACCCGAATCACTCGGAACCTTTTCGATGTCCGAATATAACCTTCCAATATATCGATCTTTACGTCTCGACCATTTCGAGACTCCTCGTCATGTCCATGATCTCATCCAGGACTCCGAACAATCTTCGGTCATCAAATCACATAACTCTTTAATACAAATCGTCATCGAACATTGACCCTACGGGTTCGAGAACTATGTAGACATGACCGAGACACATCTCCGGTCAATAACCAATAGTGGAACCTAGATGCTTATATTGGCTCCTACATATTCTACGAAGATCTTTATCAGTCAAACTGCATAACAACATACGTTGTTCCCTTTGTCATCAGTATGTTACTTGCCCGAGATTCGATCGTCGGTATCCTCATACCTAGTTCAATCTCGTTACCGACAAGTCTCTTTACTCGTTCCGTAATGCATCATCCCGCAACTAACCCATTAGTCACATTGCTTGCAAGGCTTGTAGTGATGAGCATTACCGAGAGGGCCCAGAGATACCTCTCCGAAACACGGAGTGACAAATCCTAATCTTGATTCATGCCAACCCAACAAACACCTTCGGAAACACCTATAGAGCATCTTTATAATCACCCAGATACGTTGTGACGTTTGATTGCACACAAAGTGTTCTTCCGAAATTCGGGTGTTGCACAATCTCATAGTCTGAGGAACATGTATAAGTCATGAAGAAAGCAGTAACAATAAAATAGTAACGATCATAATGCTAAGCTAACAAATGGGTCTAGTCCATCACATCATTCTCCTAATGATGTGATCCCGTTCATCAAATGACAACACTTGTCTATGGCTAAGAAACATAACCATCTTTGATAAACAAGCTAGTCAAGTAGAGGCATACTAGGGACACTCTATTTTGTCTATGTATTCACACATGTACTAAGTTTCTAGTTAATGCAATTCTAGCATGAATAATAAACATTTATCATGATATAAGGAAATATAAATAACAACTTTATTATTGCATCTATGGCATATTTCCTTCAGATCCGGCTCCATGTGAAACCCGAGATCCTATGTGAATGGACGATGGCGGCACCTTGGCATCGTTTGCCCTCTCGGGGGCTTTGTCCTTGGAGCTAGGCCTTGACAAGTGGGACCCACCAAAGGCGTAGGTGTTGGCGTCGAGGCTTATGTGGCAACAATGCCGGAGGTTAGCGAAGTCAAAGACATGGCAATGGTTGAAGGCCATGTTTTACTCCAAGGACATGGCGGCTGGAGGCAGCTTACCCGGAGCAATCGTTGTTGCATGATCTGCTGGTTTTGGTGATAATCCGGTGGCGCTGGGGTAGAACAAGGTTGCGGGATCGATGCAGTGCAGGTTGGGGTTGCACCGTTTATCGATCAGCAGATTCATGAACCGGCACTTCATGGTTCCTCTCCCAATCCTAATCTCTCAATCTCTTTGACTGAGAGAAATCTGGGTTTTCTCCTGTTTATCTTGGTCAATGTACCAAAAATGAAAACAAAGATATCCACTTCTTCTCCTAGTTCAAAGAGGAACTTCACGAGCTCGTTGGTAGAGCAAAAAGGAAAGAATGGGTAGTTGGAAGACTGGGTTAATGCCTTCAGATGAGAGGTTTTTACGGTATCCTTGTACTCCCTGGAGTAGAGTGTGGGAGTACCGATCAAATCCATCTGTTGGTTTGCAGGGTTAGTTTAGTATTTTTGTTGGGGAACATAGTAATTTCAAAATTTTCCTACGTACATGCAAGATCATGGTGATGCATAGCAATGAGCGGGAGAGTGATGTCCACGTACCCTCGTAGACCGTACGCGGAAGTGTTATGACAACGCGGTTGATGTAGTCGTGCGTCTCCAAGATCGACCGATCCTTAGTACCGAAACTATGGCACCTCCGCGATCTGCACACGTTCAACTCGGTGAAGTCCCACGAACTCACGATCCAGCGGAGTGTCGAGGGAGAGCTTCGTCAGCACGACGGTCTGATGACGGTGATGATGAAGCTACCAGCGCAGGGCTTCGCCTAAGCACTGCAACGATATGACCGAGGTGGATTCTGGTGGAGGGGGCACCGCACACGGCTAAGAACAATGTCTGTTGTTCTTCTGGGGTACCCCCTGCCCCCGTATATAAAGGAGCAAGGGAGGAGGCCGGCCGGCCCTTGGGCGCGCCAAGGAGGGGAGGAGTCCTCCTCCTAGTAGGAGTAGGATTCCCCCTTTCCTAGTCCAACTAGGAGGAGGAAGGGGGAAGGAAAGAGAGGGAGAGGGAGAGGAAAAGAGGGGCTGCGCCCCCCTCCCCTAGTCCAATTCGGACTCCCCTTTGGGGGGCGCCACCTCCTGGGCTGCTGCCCTCTCTCTCCCCTAAGGCCCACTAAGGCCCAATACTTCCCCGGGGGGTTCCGGTAACCCCTTCGGCACTCCGGTTTTCTCTGAAATCACCCGGAACACTTCCGGTGTCTGAATATAGCCGTACAATATATCAATCTTTATGTGTAGACCATTTCGAGACTCCTCGTCATGTCTGTGATCATATCTGGGACTCCGAACTACCTTCGGTACATCAAAACACATAAACTCATAATACCGATCGTCACCGAACGTTAAGCGTGCGGACCCTACGGGTTCGAGAACTATGTAGACATGACCGAGACACGTCTCTGGTCAATAACCAATAGCGGAACCTGGATGCTCATATTGGCTCCGACATATTCTACGAAGATCTTTATCGATCAAACCACATAACAACATACGTTGTTCCCTTTGTCATCGGTATGTTACTTGCCCGAGATTCGATCGTCGGTATCTCAATACCTAGTTCAATCTCATTACCAGCAAGTCTCTTTACTCGTTCCGTAATGCATCATCCCGCAACTAACTCATTAGTCACATTGCTTGCAAGGTTTATAGTGATGTGCATTACCGAGAGGGCCCAGAGATACCTCTCCGACAATCGGAGTGACAAATCCTAATCTCGATCTATGCCAACTCAACAAACACCATCGGAGACACCTGTAGAGCACCTTTATAATCACCCAGTTACATTGTGACGTTTGGTAGCACACAAAGTGTTCCTCCGGCATTCGGGAGTTGCATAATCTCATAGTCATAGGAACATGTATAAGTCATGAAGAAAGCAATAGCAACATACTAAACGATCAAGTGCTAAGCTAACGGAATTGGTCAAATCAATCACATTATTCTCTAATGATGTGACCCTGTTCATCAAATGAAAACTCATGTCTATGGCTAGGAAACTTAACCATCTTTGATTAACGAGCTAGTCAAGTAGAGGCATACTAGTGACACTCTGTTTGTCTATGTATTCACACATGTACTAAGTTTCCGGTTAATACAATTTTAGCATGAATAATAAACATTTATCATGATATAAGGAAATATAAATAACAACTTTATTATTGCCTCTAGGGCATATTTCCTTCAGTCTCCCACTTGCACTAGAGTCAATAATCTAGATTACACAGTAATGATTCTAACACCCATGGAGTCTTGGTGCTGATCATGTTTTGCTCGTGAGAGAGGCTTAGTCAACGGGTCTGCAACATTCAGATCCGTATGTATCTTGCAAATCTCTATGTCTCCCTCCTTGAATTGATCGCGGACGAAATTGAAGCGTCTCTTGATGTGCTTTGTTCTCTTGTGAAATCTGGATTCCTTTGCCAAGGCAGTTGCACCAGTATTGTCACAAAAGATTTTCATTGGACCCGATGCACTAGGTATGACACCTAGATCAGATATGGACTCCTTCATCGAGACTCCTTCATTTGCTACTTCCGAAGCAGCTATGTACTCCGCTTCACACGTAGATCCTGCCACGACGCTTTGCTTAGAACTGCACCAACTTACAGCTCCACCGTTCAATATAAATACGTATCCGGTTTGTGACTTAGAGTCATCCGGGTCAGTGTCAAAGCTTGCATCGACGTAACCATTTACGACGAGCTCTTTGTCACCTCCATAAACGAGAAACATATCCTTAGTCCTTTTGAGGTATTTCAGGATGTTCTTGACCGCTGTCCAGTGATCCACTCCTGGATTACTTTGGTACCTCCCTGCTAAACTAATAGCAAGGCACACATTAGGTCTGGTACACAACATTGCATACATGATAGAGCCTATGGCTGAAGCATAGGGAACAACTTTCAATTTCTCTCTATCTTCTGCAATGGTCGGGCATTGAGTCTAACTCAACCTCACACCTTGTAACACAGGCAAGAACCCTTTCTTTGCTTGATCCATTTTGAACTTCTTCAAAACTTTATCAAGGTATGTGCTTTGTGAAAGTCCAATTAAGCGCCTTGATCTATCTCTATAGATCTTGATGCCCAATATATAAGCAGCTTCACCGCGGTCTTTCATTGAAGAACTCTTGTTCAAGTATCCTTTTATGCTATCCAGAAATTCTATATCATTTCCAATCAACAATATGTCATCCACATATAATATTAGAAATGCTACAGAGCTCCCACTCACTTTCTTGTAAATACAGGCTTCTCCAAAAGTCTGTATAAAACCATATGCTTTGATCACACTATCAAAACGTTTATTCCAACTCTGAGAGGCTTGCACCAGTCCATAAATGGATCGCTGGAGCTTGCACACTTTGTTAGCACCCTTTTGATCGATAAAATCTTTAGGTTGCATCATATACAACTCTTCTTCTAGAAATTCATTTAGGAATGCAGTCTTCACATCCATTTGCCAAATTTCATAATCATAAAATGCAGCAATTGCTAACATGATTCGGACAGACTTAAGCATCGCTACGGGTGAGAAAGTCTCATCGTAGTAAACTCCTTGAACTTGTCAAAAACCTTTCACAACAGGTCGAGCTTTGTAGACAGTAACATTACCGTCAGTGTCAGTCTTCTTCTTGAAGATCCATTTATTCTCGATGGCTTGCCGATCATCGGGCAAGTCAACCAAAGTCCACACTTTGTTCTCATACATGGATCCCATCTAAGATTTCATGGCCTCAAGCCATTTCGCGGAATCTGGGCTCATCATTGCTTCCTCATAGTTCGTAGGTTCGTCATGGTCAAGTAACATGACCTCCAGAACAGGATTACGGTACCACTCTGGTGCGGATCTTACTCTGGTTGACCTACGAGGTTCTATAGTAACTTGATCTGAAGTTTCATGATCATTGTCATTAACTTCCTCACTAATTGGTGTAGGGATCACAGGAACTGATTTCTGTGATGAACTACTTTACAATAAGGGAGCAGGTACAGTTACCTCATCAAGTTCTACTTTCCTCCCACTCACTTCTTTCGAGAGAAACTCCTTCTCTAGAAAGGATCCATTCTTAGCAACGAATGTCTTGCCTTCGGATTTGTTATAGAAGGTGTACCCAACAGTTTCCTTTGGGTATCCTATGAAGACACATTTCTCTGATTTGGGTTCGAGCTTATTAGGTTGAAGCTTTTTCACATAAGCATCTCAACCCCAAACTTTAAGAAACGACAACTTTGGTTTCTAGCCAAACCACAGTTCATAAGGCATCGTCTCAATGGATTTAGATGGTGCCCTATTTAACGTGAATGCAGACGTCTCTAAAGCATAACCCCAAAACGATAGCGGTAAATCAGTAAGAGACATCATAGATCGCACCATATCTAATAAAGTGCGGTTACAACGGTCGGACACACCGGTACGCTGTGGTGTTCCGGGTGGCATGAGTTGCGAAACTATTCCGCATTGTTTCAAATGAACACCAAACTCGTAACTCAAATATTCTCCTCCACGATCAGATCGTAGAAACTTTATTTTCTTGTTACGATGATTTTCCACTTCACTCTGAAATTCTTTGAACTTTTCAAATGTTTCAGACTTATGTTTCATCAAGTAGATATACCCATATCTGCTCAAATCATCTGTGAAGGTGAGAAAATAACGATACCCGCCACGAGCCTCAATATTCATCTTGCCCATGAGGCATGGTTCGCATGTACCAAGTGATTCATAATCAAGTGATTTCAAAAGTCCATCAGAATGGAGTTTCTTCATGCGCTTTACACCAATATGACCCAAACGGCAGTGCCACAAATAAGTTGCACTATCATTATCAACTCTGCATCTTCTGGCTTCAATATTATGAATATGTGTATCACTACTATCGAGATTCAACAAAAATAGACCACTCTTCAAGGGTGCATGACCATAAAAGATATTACTCATATAAATAGAACAACCATTATTCTCAGATTTAAATGAATAACCGTCTCGCATCAAACAAGATCCAGATATAATGTTCATGCTCAACACTGGCACCAAATAACAATTATTCAGGTCTAAAACTAATCCAGGTAGATGTAGAGGTAGCGTGCCGACGGCGATCACATCAACTTTGGAACCATTTCCCACGTGGATCGTCACCTCGTCCTTAGCCAATCTTCGCTTAATCCGTAGTCCCTGTTTCGAGTTGCAAATATTAGCAACAGAACCAGTATCAAATACCCAGGTGCTACTGCAAGCATTAGTAAGGTACACATCAATAACATGTATATCACATATACCTTTGTTCACCTTGCCATCCTTCTTATCCGCCAAATACTCGGGGCAGTTCCGCTTCTAGTGACCAGTCCCTTTGCAGTAGAAGCACTCAGTCTCAGGCTTAGGTCCAGACTTGGGCTTCTTCACTTGAACATCAACTTGCTTGCCGTTCTTCTTGAAGTTCCCCTTCTTCCCTTTACCCTTTTTCTTGAAACTGGTGGTCTTGTTGACCATCAACACTTGATGCTCCTTCTTGATTTTTACCTCCGCAGCCTTTAGCATCGCGAGGAGCTCAGGAATTGTCTTGTTCATCCCTTGCATATTATAGTTCATCACGAAGCTCTTGTAGCTTGGTGGCAGTGATTGAAGAATTATGTCAATGACACTGTCATCAGGAAGATTAACTCCCAGTTGAATCAAGTGATTATTATACCTAGACATTTTGAGTATATGTGCACTGACAGAACTATTCTCCTCCATCTTGCAGCTATAGAACTTATTGGATACTTCATATCTCTCAATCCGGGCATTTTCTTGAAATATTAACTTCAACTCCTGGAACATCTCATATACTCCATGATGTTCAAAACATCGTTGAAGTCCCGGTTCTAAGCCGTAAAGCATGGTGATACGTCTCCAACGTATCCATAATTTTTTGATTATTCCATGCTATATATTACCCGTTTAGATGTTTATGGGCTATACTTTACACTTTTATATCATTTTGGGGACTAACCTACTAACCGGAGGCCCAACCCGAATTGCTGTTTTTTTGCCTATTTCAGTGTTGCGAAAAAAGGAATATCAAACGAGTCCAAACGGAATGAAACATTCGGGAGCGATCTTTTTGGAACAAACGTGATCCAGAGGACTTGGAGTGGAAGTCAAGAAACAAACAAGGCAGCCACGAGGGTGGAGGGCGCGCCCCCCTACTGGGCGCGCCCCCCCTGTCTCGTAGGCCCCTCGAGCGTCCACCGACCTACTTCTTCCTCCTATATATGCCCATGTACCCCGAAAACATCAGAGGCGACCACGAAAAACTATTTCCACCCCCGTAACCTTCTGTATCCGCGAGATCCCATCTTGGAGCCTTCCTCGGGGCTCCGCCGGAGGGGGAATCGATCACGGAGGGCTTCTACATCAACACCATAGCCCTTCCGATGAGTTGTGAGTAGTTTACCACAGACCTTCGGGTCCATAGTTATTAGCTAGATGGCTTCTTCTTTCTCTTTGAATCTCAATACAAAGTTCTCCTCGATCTTTTTGAGATCTACTCGACTTAACTCTTTTTGCGGTGTGTTTGTCGAGATCCGATGAATTGTGGGTTTATAATCAAGTTTATCTATGAGAAATATTTGAATCTCCTCTGAATTCTTTTATGTGTGATTAAGTTATCTTTTCAAGTCTCTTCGAATTATCAGTTTGGTTTGGCCTACTAGATTGATCTTTCTTGCAATGGGAGAAGTGCTTAGCTTTGGGTTCAATCTTGCGGTGTCCTTTCCCAGTGATAGCAGGGGCAGCAAGGCACGTATTGTATTGTTGCCATCGAGGATAAAAAGATGGGGTTTATATCATATTGCATGAGTTTATCCCTCTACATCATGTCATCTTTCTTAATGCGTTACTCTGTTCTTTATGAACTTAATACTCTAGATGCATGCTGGATAGCGGTCGATGTGTGGAGTAATAGTAGTAGATGCAGAATCGTTTCGGTCTACTTGTCACGGACGTGATGCCTATATACATGATCATGCCTAGATAATCTCATAATTATTCGCTTTTCTATCAATTGCTCGGCAGTAATTTGTTCACCCACCGTAATACTTATGCTATCTTGAGAGAAGCCTCTAGTGAAACCTATGGCTCCCGGGTCTATCTTTTATCATATAAGCTTTCAATCTACTTTTATTTGCATCTTTACTTTTCCAATCTATATTACAAAAATACCAAAAATATTATCTTATCATATTATATCTATCAGATCTCACTTTCGCAAGTGGCCGTGAAGGGATTGACAACCCCTTTATTGCGTTGGTTGTGAGTTCTTGTTTGTTTGTGTAGGTGCGTGGGACTTTTGAGGAGCCTCCTACTGGATTGATCCCTTGGTTCTCAAAAACTGAGGGAAATACTTACGCTACTGTGCTGCATCACCCTTTCCTCTTCAAGGAAAACCAATGCAAGCTCAAGACGTAATAAGAAGGATTTCTAGCGCCGTTGCCGGGGAGGTCTTCGCTCAAGTCAAGACATACCAAGTACTCATCACAAACTCATCTCCCTCGCATTACATTATTTGCCATTTGCCTCTCGTTTTCCTCTCCCCCACTTCACCCTTGCCGTTTTATTCGCCCTCTCTTTCCCAATCTCCTCTCTTTTTCGCTTGTCTTTTTTGTTTGCTTGTGTGTTGGATTGCTTGTCGCTATGGCGCAAGATAATACCAAATTGTGCGATTTTTCCAATACCAATAATAATGATTTCCTTAGTACTCCGATTGCTCCTCTTAATGATGTTGAGTCTTGTGAAATCAATGCTGCTTTGCTGAATCTTGTTATTAAAGATCAATTTTCTGGCCTTCCTAGTGAAGATGCCGCTACCCATCTAAACAACTTTGTTGATTTGTGTGAGATGCAAAAGAAGAAAGATACGGATAATGATATTGTTAAATTGAAGTTATTTCCGTTTTCACTTAGAGTTCGTGCAAAAGTTTGGTTTTCGTCTTTGCCTAAGAATAGTATTGATTCATGGAATAAGTGCAAAGATGCTTTTATCTCTAAGTATTTTCCTCCTGCTAAGATCATCTCTCTTAGGAACGATATTATGAATTTTAAACAACTTGATCATGAGCATGTTGCCCAATCCTGGGAAAGAATGAAATTGATGATTCACAATTGCCCTACTCATGGTTTAAATTTATGGATGATCATACAAATTTTTTATGCTGGATTGAATTTTGCTTCTAGAAATCTTTTAGATTCGGCCGCGGGAGGCACTTTTATGGAAATCACCTTAGGGTAAGCTACTAAACTCCTTGATAACATTATGGCCAATTATTCTCAATGGCACACCGAAAGATCTACTAGCATAAAAGTGCATGCTATAGAAGAAATTAATGTTTTGAGTGGAAAGATGGATGAACTTATGAAATTGTTTTCTACTAAGAATGCTCCTATTGATCCCAATGATATGCCTTTGTCTACTTTGATTGAGAATAATAATGAATCTATGGATGTGAATTTTGTTGGTAGGAATTTTTTTGGTAACAATGCTTATAGGGGTAACTTTAATCCTAGACCGTTCCCTAGTAATTCCTCTAATAATTATGGAAATTCCTACAATAATTCTTATGGTAATTTTAACAAGATGCCCTCTGATTTTGAGAATAGTGTGAAAGAATTTATAGTCTCTTAAAAGAATTTTAATGCCTTGCTTGAAAAAAAATTGCTTAAAGTTGACGATTTGGCTAGGAACGTTGATAGACTTTCGCTTGATGTTGATTCCTTGAAACTTAGATCTATTCCACCTAAGCATGATATCAATGAGTCTCTCAAAGCTATGAGAATTTCCATTGATGAGTGCAAAGAAAGAACCGCTAGATTGCGTGCTAAGAAAGATTGCTTTGTAAAAGCGTGTTCTTCTAGTTCCCATAAAAATAATGATGATGATCTAAAATTTATTGATGTGTCCCCTATTAAATCCTTGTTTTGCAATATGAATCTTAATAATGATGGGACCGGAGATGAGTCAACTTTAGTTAAAAGGCGTCCCAATGATTCGGAGTTTTTAGATCTTGATGCTAAATTTGGTGAAAGTGGGATTGGAGAGGTTAAGACTTTAAATAGCACTAGCACATATGCCCGTGCGTTGCAACGGGAGAGATTTTTTAGCGAGAAGCATCGGGAGAGATAATTGATGTGTCCATCAAAACGTTCTCCACAACAGTGGCGCGACAGAGCGAAGAGTTGTGGTGTTCTCGTGGGTCATGTTTGGTCTGCGAGATGTTTATAGTAGTGGGGTTGGTCCGAGTGATGGCCACTACCCAACTCGTGCCTTTTTTCCCTTCAGGTCCACATCCTTATCGAGGTTGTGGTGACCTCCTGATTTTTTTTAAAACATATCAGCATTTTTTTGGAAAAGCGTTAATTTCTGGAAAAGGCAAAAAAAACTTGAACTAGGAAGATTTTTTTAAATTCACAAATATTTTTTGAAAACAAGACCATTTTTAAGGCGGAGAAACGGACATTTTTTGAATTTGTGAAACATTTTTTTAAAAAATGGAAACTTCTTTTGAACTTTCAAAACCATTTTGAAAAATGTGTTTTTATCACAAACATTATTTTGAATTTGTAAAAATTTCAAAACAAATTATTTTTCGAATTACTATTATTTTTAAAATGAAATTTATTTTGTATGTCTCGAATTTTTTTGGATTTTTTAAAAATGCGAACATTTTTTTAATTTCGAGAAAAAAATGAACGAACATATAAATTTAAAGTTCCAAATAATTTTCAAAATTGGATTTTTTTTTGAAATTCTAAGATTTAACGAAATTTTGACAAGAAACGAGATTTGGGAAAATTTAAAAAATAAATTTACAAAAAAGGAAAATATATCCTGGAAGGGAAAATTGAAAAATAGAAAAAAACACACAGGTAAAACGGAAATGGGCCGGCCCAACATTGGGCGACAAATAAGGTTCCCCAGCAGCATGCGCAGGATATAAATGTGGGTCTTTTCTGGGCCTTAGCGCGTGCGGCCCACGTATGAAATTTTGGACAAAACTCTTTTGTTTTCTTTTCTAGCAGCTGGACCACAAAAATTTAGTACCACCTCAGATAAAAAAATATATTTTCGGCGGTGAACGGATGAAAAAATTGGCGAAACGCACCTTGCTTTATTAGTAGGTATAGACTGAACCCACTATCTTGGATTTCAAGGAATTTAATTATGATAATTGTTCTTTAGTAGATTGTATTTCCTTGTTGCAATCGGTGTTGAATTCTCCTCATGCTTATAGTCAAAATAAAACTTTTACCAAACATATTGTTGATACCTTGATGCAATCTTATGATGAAAAACTAAATTTGGAAGCTTGTATACCTAGAAAACTTAATGATGAGTGGGAACCTACTATAAAGATTAAAATTAAAGATCATGAGTGCTATGCTTTGTGTGATTTGGGTGCGAGTGTTTCCACGATTCCAAAAACTTTATGTGATATTCTAGGTTTCCATGATCTTGATGATTGCTCTTTAAATTTGCACCTTGCGGATTCCACTATTAAAAAGCCTATGGGAAGAATCAATGATGTTCTTATTGTTGCAAATAGGAATTATGTGCCCGTAGATTTTATCATTCTTGACACAGATTGCAATCTTTCTTGTCCTATTATTCTTGGTAGACCTTTCCTTAGAACGATTGGTGCAATTATTGACATGAAGGAAGGGAACATTAGATTCCAATTTCCATTAAGGAAAGGCATGCAGCACTTTCCAAGAAAGAAAGTTAAATTACCTTATGAATCTATCATGCGAGCTGCTTATGAATTGAGTGCCAAAGATGGCACCACTTAGATCTATCCTCGCTTTTATGCCTAGCTTGGGGCGTTAAACAATAGCGCTAGTTGGGAGGCAACCCAATTTTTTTTTTTGTTTTTGCTTCTGTTTAGTAATAAATATTTCATCTACCTTCTGTTAAGATGTGTTTTTAGGTTTTAATTAGTGTTTGTGCCAAGTTAAACTTATAGGATCTTCTTGGGTGATAACTATTTGATCCTGCTGAAAATTCCAGAAACTTTCTGTTCACGAAAACAATTGTTTAGAATCACCAGAACGTGATAAAATACTGATTCCAATTGCAGTATATCAATAAACAAATTATCTAGGTCGTACTATTTTGGTATAATTTTTTGAGTTCCATAAGTTTGCGTTAGTTACAGATTACTACAGACTGTTCTGTTTTTGACATATTCTGTTTTTCGTGTGTTGTTTGCTTATTTTGATGAATCTATGGCTAGTAAAATAGCTTATAAACCATAGAGAAGTTGGAATAAAGTAAGTTTAACACCAATATAAATAAAGAATGAGTTCATTACAGTACCTTGAAGTGGTGTTTTGTTTTCTTTCGCTAACGGAGCTTACGAGATTTTCTGTTAAGTTTTGTGTTGTGAAGTTTTCAAGTTTTGGGTAAAGATTTGATGGATTATGGAACAAGGAGTGGCAAGAGACTAAGCTTGGGGATGCCCATGGCACCCCAAGATATTCAAGGATAACCAAAAGCCTAAGCTTGGGGATGCCCCGGAAGGCATCCCCTCTTTTGTCTTCGTCTATCGGTAATTTACTTGGAGCTATATTTTTATTCACCACATGATATGTGTTTTGCTTGGAGCGTCTTGTATGATATTAGTCTTTGATTTTTAGTTTACCACAATCATCCTTGCTGTACACACCTTTTGGGAGAAACCCACATGATAGGAACTCATTAGAATACTCTTTGTGCTTCACTTATATCTTTTGAGCTAGATAGTTTTGCTCTATATGCTTCACTTATACTTTTTAGAGCACGGCGGTGGCTTAATTTTGAAGAAATTGTTGATCTCTCATGCTTCACTTATATTATTTTGAGAGTCTTTTAGAACAGCATGGTATTTTCTATGGTTATAAAATTGGTCCTAAAATGATGGGCATCCAAGTTGGGTATAATAAAAACTGTCATAGGAAGTGAATTGGATGCTATGATTAATTTGATTCTTGATAATTGTTTTGAGATATAGAGGTGGTAATATTAGGGTCATGCTAGCTGTGTAATTAGGAATTTAAAGAATACTTGTGTTGAAGTTTGTGATTCCCGTAGCATGCACGTATGGTGAACCGCTTTGTGATGAAGTCGGAGCATAATTTATTTATTGATTGTCTTCCTTATAAGTGGCGGTCGGGGACAAGCGATGGTCTTTTCCTACCAATCTATCCCCCTAGGAGCATGCGCGTAGTACTTTGTTTTCAAAGACTTGTAGATTTTTGCAATAAGTATATGAGTTCTTTATGACTCATGTTAAGTCCATGGATTATACACACTTCCACCCTTCCACCATTGCTAGCCTCTCTTGTGCCGCACAACTTTCGCCGGTATCATACACCCACCTTATACCTTCCTCAAAACAGCCACCATACCTACCTATTATGGCATTTCCATAGCCATTCCGAGATATATTGCCATGCAACTTTCCACCGTTCCGTTTATTATGACACGCATCATCATTTTCATATTGCTCTTTGCATGATGATGTAGTTGACATCGTATTTGTGGCAAAGCCACCTTCATAATTTTCATACATGTCACTCTTGGTTCATTGCATATCCCAGTACACCGCCGGAGGCATTCACATAGTCATATTTTGTTCTAAGTATTGTTGTAATTCTTGAGTTGTAAATCAATAAAAGTGTGATGATCTTCATTATTAAAGCATTGTCCCAAGTGAGGAAAGGATGATGAAGACTATGATTCCCCCACAAGTCGGAATGAGACTTCGGACTTAAAAAAAAGAGAAAAAAAAGAAAAAGAAAGAAAAAAAAGAGAAAAAAAGAAAGAAGAAAAAAATAATAATGAGAGAAAAGAGAGAAGGGGCAATGCTACTATCCTTTTTACCACACTTGTGCTTCAAAGTAGCACTATGATCTTCATGATAGAGAGTCTCCTATGTTATCACTTTCATATACTAGTGGGAATTTTTCATTATAGAACTTGGCTTGTATATTCCAATGATGGGCTTCCTCAAAATGCCCTAGGTCTTCGTGAGCAAGCGAGTTGGATGCACACCCACTTAGTTTCTTTTGTTGAGCTTTCATACATTTATAGCTCTAGTGCATCCGTTGCATGGCAATACCTACTCACTCACATTGGTATCTATTAACGGGTATCTCCACAGCTCGTTGATACGCCTAGTTGATGTGAGACTATCTTCTCCTTTTTTGTCTTCTCCACAACCACCATTCTATTACACATATAGTGCTATGTCCATAGCTCACGCTCATGTATTGCGTGAAAGTTAAAAAAGGTTTGAGATTACTAAAGTATGAAACAATTGCTTGGCTTGTCATCGGGGTTGTGCATGATTAAATACTTTGTGTGATGAAGATAGAGCATAGCCAGACTATATGATTTTGTAGGGATAACTTTCTTTAGCCATGTTATTTTGAGAAGACATGATTGCTTTATTAGTATGCTTGAAGTATTATTATTTCTTATGTCAATATGAACTTTTATTTTGAATCATTTGGATCTGAACATTCATGCCACAATAAAGAAAATTACATTGAGAATTATGCTAGGTAGCATTCCACATCAAAAATTCCATTTTTATCATTTACCTACTCAAGGACGAGCAGGAATTAAGCTTGGGCATGCTTGATACGTCTCCAACGTATCTATAATTTTTGATTGTTCCATGCTATTATATTACCCGTTTTAGATGTTTATGGGCTTTACTTTACACTTTTATATCATTTTTGGGACTAACCTACTAACCGGAGGCCCAACCCGAATTGCTGTTTTTTTTGCCTATTTCAGTGTTTCGAAGAAAAGGAATATCAAACGGAGTCCAAACGGAATGAAACCTTCGGGAGCGATCTTTTTGGAACAAACGTGATCCAGAGGACTTGGAGTGGAAGTCAAGAAACAAACAAGGCAGCCACGAGGGTGGAGGGCGCCCCCCCTACTGGGCGCGCCCCCCTGTCTCGTGGGCCCCTCGAGCGTCCACCGACCTACTTCTTGCTCCTATATATGCCCATGTACCCCAAAAACATCAGAGGCGACCACGAAAAACTATTTCCACCCCCGTAACCTTCTGTATCCGCGAGATCCCATCTTGGAGCCTTCCTCGGGGCTCCGCCGGAGGGGGAACGATCACGGAGGGCTTCTACATCAACACCATAGCCGTTCCGATGAGTTGTGAGTAGTTTACCACAGACCTTCGGGTCCATAGTTATTAGCTAGATGGCTTCTTCTCTCTCTTTGAATCTCAATACAAAGTTCTCCTCAATCTTTTTGAGATCTACTCGATGTAACTCTTTTTGCGGTGTGTTTGTCGAGATCCAATGAATTGTGGATTTATAATCAAGTTTATCTATGAGAAATATTTGAATCTCCTCTGAATTCTTTTATGTGTGATTAAGTTATCTTTTCAAGTCTCTTCGAATTATCAGTTTGGTTTGGCCTACTAGATTGATCTTTCTTGCAATGGGAGAAGTGCTTAGCTTTGGGTTCAATCTTGCGGTGTCCTTTTCCAATGATAGCAGGGGCAGCAAGGCACGTATTGTATTGTTGCCATCGAAGATAAAAAGATGGGGTTTATATCATATTGCATGAGTTTATCCCTCTACATCATGTCATCTTTCTTAATGCGTTACTCTGTTCTTTATGAAATTAATACTCTAGATGCATGCTAGATAGCGGTCGATGTGTGGAGTAATAGTAGTAGATGCAGAATCGTTTCGGTCTACTTGTCACGGACGTGATGCCTATATACATGATCATGCCTAGATAATCTCATAATTATTTCTTTTCTATCAATTGCTCGGCAGTAATTTGTTCACCCACCGTAATACTTATGCTATCTTGAGAGAAGCCTCTAGTGAAACCTATGGCTCCCGGGTCTATCTTTTATCATATAAGCTTTCAATCTACTTTTATTTGCATCTTTACTTTTCCAATCTATATCACAAAAATACCAAAAATATTATCTTATCATATTATATCTATCAGATCTCACTTTCGCAAGTGGCCATGAAGGGATTGACAACCCCTTTATTGCGTTGGTTGCGAGTTCTTGTTTGTTTGTGTAGGTGCGTGGGACTTTTGAGGAGCCTCCTACTGGATTGATACCTTGGTTCTCAAAAACTGAGGGAAATACTTACGCTACTGTGTTGCATCACCCTTTCCTCTTCGAGGAAAACCAACGCAAGCTCAAGACGTAGCACATGGCACACTGAACTATCGAGTCGTCATCAGCTTTGCTCCGCCAAACGTTCACAACGTCCGGTGTTGCTCCTGCAGCGGGTCTTGCACCCAGCGGTGCTTCCAGGACGTAATTCTTCTGTGCAGCAATGAGGATAATCCTCAAGTTACGGACCCAATCCATGTAGTTGCTACCATCATCTTTCAACTTAGCTTTCTCTAGGAACGCATTAAAATTCAATGGAACAACAGCACGGGCCATCTATCTACAACAACATAGACATGCAAAATACTATCAGATACTAACTTCATGATAAATTAAAGTTCAATTAATCATATTACTTAAGAAATCCCACTTAGATAGACATCCCTCTAATCATCTAAGTGATCACGTGATCCAAATCAACTAAACCATGTCTGATCATCACGTGAGATGGAGTAGCTTTCAATGGTGAACATCACTATGTTGATCATATCTACTATATGATTCACGCTCGACCTTTCAGTCTCAGTGTTCCGAGGCCATATCTGCATATGCTAGGCTCGTCAAGTTTAACTCAAGTATTCTGCGTGTGCAAAACTGGCTTGCACCCGTTGTATGTGAACGTAGAGCTTATCACACCCGATCATCACGTGGTGTCTCGGCACGACGAACTTTCGCAACGGTGCATACTCAGGGAGAACACTTGTACCTTGAAATTTAGTGAGAGATCATCTTATAATGCTACCGCCGAACTAAGCAAAATAAGATGCATAAAGGATAAACATCACATGCAATCAATATAAGTGATATGATATGGCCATCATCATTGTGTGCCTTTGATCTCCATCTCCAAAGCACCGTCATGATCACCATCGTCACCGCGCGATACCTTGATCTCCATCGTAGCATCGTTGTCGTCTCGCCAACTATTGTTTCTACGACTATCGCTACCGCTTAGTGATAAAGTAAAAACAATTACAGGGCGATTTCATTGCATACAATAAAGCGACAACCATATGGCTCCTGCCAGTTGCCAACAACTCTATTACAAAACATGATCATCTCATACAATAAAATTTAGCATCATGTCTTGACCATATCACATCACAACATGCCCTGCAAAAACAAATTAGACGTCCTCTACTTTGTTGTTGCAAGTTTTACGTGGCTGCTACGGGCTGAGCAAGAACCGTTCTTACCTACGCATCAAAACCACAACGATTTTTCGTCAAGTATGTGCTGTTTTAACCTTCAACAAGGACCGGGCGTAGCCA
Source organism: Aegilops tauschii subsp. strangulata (assembly GCF_002575655.3). Taxonomy (NCBI): domain Eukaryota; kingdom Viridiplantae; phylum Streptophyta; class Magnoliopsida; order Poales; family Poaceae; genus Aegilops; species Aegilops tauschii. The sequence continues at coordinate 45,614,073 of NC_053036.3, forward strand.
CACTCGATTCAACTAAAGTTGGAGAAACTGACACCCGCCAGCCACCTGTGTGCAAAGCATGTCGGTAGAACCAGTCTCACGTAAGCGTACGCGTAATGTTGTCCAGGCCACATCATCCAACAATACCGCCGAATCAAAGTATGACATGCTGGTAAGCAGTATGACTATTATCGCCCACAACTCACTTGTGTTCTACTCGTGCATATAACATCTACGCATAAACCTGGCTCTGATACCACTGTTGGGGAACGTAGTAATTTCAAAATTTTCTTACGTACACGCAAGATCATGGTAATGCATAGCAACGAGCGGGAGAGTGATGTCCACGTACCCTCATAGACCGTAAGCGGAAGCGTTATGACAACGCGGTTGATGTAGTCGTATGTCTTCACGATCGACCGATCATTGGTACCAAAAGTACGGCACCTCTGCGATCTGCACACGTTCGGCTCGGTGACGTCCCATGAACTCACGATCCAGCGGAATGTCAAGGGAGAGCTTCGTCAACACGACGGCGTGATGACGGTGATGATGAAGCTACCGGCGCAGGGCTTCACCTAAGCACTGCAACGATATGACCGAGGTGGATTATGGTGGTGGGGGCCACCGCACACGGCTAAGAACAATGTCTGTTGTTCTTCTAGGGTGCCTCCTGCCCCCATATATAAAGGAGCAAGGGGAGGCCGGCCGACCCTTGGGCGCGCCAAGGAGGGGAGGAGTCCTCCTCCTAGTAGGAGTAGGACCCCCCCTTTCCTAGTCCAACTAGGAGGAGGAAGGGGGAAGGAAAGAGAGGGAGAGGGAAACAGGGGCTGCTCCCCCCTCCCCTAGTCCAATTCGGACTCCCCTTGGGGGGGGGGGGCGCCACCTCCTGGGCTGCTGTCCTCTCTCTCCCCTAAGGCCCAATACTTCCCCGGGGGGGTTCCGGTAACCCCTCTGGCACTCCGATTTTCTCCGAAATCACCCGGAACACTTCCGGTGTCTGAATATAGCCGTCCAATATATCGATCTTTATGTCTCGACCATTTCGAGACTCCTCGTCATGTCTGTGATTATATCCGGGACTCCTAACTACCTTTGGTACATCAAAACACATACACTCATAATACCGATCGTCACCGAACGTTAAGCGTGCGGACCCTACGGGTTCGAGAACTATGTAGACATGACCAAGACACGTCTCTGGTCAATAACCAATAGCGGAAACTGGATGCTCATATTGGCTCCCACATATTCTACGAAGATCTTTATCGGTCAAACCGCATAACAACATACATTGTTCCCTTTGTCATCGGTATGTTACTTGCCCGAGATTCGATCGTCGGTATCTCAATACCTAGTTCAATCTCGTTACCGGCATGTCTCTTTACTCGTTCCGTAATGCATCATCCCGCAACTAACTCATTAGTCACATTGCTTGCAAGGCTTATAGTGATGTGCATTACCGAGAGGGCCCAAAGATACCTCTCCGACAATCGGAGTGACAAATCCTAATCTCGATCTATGCCAACTCAACAAACACCATCGGAGACACCTGTAGAGCACCTTTATAATCACCCAGTTACGTTGTGATGTTTGGTAGCACACAAAGTGTTCCTCCGGCATTCGGGAGTTGCATAATCTCATAGTCATAGGAACATGTATAAGTCATGAAGAAAGCAATAGCAACATACTAAACGATCAAGTACTAAGCTAACGGAATGGGTCAAGTCAATCTCATTATTCTCTAATGATGTGATCCCATTCATCAAATGACAACTCATGTCTATGGCTAGGAAACTTAACCATCTTTGATTAACGAGCTAGTCAAGTAGAGGCATACTAGTGACACTCTGTTTATCTATGTATTCACACATGTACTAAATTTTCGATTAATACAATTCTAGCATGAATAATAAACATTTATCATGATATAAGAAAATATAAAGATAACAACTTTATTATTGCCTCTAGGGCATATTTCCTTCAATTTTATCCTACTAAAGTAAAGAAGTGTTGTTTTCCAATCTTTAATCTTGGTTCCCAAATCCACCGGCCTAATCAAGCGCATGCGGCCACGCAGCCGCCGCTTGAGGCTCTTTCATCGCCGTGCGACCAGTAACAAATCAATCATGCGTTTCTTCAAAAAACAGAAAATTCATCGCCGTAGGATGTATGGTAATTTGAGGCGAACAAACCTGTTATAGTGTGCGGTTTCCATCAACGACATAATTCCGTCTGGATTGCACAACTATCGCCATCAGAAAGATTTAATTTAGGGATTAATTACAGATCATCTTCTTTGGATGGGAAATAATTTGTTAAAACGAATTCAGGCGAGGAAGATGATGATCTGCACAGGAATTTCTTATGTAATCTACGGCTCTATTGGCCATGGCTCTAATGCATGCATGCCTCTACGGGCATGCAGGTTGTGGCTTCATCGCTCGGGGCATGGGCTGCCCACCCATTCCATTTGCGTTCAGCGCTCGGGGCCAGTGATGCCCCGGCGGCTGAGTAGCCGGCGCATTGCAACCACATAAATTGCGCATGAACTTAGGATTAGGAAATTAGATATATTATCGAATTACTATTTTAACCCTCAGGTCATGGTACTCGTTTCTTTTTAGTGGTGGTACTCTCTAACATTAGAACTGGAGTACCAGTCAATCTAAACCATTGTATTAGGAGGAATGGACGGTCTATATTAGTTTGAGGGTACTGTAAAAGCGCTCGATGATGAATGTGTTCAGATAGCTTTGGATACATTCAACTGCTGTATTTGTTCTTGAATCTTGTTACTTGTTGTTTTTCTTTCATTTCTATGGTTATAGTTCTGTATAGTCTTTTTTTTCTATTTTTCATTTAATTTGTAAAGACTCTTAGTTACCTTTAAAAAAAAGCAATTTTATAAAATCAATAAAAATACGCAGAGTCATGATGTTTCCCTGGAAAAAAGAATTTCTTCTCCTACTAAGACAGCAGCCAACATACAATCCAACTCGGGATGTATTTTTTTATGGAAACTCGGGATGTATTTTTTTTATGGAAACTCGGGATGTAATGGGTTCAGCGTGAGGGAGAAGGGGCGATAGGTGAGAGGCCAGCACCTGTGTAAATATGTGCATCTGCCAACTTGAGGAAAAAGAATATGTGCATGAGATGCACGTACAGTCTACACCTATGACCCAGAATATGTGCAAGGTTTAGGGATGATGATATAGAGCACCGGAGGTCTTCATGTTTTACTGGTTGTTTTAGGTTGCTCTTTGTTATTCTAGTTATTTGTGCATGTATTAGGGTGTGCTTATACAGATCAAGAACTTTGTATTATTTTGTGATTTAAATATAAGCATACTTCCTAAAAAAACTGCCACCCACAACGTGGAAATCAAAGGCCACCAAGATCCGGTGTGTAGAATTGTATATTCGTATATTTTTGTAGCTCCATGGAAGGCCACAAGCTAGTCCAATCTGCATTGAATTGTCATTCATGCACTCTCATGCTTTTGTGCAATAGTATTTTTCTCATATAAATTTTCTGATGTAGGAGAACCGGAAATACTAGACTATGATGAATTTACCAGTGTAACAACAACCAGTTGATAAACTGCCAACTAGATATGGATGCAGTAAAATAAAGAAAAAAATGTGCCTTATGACCAGAAGGTCAAATAACCAACCAATGACAATTAATAAGAGAAACTAAGATTGCACAAGGTGACCTCTGGGCTTAAGCTTTCAGTGCTTCGAGAGGTCGTTTGAGGGTGATAGTGTGTAGAGCTGCATGTGTTGTCGCTTAAGCTCTAGCATATTAGAACACACTTGTGATGTCAGGCTTTGTGGCGATTTATCTTACAGGAGATATTTTCTGGCATGCATATGTCATATAAGTATAATTCTGTTTTCAAATTAGATTGTTAGGTCATCTCCAACACTGACCCCCAAACCGGAGATATTTTTAGGCTCAATTCCTTCGGGGTTTGGGGGTAAAGTATACTTCTCATGTGTTTCGGCTCAATTCCTTCGGGGTTGTTTCAGGGAAGTTATCGATAGTGGGTGGTGTCACACGAACTTCCCTAACTTGTTCGGGGAATTACTCGCGGGATTTGTGGGCACCCGCCATATTAGATGGTTGGGCAACGGTGTTCTCGCTTAACGCTATGGACGATTTGCAACAACCAGGTTATCGGGCATTCCCCTTTGCGGCATTCCACCGATGCTATATTTGAAATGTGTGGGATATTGCAATCGTGGAAGCCCTTAGTCGTGACCAACAACACGTCCCCATTGATGCTCTTACTTCACGACTCAGATCTTTGGCTCTCCGCGCTACCGCTACCTCCTCCTTCTCCGGATCCTGACTTTATTGGCGTCTTTGTTTTCGCTCTTTTTTCTTCTTCTTTTAGGGCTTGTTGAGCTCGTGCCTTAGCATAACCCTATTTGCCTCATGGGACTTATATATAGTGCTCTCTTTCTTACCTTTTCTTCTTCTCGTTTATCTCTCTTTAACACTAGCGCCAAAGAAGCATGGCACACGCCGTGCCCATGACCGATTCCATCTATATTTTGACGAGATAAAGAAGAAAACAACATGTACTACACGGGGAAGTAAAATGAAAAGGAGAACATGAATTCTATCTTTAACCCATGATCTGTCTAGGCACGTAACAAACATTAAATGATTTAATAAATTAAGTAAACTAGCTAGCCTATTAATATTTTTTCATAGGCACATATTTTCCCCTTTTTACAAGTAAAAAATGTGATTGGCGCGGTAGCAATATGTATTTGGATTCATTCTAATTTGATATAAAGACCCTATAGTAGGGAAGTATTTCTTGTCCAGTTTGTGCATCTTCTTCAGCTAGTTTCATATCCAGTTCCTAGTCGACACTCGTTCATTCTCTCTCAAACATGGATTTATTTAATAAATTTAAAATTTAAAATTTTGTAAGTAACTTAAACCCTCCGCCGTGGTGTAAAAATGGATAGTAGTTGGCGAAGTGCTATCGTGGTGTAAAAATGGATAGTAATTGGCGGAGAGCTTATTTAAACGGAGTATCTATGAATGGGTAACATGATACTAGGATGTTCAACCCAATGCGCTTTTCAAACTGTGATATAGGATAAGTGGTATATACATACGGGAAATTTTGGTGGCTGGCGTATAACTGGTTCTACAATAGTTTATTGGGCAAACAACACCCTCCATGGATGATCTGATGTCTTATATTTTTCTCTATCTCTTTGGATCGGTCGAGGAAATAGAGGAGTGAAGAGGTTGGTCGAGTGTAAGTTTTTATTTTCATGTTGCCTCATCTTGTTGGCTGCTTATAGATTGTTGTGATGGAGTGTGTTGTAGAGGTGGCTTCAGTGACCGCATTGTGGTTAAGGCCTCGATCTGGTTGGCCACAAGGAAGGAGAAGGTGAGGTAGACAACAGCAACAACATCGGCTATTGTCCTTGCGTAGGTGAACACATCGAGGTAGAAGGGGTCTCGGTTTTTTAGGACTTTTTTTGTATTTCTTCTCGATTACTATTCACGTGAATGCATAATGCTGATTTACTATTTTTGTTGTTCGGATTTATTTGGATGTATTGTTCTGGGTCACAATTCAGGTATTGTTTCGGCTTATGGGTCGGATGGGTTAATGCTTTTGGTTTATTCAGGTACTGTTCTGTTTCACTGCTTTTGTTGTTTCGGGTCAAGGGAGGAGTCTCAGTTTTTTTGGTATTTCTTCTGGATTACTGTTCATGTTACTGCGTAGTGCTGATTTACCCTTTTTTGTTCCAGTTTATTCGGGTGTATTCCTCTAGGTTACAATTCGGTTACTGTTTCGGTTTATGGTTCGGGTGAGTTAATGTTTTCGGTTTTTTCAGATGTTGTTCCGTTCCACTGGTTTTACTATTCTAGGATATTCGGGTTTGTTGTTTCCGTTTATTTGGGTTGTTGTTTCGGTTAGTAATTCTGGGTTTATATGAATACCGTTCCTTTTTTATTCCGGTAATTGCTAGTGTACTGTTCACCGATGTTGTAGTGTAAAAAAGGACAATAACCGTCAAGAACTTATTTCTCCCATGAGGTTATTGTTCATGTAAATATACTATGCCAGTCTACTGTTTTCTGCCCCGGCAGCATCATCACCAAAATGATCGGGAAACGATCGAGGCGCCTATGCATCGGCATGCCGGTGGAGAGGACGTTTAGAAAACTCCCGGTTCTTCTGAACAACGCATGTATTTCTTCTGAGGGCAAACTGTTCACACGGAAGTACTCTTCATGCATGGTCACTGCTCATGCACGAAACACTGTTCAACGTGGCCACATAAATTGAGTAAAAGTAGAAGAAAAAGTAGAAAAGAAGAAAAACCAGAGCCTTCCCACTGTTCGCTTTGGCAACATCAACAGTAAAAGTAAAAGAAAGTTAGAAAAAAGGAGAAAAAACAAAGACTTCCCACTTTAGTATTGTTACTTATGTTGCTTCTCCTGGATTTTGTTGGCGGTGTGGTGCTTTACATATACAACGGGGTAGAAGTCTTTTTTGATTGTATTGGACTTTCTCAAGGCCGTACATTGAAGCACAAGGATAACAGGTTTTTAGGAGTTTGATCTCTTGATCGGAGAGGAACCTAGATTCCTCAAAAAGGTCGAGTTGTCAGATTACCGATTTGCAGTTATTCCCTCGTATTGGACATGGATAGATCAAGAGCTCCTATGTTGGCCGTATTCTATGGCAAATACACGCCCCATCGCACAGGGTGCACCCGACTAGTTCAGCCCACTGTGGTACGCCACAAATGTGAAGGTGAAAAATAGCAGAAGGGTAGCGCGTGGCCGCTGGGAATCGAACCCACGACTGCCTACTCCTGCACGCTCTCTGCTAGCCAATATGACAAAAGTGACCCAGCGATCGACAAATATACATCGCAACACTTAAAGAATTAATGACAGTGTCAGATTTAACACTATTTCAAAAAAATCTTGAACAAAATTTGAAATTTTGAGTAATTTTTTGAAATCATGATTTTTTTTAAAACCGGATTAGTTTTCTGAAATCATGAACAAATTTTGAAATTCCCGAACTTTTTCAGAAATTTTGAATTTGTGAACAAAATTTGAAAACAGGAAAAAAAATTAAACCACTAACATTTTTTGAATATTCAGAACAAATTTTGAAAACGGAGAACAATATTGAAAATCCTGATAAATTTTGGAAACACAAAGATGTTTTGATGCAATATTTTTTAAACAGGAACATTTTTTAAATATTCAAAGAATTTTTGTTTGAGAACACTTTCTGGAAAGGGAAACAAATTTTGAACATTTGAACATTTTCTAAAATTTGAAAACTTTTGAAAAAAATGAAGAAAAGAAAAATGAAAAAGAACAAAAAAGTGTTTTCCTAGTTCAACACCGTCAAATTTAGTGGAAAGCGGGGTTTTTTTAGCGTGGAGACCAGGTTATGACCTGCATTTGAATTAGCATGATCACAGGGTTGCAAGCCAGATTAGTGGCCCATGAGTTTTCAAATCAAAAAAGGGCGAGATAGGGAACAATTTTTTTTCACGAATACGCGTGTAGCATATCACTCTATTGATAGAGAGAAAGAAAGTACAATGGCAGCCTTGGTTGAGCCTACACTATATGGCGCTTACGAGGTCGCGGTGAGCAGAGGAGGGATGCTCGGTCCATACATGTCAAAAGTTTAGGTTACATGAATGATCGAACTAAGCCCTCGTTAATAGGAAAATCCTTACTAGTAGCGCTGTTCTTTTTTGCTATTAGTAGCGCGGGCAGGCGCTACTGCTATGGCGCTACAGCTATTTTTTACCAGTAGTGCTTGTTTGTACCAGCGCTACTGCTATCTATATCTAGTAGTAGCGCGTCTCTGTCCATCGCTACTGCTAATACTAGTAGCGTGCCCCTACAACCAACGCTACTGATAAGGCAGCGCTGCTACTACTCCAAAACCCCACGCTACTGCTATTTTTTTTGCTGTATTCGTATTTTTACAGGTTTTATACAATTACAACATACACATACACTGAAACTATATGAAAAAGGAATGTCTCATCATCATCATCGAAGTGGTACGACATAGTCTCATCATATCATCATTATCGAACACAAATGATGTCGATCTCACCATCATCTCGAAATAGCGATACAAGTTAATGACCACATGTCTTACATTGTCACAGTAGACACATGTTTCATCATCTACCTAAACTATGACATACGAGATAAGAGCGGTCACGATGATCAAAAGCGGTATTATGTAGTAGTTTTTGCAGCAGCTGGTTCGAATCCCCTGTTGTACTATGAATCTCAAGTAACTAGCTTCGGCTTCCGCTCTGCTATCAAACCCTTTTTGACTTCCGCCAGAGAAGCCAGAGACTTGGGCCTGACACTCCGGCCACTCATCATACACACCCGGAACATGCCCTACATACACGGCATACCACTTCCTCGCCATCATTGATCTATATACCTGTCAGAGATGCATATATATATATATATATATATCATGAAGCTAATTCAACGAAACAATTATGAAATAGAAGCAACATATATAGTAAACATTGTTAACAAATTTCATCGTATCGAAAGTAATTAACTAGAGCGCGGCACCATACATCTAATAGTTTCGTCGTACTGAGACATTCGAAGTTTCGTCGTACAGGAAGTAACAAGTAACTAAACAGACACATTGTTTTTAAGCAGTGCACTCTTCCCATGTGTCCATATCCGGGAGGGTGGACCCAAGCTTAGTGAAAGGCGTCATGTCCTGACACTATAGGGCAATGCGGGTTCGGACGTCAGCTCGCGATATTGGGCCGCCGTAGAACATCCCATTCTCTTCGAGGACATCTTTCATGATGATGGACGCAATTTCCTGCTGGATCCGGTAGAAATCATTTCGAAGTTGATTATCCGGCACGGCTCCAAAGGCTTCGGCCCATCTCTGGATATGGGTATCAGATGAAGATTTCATGCAAAGTGATTGCACATCCCTTCTGTACTCCATCATTAGATGGATGACGTAGAATCCATCATTCTCACTTCTTGCCGGTTGCTGGATGCAACAAAAGTCAGTCTTGTGGCCGAAACAGAGCCCGGCCTTATTTGTTTTTTTGAATTGGATGTAGCCACCCCGCATGCTGAAGCCCAGCATAGCTCTGTCCAGAACATACTTTATGTGTGTGTAATCTTTCTTCTGTTGTTCTTCGACGGGTCCAAATATAGAGCGTGGGAGTAACACGGGTAAAGAACGATGAGAACGGCATGACTACACCCCCTGCTGCGCAAAATACACGATCAAGTTAGCCTCCATGCGTGCAAAGTAATTATTGAAATGCACGAAAGGATGTATGTGCTATAGTGCTATCCGCGGATGACTTACCCGGGATGATAAGGTAGGAGAATCGTTTCTTTGTCCTTATTGCTGACCAAGAATTCTTTGATGTACTGACTCGCATATTGATGGTTGGCATCATTGATTGACAAGAAGCCCTCATGCATGTAGTATGGGTCCGCGACCGCAAGACTGGTGACTTGCTCTCTCCTGACGATGTAGTTCATGTGCAGCACATACAGGCGGACGAACGTAAAATCGAGTGTCCTCGTTTGAAACATCTGGAAGATGTAATCAAACCTCAAGAAGAAGAGGTCCACGGGGCATGTGTGGACGTACATCTTGCAACTGCTCGGCACATGAACCGTATAAAGTGGGTATCCTGGATCATCCGAGGCGAGGAGGCTTCTCTCTGTTGAAAGCACATGGTCATGGAGTCTCCTGAGATCCCCTGTTATGGCAGCTAGTGCATTCGCCGGTACCATAGGCTCTCCCGCGACATGGATTAATGGCACATGTTTCATCGGTACACTGTCAACCTTGGTCAAAGGCAGCTGGCTGCTAGAACCAACATTGCCAGCTTTATTGGATTTTCTCGCCGCTGGTCTCTTCCTCTGCTTCTTCTTGGTGAGCTGAGGTGCTGGTGGGTCTGTCAGACCCTCCCTGAGCACCACCCCTAGTGTTGCCGGGCTCAGCATTGGACGACTCTGGCTAATTAGTTGAGCTTGGGTGGAACCGGCATATGGAGGCGTGTCCTGCGAGGATTGCATGAACAAAGACTTCTTCCACTCCCGAGGACATTCCGGCTCTGGTACATGCATCTCATATTCATATGGTTGACTCATTGTTACTTTGTTGTCAAAGCCGGTATTGAGATACTGGAGAGGGTCATCGGCCTCCTCCATGTCATGATCCATATCGATGGGGCAGATGGCATCATCTGCCGGAACGGTTGGCCCTCCTTCCTCGTGTCTCGATCTTAGCAATCAGCACAGACGATGGTTGTACTTGTGTATGTGGGTTGTGGTCATACCTTCCTGAGGCCCCGTTGGTGTGCTCCCGGCCACCTTGACACGAAGAAGATTTTTCGGCCACAGGATCGGCCAATTTTTGCATTGGCCAAGCTGCGTGGGGGTCTCGTCATCCTCTTCATCGGTTTGTATCGGACGAGGGAAACCCTCGTAGCCCGCTTTCACACTCGCCACGGAGACCCTTAAGGCGTTATCAGGCATCTGCCGGCGGTGGAACAATCGATCCTTGGGCTTCACTATAGTACCCTTCCCCATGTCCACCAACCCGCTCTTCATGTGGTAAAGGAGGGTGCACGGAGTGGAGTCAGCCTACAAAGACATATACGTGCGGCGTCAGAGATCCAAAAAGAACGGCAACTGAACATTAATTAATTAGTTGAGTTGACGAGGGTGCGACATGTATTTACCGTGAGGGCATCTAGCTTAGCCAATGTCGACGGCCCGACATTCAAGCCAGAGACGGAGCTAGGGCTGCTGTGAGACCTAGGTGCAGGAGCAGGTGCTGGAGTAGGTGCGGGTGCGGTTGCCATACTAGGTACGGGTATGGGTGCGGTGTTCATTGAGTTGCTCCCGGTGAAGCTAGGCATGGAAATCAGTTGGTGGCGCGTTTGGATTTTGTTGCACCCAGGTGACCATAGTTGGAATCAAGCTTGTAAAGGCAGCCACCATATCATGTCTACAGGCAGCTACCGCTTCCCGGATTGCCTCAGCTTTAGTTTTCTCCATCGCCCGCACCACCTTCTCGTCGATAGTCACTTGACTGAACTTCTTTCTCTGTCTTTTAGCCTCGGGGTCCTCGTTATAATAGTGCTTCCACGTGGGGCCGTCCCCGGCGCCGTGCACACGTCCATATTGCGGCCGCTGGCCCGGCGGGTGTCCCATCATTATGTTCATGGCCCGGTTGAACGGAGTGTCCCACTTGTACTTCGCCGACGACTAAGTCGACTGAGTCAACGAGTCGCTTTCAGCCGCAAGCTTGTGTTGCTCTCTCTGCAAAATGGACTGTGAATCATTTATGAATGCGACTAGAATGTAGTATACTTCATTGATCAGAAGCTAATATGTAAGGTGGTAAAAGGATAATTACCAGTAATCTCATGAATTTCCTAGTCGGCCCGTCGGTGAAAAAAAAAATCTTTTTTGGGGGTCCCACGAGAATCGAGCCCTGATGAAGTCGTGCTCCTGCTAGTCGGTGAACTCAGCCAATGGGTCTGGGATCCCCTGACGTCCATGTTGTGCGTCCCCCTTAGCCCACACGGGCCTCTTTCCCATGTAACCATGACTTCCAAGGCAGTGGTTCCACATGTTCTTTGCCTGCGGCTGCTTGCCTCTCTCCAACCTGGCCTTGGCAGCTTCTTCATTGCAAGTCTCCTTGAACTTTTCAAAGTCCTCTATCGTAATTTTTGGATTGTCTGCAACAATCTCGGCGTAGGTTTCATGGTCTACTTCAATCGCCTTTTTCACCCTAGTTTTCCAAGCGCTCAATGCGTTGCTGAACTTCCCTAGGGCTTTGTTGTTGATTTTTTTATGGCATCATCATCCCATGGGTCGACATCATCATTCCGACCGGGGAACAGGAATCTTGCGTGCAACCTAGTTAGGAGCAGCTTCTTCAAATGTTCATTCTTCCGCATTTTTGTGGTGTTGATGTTAGCGGTATCCCGTAGGATGCATGCTAGTTGGTTGTTGTAACACACTGCCACTTCCCGCGGCTCTATTGGATCGAACTCGCCAGGGTGCACCACCGTGACCACCAGTCTTCCGGTGCTGAGCTCATTTGGGCGTCGTGTCCTCTTTTCCTTCTTTCCTTCACTGGCTTGGGAGGTCCCACCTTCCGTGTTGTAGTTAGCAACATCATCAGCGCCAGTCTCAGTGCTGATGTTGTTGGTGGCATCAGTGTCAGTGCCAGCGCCACCACCGTCGTCTCATGACAAGGGGGTCCTGATACCCAACTTGCTGTCTCTCCTGATCTGCCAGAAAGTCAAGGTAGGTGTGTGCTCGACCTAATTGGGACTGAGAACCTCCAGCCTCATCGGTGTCGGTCATGTTTCCTAGGGTTCAATGTCGTAGTCGTTTAATTACCGAGCTTTATATAATAAAGTGAATAATGACAAAAAGGTGACCTTTGTTTTGCCTGAATGTCGTTTCATTCCCGTCACGACAAATCTTGAGCACTCGATATGTCCAACTTTCTAGCACAAGTCATGCCAAAATTCACGGAAAATTTTGGCATGACCTTTGCTAGAAAGTGCACATATAAAGCGCCTGAAATTTGCCGGAATGGAAATGAATCAACATTTCCGGCAAAACATATGTCACTCGCAATCGGTTTCCCTGCAAATGACAATAAGCACTATGTGCTGAAGTAGCATTTCACTACCATCTGCACTACCAATTTACCATAGCAAAAGTGGTACTTTTCATCACAGTGTAGCGTGAGCAGTACCATATGCCACTACATTCCAGTAAAATAACACACAAATTTATATTGGCACTATGGGCTATCTAACATTCAAACTGGCACTGGTGCAATCTTTCATATTGGTAGAAACACTAGTATGATCTTATGCATGATCTTGCTGATACAGTAAGCGGAAATGATTGTTGCTTTCTGCAGCGATCGATAGATGCTAGTTCAGTACATCATGAGGTTCAACATAGCTTGCAAAAGGCTTGTAGTCTAGACATGGATGCATAACTCTACACTGCTAGAACATCTCCATATGAATATGAGATGTAGACACTAGTATTTGTTAGCTCATGATAAATGCAGAAATTGCTAATCACTAGCATATGACTAAGCAGAATACTTGCAAATGCACAATACCAGTACAACAAATGGGACTACTATGCTATCAAATTAGCTACCTATTCTGATCAGGATCAAGAAGAGGGAGGGGGTGGCTCACCGCCCGTCGGGGTTGCCGGGGCTGAGGGGGTCGTCGTCGGGGTTGAGGACGTCAGCGTCGTGGTAGGGGTCGCTGGGTGAGGGGGTCGGGGTCGATCTGCAAAAATCGAAGACTCAGGGACGGGGTGGAGGCACCAGGGACGCCCGCGTCGATGCTAAGCTGCGGCACGGCGGCCGCCCTAGGGCGCAGCGGCAGCGGGCTACAGGAGAGACAGTGGCAGCAGCAGCGCACGGAGCCCGGGGAGGGGGTTATAGCACGCGAGCAGCCTGGGAGAGGAAGGAAGAGGGCGCGCGGGGCCATACCAGAACGGGAGGTGAAGGAAATATGCCCTAGAGGCAATAATAAAGTTTTTATTTATATTTCCTTATATCATGATAAATGTTTATTATTCATGCTAGAATTGTATTAAACGGAAACTTAGTGCATGTGTGAATACATAGACAAACAGAGTGTCACTAGTATGCCTCTACTTGACTAGCTCGTTGAATCAAAGATGGTTAGGTTTCCTAGCCATAGACATGAGTTGTCATTTGATTAACAAGATCACATCAATAGAGAATGATGTGATTGACTTGACCCATTCCGTTAGCTTAGCACTTGATCGTTTAGTATGTTGCTATTGCTTTCTTCATGACTTATACATGTTCCTATGACTATGAGATTATGCAACTCCCGAATACCGGAGGAACACTTTGTGTGCTACTAAACGTCACAATGTAACCGGGTGATTATAAAGGTGCTCTACAGGTGTCTCCGATGGGGTTTGTTGAGTTGGCATAGATCGATATTAGGATTTGTCACTCTGATTGTCGGAGAGGTATCTCTGGGCCCTCTCGGTACTGCATATCACTATAAGCCTTGCATGCAATGTGACTAATGAGTTAGTTGCGGGATGATGGATTACAGAACGAGTAAATAGACTTGCCCGTAACGATATTGAACTAGGTATTGAGATACCGACGATCGAATCTCGGGCAAGTTACCGATGACAAAGGGAACAACGTATGTTGTTATGCGGTTTGACCGATAAAGATCTTCATAGAATATGTGGGAGCCAATATGAACATCCAGGTTCCGCTATTGGTTATTGACCGGAGACATGTCTCGGTCATGTCTACATAGTTCTCGAACCCGTAGGGTCCGCACGCTTAACGTTCGGTGACGATCGGTATTATGAGTTTTATGTCTTTTGATGTACCGAATGTAGTTCGGAGTCCCGGATGTGATCATGGACATGACGAGGAGTCTCGAAATGGTCGAGACATAAGGATTGACATGTTGGACGGCTATATTCGGACACCGGAAGTGTTCCGGGTGATTTCGGAGAAAACTGGACTGCCGGAGCACTACTAGGGAAAAGCTTATAGGCAGACGCTTACTAGTAGCGCGGGTTTATAACCCTCGCTACTGCTACTTACTAGTAGCGCGGGTTTTTACCCCTCGCTACTACTAAGTTGATACTAGTAGCGCGGGTTTTTAACCCGCGCTACTACTAAGCGATCTCTACCGTGCCCTCCCGGGACATGCCATAGTAGTAGCAAGGGGTACAAACCCGCGCTACTACTAAGTTGATAGTAGTAGCGAGGGGTACAAACCCGCGCTACTACTAAGTTGATAGTAGTAGCGCGGTTTTATACCCCTCGCTACTACTAAGTACGAGGTAGGTGAAATCCTCATATCCTCGGCCGAATCCCTCCTCTCTCCCTCACTTTCCCTCTCTCTCACTTTCCTCCTCTCTCCCTCGTACTCCAGCGGTGGCAGCCGCTGGTACACTCTGCTTTCTTCCCCCCTCCCTCTCCGAGATCCCTCCGGTGGGAGGTCGCCGGAGCTCCTCACCGCCACCAAGATGCGGAAGCGCGACCTCGGCATCCTCCTCCTCGCCGCCTTCGCCGTCTTCTTCTCGCTCCAGGTCAGCCCTCCTCCTCCTCCCCTCCTCTCTGATTCGATCTGGAACCCTAGCTGACCCATCCCCCTCCTCCTCCGACAGCACGAGGGCGACTTCTTGTTCCGGGAGGTGTGGTACCACCTGTCGGACGACGGGTTCCAGATCTTCGCCGACCTCAACGGCGACGGACGCCGTGAGGTGCTGCTCCCCACGCACGACGCCAAGATCCAGGTCCTCCAGCTCCCGGCCCACGCCGGGCTGGCCTCCACGGCCGCCCTCGATGGCTTCCACGAGGCGCGCGTCATGGACGAGATCTCCCTGCTCCTGGCCAACGTGCGCGTCGCCGCCGGCCGCCGCCCCGTCGCAATGGCCGTCGGCGCCGTCGACCGAACCATTGACACCATTGACAACACGCACGGGGTCGAGATTTTTTTTGGTTTTTCAAATTAATAGTAGTAGCGCGGGTCACAGACACGCGCTACTACTAACACACGTACTAGTAGCGTGGGATGCACCGTGCTACTACTACTAGTTAGCTGTAGCATCGTAGTAGTAGCGCAGGCACCCGCGCTACTACTAGCTTTTAACCCGCGCTACTACTAGGATTTTTCCTAGTAGTGGAGGGTTACCGGAACCCCTCCGGGAGAACTAATGGGCCACATGGGCCTTAGTGGAGAGAGAGAGAGGGCCGGCTAGGGCAGGCCGCACGCCCTCTCCCCCTTTGGTCCGAATTGGACTAGGGAAGGGGGGGCGGCGCCCCCCTTTCCTTCTCCCTCTCCTCCTTCCTTTCCCCCTCCTAGTAGGAGTAGGAAAGGGGAGTCCTACTCCTACTAGGAGGAGGACTCCTCCTCTCCTGGCGCGCCACAAGTGCCGGCCGGCCTCCCCCCTTGCTCCTTTATATACGGGGGCAGGAGGGCACCCTAGAAGCACAACAGACATTGTTCTTAGCCGTGTGCGGTGCCCCCCTCCACCATAATCCACCTCGGTCATATAATTGCGATGATTAGGCGAAGCCCTGCGCCGGTAGCTTCATCATCACTGTTATCACGCCTTCGTGCGGCCGAAGCTCTCCCTCGACACTCTGCTGGATCGTGAGTTCGTGGGACGTCACCGAGCCGAACGTGTGCAGATCGCGGAGGTGCCGTACTTTCGGCACTAGGATCAGTCGATCGTGAGGACGTACGACTACATCAACCACGTTGTCATAACGCTTTTGCTTACAGTCTACGAGGGTAAGTAGACAACACTCTCCCCTCTCATTGCTATGCATCACCATGATCTTGCGTGTGCGTAGGAAACTTTTGAAATTAGTACGTTTCCCAACAGTGGCATCTGAGCTAGGTTTATGCGTAGATGTTATATGCACGAGTAGAACACAAGTGAGTTGTGGGCAATAATAGTCATACTGCTTACCAGCATGTCATACTTTGATTCGGCGGTATTGTTGGATGAAGCGGCCCGGACCGACATTACGCGTAGGCTTACGCGAGACTGGTTCTACCGACGTGCTTCACACACAGGTGGCTGGCGGGTGTCAGTTTCTCCAACTTTAGTTGAATCGAGTGTGGCTACGCCCGGTCCTTGTTGAAGGTTAAAACAGCACATACTTGACGAAAAATCATTGTGGTTTTGATGCGTAGGTAAGAACGGTTCTTGCTCAGCCCGTAGCAGCCACGTAAAACTTGCAACAACAAAGTAGAGGACGTCTAATTTGTTTTTGCAGGGCATGTTGTGATGTGATATGGTCAAGACATGATGCTAAATTTTATTGTATGAGATGATCATGTTTTGTAATAGAGTTGTTGGCAACTGGCAGGAGCCATATGGTTGTCGCTTTATTGTATGCAATGAAATCGCCCTGTAATTGTTTTTACTTTATCACTAAGCGGTAGCGATAGTCGTAGAAACAATAGTTGGCGAGACGACAACGATGCTACGATGGAGATCAAGGTATCGCGCGGTGACGATGGTGATCATGACGATGCTTTGGAGATGGAGATCAAAGGCACACGATGATGATGGCCATATCATATCACTTATATTGATTGCATGTGATGTTTATCCTTTATGCATCTTATTTTGCTTAGTTCGGCGATAGCATTATAAGATGATCTCTCACTAAATTTCAAGGTACAAGTGTTCTCCCTGAGTATGCACCGTTGCGAAAGTTCGTCATGCCGAGACACCACGTGATGATCGGGTGTGATAAGCTCTACGTTCACATACAACGGGTGCAAGCCAGTTTTGCACACGCAGAATACTCAGGTTAAACTTGACGAGCCTAGCATATGCAGATATGGCCTCGGAACACTGAGACTGAAAGGTCGAGCGTGAATCATATAGTAGATATGATCAACATAGTGATGTTCACCATTGAAAGCTACTCCATCTCACGTGATGATCAGACATGGTTTAGTTGATTTGGATCACGTGATCACTTAGATGATTAGAGGGATGTCTATCTAAGTGGGATTTCTTAAGTAATATGATTAATTAAACTTTAATTTATCATGAAGTTAGTACCTGATAGTATTTTGCATGTCTATGTTGTTGTAGATAGATGGCCCGTGCTGTTGTTCCATTGAATTTTAATGCGTTCCTAGAGAAAGCTAAGTTGAAAGATGATGGTAGCAACTAGATGGACTGGGTCCGTAACTTGAGGATTATCCTCATTGCTGCACAGAAGAATTACGTCCTGGAAGCACCGCTGGGTGCCAGGCCTGCTGCAGATGCTACTGATGACGTTAAGAACGTCTGGCAGAGCAGAGCTGATGACTACTTGATAGTTCAGTGTGCCATGTTTTACAGCTTAGAACCGAGACTTCAACGACGTTTTGAACGTCATGGAGCATATGAGATGTTCCAGGAGTTGAAGTTAATATTTCAAGCAAATGCCCGGATTGAGAGATATGAAGTCTCCAATAAGTTCTACAGCTGCAAGATGGAGGAGAATAGTTCTTTTAGTGAACATATACTCAAAATGTCTGGGTATAACAATCAGTT
Organism: Aegilops tauschii subsp. strangulata; assembly: GCF_002575655.3. NCBI lineage: Eukaryota > Viridiplantae > Streptophyta > Magnoliopsida > Poales > Poaceae > Aegilops > Aegilops tauschii. Next base: position 45,632,236 of record NC_053036.3, read on the forward strand.
GATTCAACTGGGAGTTAATCTTCCTGATGATAGTGTCATTGACAGAATTCTTCAATCACTGCCACCAAGCTACAAGAGCTTCGTGATGAACTATAACATGCAAGGGATGGATAAGACAATTCCCAAGCTCTTCGCGATGCTGAAGGCTGCGGAGGTAGAAATCAAGGAGTATCAAGTGTTGATGGTTAACAAGACCACCAGTTTCAAGAAAAAGTGTAAAGGGAAGAAGGGGAACTTCAAGAAGAATGGCAAGCAAGTTGCTGCTCAACTGAAGAAGCCCAAGTCTGGACCTAAGCCTGAGACTGAGTGCTTCTACTGCAAAGGGACTGGTCACTGGAAGCGGAACTGCCCCAAGTATTTGGCGGATAAGAAGGATGTCAAGGTGAACAAAGGTATATGTGATATACATGTTATTGATGTGTACCTTACTAATGCTCGCAGTAGCACCTGGGTATTTGATACTGGTTCTGTTGCTAATATTTGCAACTCGAAACAGGGACTACAGATTAAGCGAAGATTGGCTAATGACGAGGTGACGATGCGCGTGGGAAATTGTTCCAAAGTCGATGTGATCACCGTCGACACGCTACCTCTACATCTACCTTCAGGATTAGTTTTAGACCTGAATAATTGTTGTTTGGTGCCAGTGTTGAGCATGAACATTATATCTGGATCTTGTTTGATGCGAGACGGTTATACATTTAAATCTGAGAATAATGGTTGTTCTATTTATATGAGTAATATCTTTTATGGTCAAGCACCCTTGAAGAGTGGTCTAATTTTGTTGAATCTCGATAGTAGTGACATACATATTCATAATATTGAAGCCAAAAGATGCAGCGTTGATAATGATAATGCAACTTATTTGTGGCACTGCTGTTTGGGTCATATTGGTGTAAAGCGCATGAAGAAACTCCATTCTGATGGACTTTTGGAATCACTTGTACTTGTGAACCATGCCTTATGGGCAAGATGACTAAAACTCCGTTCTCCGGAACAATGGAGCGAGCAACAGATTTGTTGGAAATCATACATACTGATGTATGTGGTCCAATGAATATTGAGGCTCGCGGCGGGTATCATTATTTTCTCACCTTCACAGATGATTTGAGCAGATATGGGTATATCTACTTGATGAAACATAAGTCTGAAACATTTGAAAAGTTCAAAGAATTTCAGAGTGAAGTGGAAAATCATTGTAACAAGAAAATAAAGTTTCTACGATCTGATCGTGGAGGAGAATATTTGAGTTATGAGTTTGGTCTTCATTTGAAACAATGCGGAATAGTTTCACAACTCACGCCACCCGGAACACCACAGCGCAATGGTGTGTCCGAACGTCTTAACCGCACTTTATTAGATATGGTGCGATCTATGATGTCTCTTACTGATTTACCGCTATCGTTTTGGGGTTATGCTTTAGAGACGGCTGCATTCACGTTAAATAGGGCACCATCTAAATCCGTTGAGATGATGCCTTATGAACTGTGGTTTGGCAAGGAACCAAAGTTGTCGTTTCTTAAAGTTTGGGGCTGCGATGCTTATGTGAAAAAGCTTCAACCTGATAAGCTCGAACCCAAATCGAAAAAATGTGTCTTCATAGGATACCCAAAGGAGACTGTTGGGTACACCTTCTATCACAGATCCGAAGGCAAGACATTCGTCGCTAAGAATGGATCCTTTCTAGAGAAGGAGTTTCTCTCGAAAGAAGTGAGTGGGAGGAAAGTAGAACTTGATTAGGTAACTGTACCTACTCCTTTATTGGAAAGTAGTTCATCACAGAAATCAGCTCCTGTGATTCCTACACCAATTAGTGAGGAAGCTAATAATGATGATCATGTAACTTCAGATCAAGTTACTACCGAACCTCATAGGTCAACCAGAGTAAGATCCGCACCAGAGTGGTACGGTAATCCTGTTCTGGAGGTCATGTTACTTGACCATGACGAACCTACGAACTATGAGGAAGCGATGATGGGCCCAGATTCCGCGAAATGGCTTGAGGCCATGAAATCTGAGATGGGATCCATGTATGAGAACAGAGTGTGGACTTTGGTTGACTTGCCCGATGATCGGCAAGCCATCGAGAATAAATGGATCTTCAAGAAGAAGACTGACGCTGATGGTAATGTTACTGTCTACAAAACTCGACTTGTTGCGAAAGGTTTTCGACAAGTTCAAGGAGTTGACTACGATGAGACCTTCTCACCCGTAGCAATGCTTAAGTCTGTCCGAATCATGTTGGCAATTGCTGCATTTTATGATTATGAAATTTGGCAAATGGATGTAAAGACTGCATTCCTGAATGGATTTCTGGAAGAAGAGTTGTATATGATGCAACCCGAAGGTTTTATCGATCCAAAGGATGCTAACAAAGTGTGCAAGCTCCAGCGATCCATTTATCGACTGGTGCAAGCATCTCGGAGTTGGAATAAACGCTTTGATAGTGTGATCAAAGCATATGGTTTTATACGGACTTTTGGATAAGCCTGTATTTACAAGAAAGTGAGTGGGAGCTCTGTAGCATTTCTAATATTATATGTGGATGACATATTGTTGATTGGAAATGATATAGAATTTCTGGATAGCATAAAAGGATACTTGAACAAGAGTTTTTCAATGAAAGACCCCGGTGAAGCTGCTTATATATTGGGCATCAAGATCTATAAAGATAGATCAAGACGCTTAACTGGACTTTCACAAAGCACATACCTTGATAAAGTTTTGAAGAAGTTCAAAATGGATCAAGCAAAGAAAGGGTTCTTGTATGTGTTACAAGGTGTGAAGTTGAGTCAGACTCAATGCCCGACCACTGCAGAAGATAGAGAGAAAATGAAAGGTGTTCCCTATGCTTCAGTCATAGGCTCTATCATGTATGCAATGCTGTGTACCAGACCTGATGTGTGCCTTGCTATTAGTTTAGCAGGGAGGTACCAAAGTAATCCAGGAGTGGATCACTGGACAACGGTCAAGAACATCCTGAAATACCTGAAAAGGACTAAGGATATGTTTCTCATTTATGGAGGTGACAAAGATCTCGTTGTAAATGGTTACGTCGATGCAAGCTTTGACACTGATCCAGATGACTCTAAGTCACAAACCGGGTACGTATTTATATTGAACGGTGGAGCTGCCAGTTGGTGCAGTTCTAAGCAAAGTGTCGTGGCGGGATCTACGTGTGAAGCGGAGTACATAGCTGCTTCGGAAGCAGCAAATGAAGGAGTATGGATGAAGGAGTTCATATCCGATCTAGGTGTCATACCTAGTGCATCGGGTCGAATGAAAATCTTTTGTGACAATACTGGTGCAATTGACTTGGCAAAGGAATCCAGATTTCACAAGAGAACCAAGCACATCAAGAGACGCTTCAATTCCATCTGCGATTAAGTCAAGGAGGGAGACATAGAGATTTACAAGATACATACGGATCTGAATGTTGCAGACCCGTTGACTAATTAAGCCTCTCTCACGAGCAAAACATGATCAGCACCAAGACTCCATGGGTGTTAGAATCATTACTATGTAATCTAGATTATTGACTCTAGTGCAAGTGGGAGACTGAAGGAAATATGCCCTAGAGGCAATAATAAAGTTATTTATATTTCCTTATATCATGATAAATGTTTATTATTCATGCTAGACATGTATTAACCGGAAACTTATTGCATGTGTGAATACATAGACAAACAGAGTGTCACTAGTATGCCTCTACTTGACTAGCTCGTTGAATCAAAGAAGGTTATGTTTCCTAGCCATAGACATGAGTTGTCATTTGATTAACAAGATCACATCATTAGAGAATGATGTGATTGACTTGACCCATTCCGTTAGCTTAGCACTTGATTGTTTAGTATGTTGCTATTGCTTTCTTCATGACTTATACATGTTCCTATGACTATGAGATTATGCAACTCCCGAATACCAGAGGAACACTTTGTGTGCTACCAAACGTCACAACAAAATTGGGTGATTATAAAGGTGCTCTACAGGTGTCTCTGATGGTGTTTGTTGAGTTGGCATAGATCGAGATTAGGATTTGTCACTCCAATTGTGGGAGAGGTATCTCTGGGCCCTCTCGGTAATGCACATCACTATAAGCCTTGCAAGCAATGTGACTAATGAGTTAGTTGCGGGATGATACATTACAGAACGAGTAAAGAGACTTGCCGGTAACGAGATTGAACTAGGTATTGAGATACCGACGATCGAATCTCGGGCAAGTAACATACCGATGACAAAGGGAACAACGTATGTTGTTATGCGGTTTGACCGATAAAGATCTTCGTAGAATATGTGGGAGCCAATATGAACATCCAGGTTCCGCTATTGGTTATTGACTGGAGATATGTCTCGGTCATGTCTACATAGTTCTCGAACCCGTAGGGTCCGCACACTTAACGTTCGTTGATGATCGGTATTATGAGTTTTATGTGTTTTGATGTAACGAAGGTAGTTCGGAGTCCCGGATGTGATCACAGACATGACGAGGAGTCTCAAAATGGCCGAGACATAAAGATTGATATATTGGACGGCTATATTAGGACACCAGAAGTGTTCCGGGTGATTTCGGAGAAAACTGGAGTGCCGGAGGGTTACCGGACCCCCCGGGAGAACTAATGGGCCACATGGGCCTTAGTGGAGAGGGAGGGCCGGCTAGGGCGGTCCGCGCCCCCTCCCCCTCTGGTTCGAATTGGAGTAGGGAAGGGGGGCGGCGCCACCCCTTTCCTTCTCCCTCCCCTCCTTCCTTTCCCCCTCCTAGTAGGAGTAGGAAAGGGGGGTCCTACTCCTAATAGGAGGAGGACTCCTCCTCTCCTGGCGCGCCACAAGGGCCGGCGGGCCTCCCCCTTGATCCTTTATATACGGGGGCAGGGGGCACCCTAGAAGCACAACAGACATTGTTCTTAGCCATGTGCGGTGCCCCCCTCCACCATAATCCACCTCGGTCATATCGTTGCAGTACTTAGGCGAAGCCCTGCGCCGGTAGCTTCATCATCACCGTCATCATGCCGTCGTGCTGACAAAGCTCTCCCTCGACACTCTGCTGGATCGTGAGTTCGTGGGACGTCACCGAGCCGAACATGTGCAGATCGCGGAGGTGTCGTACTTTCGGTACTAGGATCGGTCGATCGTGAAGACGTACGACTACATCAATCGCGTTGTCATAACGCTTCCACTTACGGTCTACGAGGGTATGTAGACAACACTCTCCCCTCTCGTTGCTATGCATCACCATGATCTTGCGTGTGCGTAGGAAATTTTTGAAATTTCTACGTTTCCCGACAGGAGGGGGTTATAGCACGCGAGCAGCCTGGGAGAGGAAGGAAGAGGGTGCACGGGGCCATACCCGAGCGGGAGGGGGTCGGGGTCGATGGCCGGCGTCGGGGTCGGGGCCGAGGTCGAGTCCGGCATCGGCGGCGGCGTGGGTTGTGCGGCGTCGGCAGCGGCGTGGGTGGTGCGGCATCGGCGGTGGCGTCAGAGAAAAGGGGATCAACGAGCGCGCGACGAGAGTGAGACAGAGGAAAGAGATAGGAGCTAGCGGACCGGTGTTGTAGGCAACTTAGCTATAGCGCGTCATGGCTATAGCGCTGCCCAAGCCAAAACGCGCTACCGCTAACTTTTTCTTTTTCTTTTTCTTTTGCTTAGCTATAGCGCGTCCTGGCAGAACGCGCTATAGCTAAGTTAGCTATAGCGCACACCAAGCCAAAACGCGCTACTGCTAACTTTTTATTTTTATTTTTTTATTTTTATTTTTGTTTTTGTTTTTGTTTTTGTTTTTATTTTTATTTTTCTTTATCTTTTTATTTTTATTTTTATTTTTCATATTCCACAAACTTCCTTCCTTTTTATTTTATTTTTATTTCTCTTTTTATTTTTCTTTTTCTTTTTCTTTTTCATATTCCACAAACTTCCTTTCTTTTTATTTTTATTTTTCTTTCATTTCATTTTCCACAACTTATTAGTTCCATTTTCTTTTTCTTTCATTTCATTTTGCAAAACTTCCACGTTGGCGACTCCATCCATTTCGGCAATGCTCCTTTTGCTTCTCCTCACGACAACACGGCTGGGATTGATCGAATCAGTTATGAAGAAACATTGTGTCACGTGTTTAGTGTGTATCCATGGCTCATTTTTGGCAATGGCGTTGACGGTACCGCTATCGGAGTCGGGTATACACATGGTAGTGAAATGTCGGTTTTCTCTCTGTACATTCTTAGCCCATCTGACACGGAAGATCGTCGCACTATGCAATCCAGAGTAGTTAAGCTCCCATATCTCTTCGACGCTTCTGTAATATCTTCCAATTACATTCCCGGTCATGGCTTCCATCGTCACCCCTGAGTTTTGGTCATCACTGTGTATATCTTTCTCCTCCGTGTAGAACGTGTATCCGTTGATATTGTATGCTTGATAATTCACGAGGTTGGTCAACATGCCATGTGCTAAGGCGTATATGGGCGTTCTGTTCGGACAACCCTCTTCCGGGGGATTAGCCAGAACTCGCTCTTTGAACCAACGTAAGAAAGTGGAGTTGTGATCTCTAATAACTTCAGCGTCCATCCTGTGCACCCCACGGTCACGGTACTTCTTTGCGATGGTCTCTTTGTGCAGTGTCAAGAAATCTTCTAGCACATCTAGGTGTTGTAGCACTACTAAGTTTGCCCTGTCAAGGTCGTTTTGTCGGCCCGAGCATAACACATTCACATCCCTATGACCGTTTGTTTGACCTTCGCCTTCGAGCCTTCCACAGTGCTTATTGACGGGCAAACCAACAACAGGGTCTCCGGTGCCTACTAGATAACTCTCACAGAAAGAGATGCACTATTTGGTTAGATATCCCTGGGCTATGCTTCCATCTGGACGGTACATGTTACGGACGAATCCTTTGATGACCCCATTCATCCTCTCGAACGGCATCATGCTGTGCAGGAATGTCGGCCCTAGGTCGATGATGTCGTCCACGATGTGGACACATAGATGCACCATGACATCAAAGAACGCGGGCGGGAAGTACATCTCTAGCTCATTCAGTATGACAACGATCTCTTCCTGTAGCCTATGGAGTTGCTTCACACTGATCGACTTTCGAGAGATAGCATCAAAAAAGTGTCATGGGTCAGTAAGCGTCTCACGCACATGTGTGTCCATAATCCCTCTAAGTGCAACCGGGAGTAACTGCGTCATCATCACATGAAAGTCATGAGACTTCATCCCACCGAACCTTTTTTTCTTAGTGTCGAGATATCTTCTTATCTTCCCACAGTATCCGGAACTAACTTTGATTCCGGCAAGGCACTTGAACAATTGATCGACCTCCTTCGGATCTAAGGTGAAGCAAGAGGGGGGGGGCAATATTGTTCTTCCTTCTTGTTTACTTTTTTGCCCCTATCTTCCGTCTTTGTCTCGGTCTCCTCTGACGAACTTTTACCGGGCATTTGGAGATCTTTCCTGATATAAAAAAAAATCCAAGTCTTTTCTTGCCTTCGGCCCATCCTTGGTCCTCTCCGGCATGTTCATCAATGTTCCAAGCAAACTCTCAAGGATATTTTTTTGTGATATGCATTTGATCAAGGCTATGAGGCGTGCCGAGTTTGGGCCAGTATTCCAAGTCCCAGAAAACAAATCTCGTCTTCCATACCTTTAGCAGGGGCTCCGGCGCCTTTTTCTTCGTCTTTCCCGGCGAGGGGCACTCTTCCCAGTTCTTCAATAACTCATATATGTCTGCACCGCTACGCTTACGTGGAGGACCTCGATGCTCAGCCTTACCATTGAATAGATCTCCACGCTTTCTCCACGGGTCATCCTTCTCAAGCCATCTTCGATGCCCCATGTACACGATTTTCGAAGACCCGCCATCTTTCGATAGCTGCAGAGAAGTTGTATCATCCATGCACCTCATGCATCCGCAATATCCGTGGCACACCTGGCCAGAGAGATAGCCGTAACCGAGATAGTCCTGCACCGTCGTGATCAGTGCGTCTCTCATGTAGAAATACTCTCCTTTGCTTGCATCCCAAGTCTTGGCCGGCGTTGTCCATAAGGTCTGTAGCTCCTCTTTCAGTAACCCGAGATACAAATTTATATAATTTCCCGGTTGTCTCGGCCCTTGAATAAGCATAGCCATGTCTATGTATTTTTCCTTCATGCACAACCAGGGGGGAGGTTGTACATCCATACAAACACGGGCCATGTGCTATGATTGGGTGTTCTGGTTGCCAAGCGGATTCATGCCATCACTACTAGCGCCAAGCACGATGTTCCTTGGATCATTTGCGAAAAAATCAAATTCAGCATTTAATGCTCTCCACTGGCTAGCATCTGCGAGGTGTCTCAACTTCGGATCATCTCCGTCATCTGGCTTCACCCTCTCCGCGTGCCAGCGCATAAGCTTTGCTTCCTTAGGATCTACGAAATACCGCTGTAGACGCGGAGTGATCGGAAAGTACCATACAACTTTCTGTGGAGCTTTCTTTCCGGCCTTTTTATATCGTGAAGCATTGCACTTTGGAAAGATGGTTTTTGTCGCGTGCTCGTTACGATATATGATGCAATCATTGATGCATGTGTGATATCTAATGTGTGGCAGATCAAGAGGGCACACGATTTTCTTTGCCTCCTCGACACTAGTAGGACACAGGCTTCCCACGGGAAGAACCTTCTTTAGATACTTCAGAAGCTCATCCAGGCTTGCATCTGTCCATTTGTTTTTTGCCTTCGTCTTTAGAAGTTCTAGTGTGAAACTCAAGCGGGTCACCTCGGGATTGCAACCATCATACAAAGGAGTCATCGAGTCTACCTCCAGTTGCGCCAGTTTGGCCTCCTCTCTAGAAGTAGCTCTGTCGCTAGTCGTCTTCTTGTGAAGCAGGTCTCGAACATGCGGGTCCCGCATGGCTGAACTTAGTAGCGATGAAGATGGCGGCGTGTCCGCATCTTCTCCGCCTTGAACTGTCTCTTCGCCATCGACATTTCCGAGGCGGTCTTCCTCTTCAGGCACATAATCGGTCATCTCTTTGTCTGGTGGCCCCATGTCGTTATGTCCTGCCCCGTCGACGTCCTCATCATCATAATCATCATCTTCACTTATCCACCGAGTATGGCCATCCATGAAACCATGCATGAGCAGGTGCACCTTGAATGTACCACCCTCAAATGGGTCGAGCCTGACTATTCCTTTGCATTTTCGACACGGACATACGACATCCTTCAATCTTTTTTTCATACATGTCGTGCACAGCGGATTGCCAGTATCTTTCCACCATCCTTCCATTGACCTTCATGATCACCTGCGCATGGAGCAAATATTATAACCATGTATATATGCATGCATGGATCAAATTCATACAAAAATTCGGCATGACCTTCCCTAAACATATGACATATTGAGTTTGCCCAAAATTCGCCGAAACGAAATTGAATCGACATTTCGGCAAAACATAGGCAACTCATGCCACTCACATGCCACACACAATTCGGTATATTCATATCGCACATAGTTTCGGTCCTAATCGCACACACACATATTTCCATTCTTGCACAACTCTTTTTTTGCTCACCTATTTGTCGAGAGGGATATCGAGCACCTTCTTATAATTAGCTAGTAGCTCTAGATAGTGAGGTACCTACATATATATAGCTCCAACTAGCTAGGGAGAGAGAGAGAGAGCTATGAGAGGGAGGAGGGAAGGCATTAATGGAGGGGGTGGTGGAGGGGCAAAGAAGAGAAGGGGAGGAGGGGCAAAAGAAAGAAAGAGGAAGGAGGGAGGGCATTAATGGAGGTGGTGGTGGAGGGGCAAAGAAGAGAAGGGGAGGAGGGGCAAAAGAAAGAAAGAGGAAGGAGGGAGGGCATTAATGGAGGGGGTGGAGGGGCAAAGAAGAGGGGAAGCATTGAAGAACAAGCAAGTGCAAGAGGGAGGGGGGAGAGAAAGAAAGGGGGGAGGAAGAAGAGGGGGAAAAGGTGGCAGATATTTTGGCTGTCGACCATAGCAGTAGCGCGGGGCACCAAAGCGCGCTACTGCTATGAGTGCCAGCCAAAATATCTACTGGTAAGTAAAACTAGCTATAGCGCTTGTTCAGAACCCACGCTACTGGTAAAAGTTTACACATAGAAGAAATAGCAGTAGCGTGTCTAGGTGAACAGGCGCTACAGATGTTCTCTTAACAGTAGCGCTGGTTTGACTACAAACGCTGCTAATATTTTTTGGTCGGGTGGTGTGGTGTGGCAATCTTACCAGTAGAGTGCCCTCTAGAGACCCACGCTGCTGCTAAGTTGTACCAGTAGCGCGTTTTATAATAGATGCTACTGGTAATTATCAGTAGACTGGGCACCAAAACACACGCTACTGGTAAACTTCTATGTATAAGCCTTTTCCTAGTAGTGCCTCGAGCACCGCCTTTTGCCCCAGGTGCGAGCTTCCTCCTTGATGTTATGGACCAGGAGGGAGGTGGACGGGACTGCACCATGGAGGATGAAGGCATTGCAATGTCTCCACATGGTCCAGGCAGTAAGTGCGATGAAGGAGGAAAAGCCCTTATGTTGGCTTACCGGGGAGCCGTTGAGGGTCATTGCCCACCAAGCGTAGAAGTCCATGGAGCCGTCCGGAGGCTCGATTGTAAGGCGGCACCAGGAGAACACGTCATGCCATGTGGCACGGGACACTACACATCCGACGAGCAAGCATATCACATGGTCCCCTCTGTGCGATGGCGGAAAGCGTCGTACCTCAACTCGAGGGGACGCCGTACGTGTTTATAGGCAGGGGCGCACCTCCTTGATAGCGCATACAGTTTAGATATGATTACATCTTGGAGAGGAAGCTAGGTAGAAATAAGATTACAATGAGAAGATAAACTCTAGCTAACAACCTACCAACTACCTAAGATGATATGGTGCGGCAGCCTCCTTGTCACGTACATATCAATATGTCATTTAACACCCTCCCTTAATCACAACATCATCAAGTTGAGATTATATCTGAAGTTCTCAAAGCTTCGTATAGGCAAGGCCTTTGTAAACCCATCTGCAATCTGGTCCTTGGAATGTATCAACCGAATGTCTAGGAGCTTATTAGCAACTCTCTCTCTGACAAAATGAAAATCTATCTCAATATGTTTTGTTCTTGCATGAAAAACTGGATTTGCTGAGAGATAAGTTGCACCCAAATTATCACACCACAGACATGGAGCTTGAGTAGTTTTCACACCAATCTCCTTAAGGATGGATTGAACCCATATAATTTCTGCTGTAGCATTAGCCAGTGCCTTGTACTCTGCCTCTGTACCGGACCTGGAAACAGTAGCTTGCTTTCTGGCACACCAAGAAATCAGGTTAGGTCCAAGAAATACTGCAAAGCCACCAGTAGACTGTCTATCATCCAAACATCCTGCCCAATCTGAGTCAGAGAAGGCACTAACAAGAGTAGAAGATGACTTGCTAAGATTAAGACCAATGCTCATAGTATCTTTCACATATCTGACTATACGTTTTGCAGCAGTCAAATGAACTGTGGTTGGTGCATGAAGGAATTGACACACTTTGTTGACAGCAAAAGAAATGTCAGGTCGTGTGAGTGTCAAGTATTGAAGTGCACCCACAAGACTTCTGTACCTTGTGCTGTCTTCTGAACTCAAAAGTGTTCCTTCTGTGAGAGACATTTTTTCTATACTAGACAAAGGAGTAGTGGTAGGTTTACAACCTTGCAGCCCAGCTTTTCTTACCAAATCATTTGCATATTTTTCCTGGGAGAGATGAAGTCCATCCTTGTGCTTCTTTACTTCAATCCCGAGGAAATAGTGCAAATAACCAAGGTCCTTTAGGGAAAACTCAGTGCTTAAGTCCTTCAATAGTCCTGTTATTGCCTCATCAGATGAACTTGTGACAATAATATCATCAACATATATAAGAACAAATATTGATGTATTGGACTTATTGTAAATAAACAGTGAGGTGTCAGATTTTGAAGGAACAAAGCCAAGCATCTGCATCTTTTTACTGAGACGAGAATACCATGCCCTAGGAGCCTGTTTCAATCCATATAGTGCTTTATCAAGCTTGCATACATGAGAGGGTGCATGTTTGTTTTCAAACCCAGGAGGTTGTTTCATGTAAATCTCCTCTTCCAGAACACCATGCAGAAATGCCTTCTGTACGTCTAATTGTCGAAGACTCCATCCCCTGGAAACAGCAATAGACAAAACAAGATGGATGGTGGCAGCTTTTACAACTGGACTAAAGGTGTCCTCATAGTCTATGCCATACTGTTGTTTAAAGCCTTTAGCAACTAGCATTGCCTTGTAACAATCAACTGTTCCATCAGAATTCCTTTTGATCCTAAAGACCCACTTGCAGTCAATAAGATTTTTACCTTGTTTTGGAGGAACCAAATGCCACGTTTTATTTTTCTGTAGTGCCCACATACTCCTCATGCATTGCCTTTCTCCACTTCTCATCACCAAGGGCCTCCTCAAGTGTGGTGGGCTCACCTGGTTCACCTGTAGAACAAATCATACCATATTTGGTTATGTGCTTGTAATTAATTGGCTTATTTACCCCTGATTGTAGTCGTGTACAGCGCTGCTGTGCAGCAGCATTGTTTTGCGCCACAGAGGATCCCGTGGTTGAATCAGGAGCTGGAATCTGCGCCTGATCCGAGGCAGATCCGCCTGCTCCAGCAGTTTCGGTGGGGTCTGCTGCTGGCTGATCTTCTGTGGCAGCTAGCTGCTGTGCGGGAGAGGAATCCGGCACAGAAGATCCCGTCCGACCAGCCGACACGGGCAGACAGGAATCTGCGCCTGCTATATCTGGTCCCGGGCCAGCCGGTCGCACCGCATCGCATCGCTTGTAGACAGTCGGCTGGCTCCCGAAGCGCGAGCCGATCGGGCCAGCGGCAGCCTGGCGCGTGGCAGGTTCTGATTCACACGGGCTGGTGTAGCCGCCGCTGCCAACCACAGCGGGCCGTGTGGCGGACGCGGAGACGGGCGCCGCTGGCGCGCCTGGCGCAGCACCACGCGCTGTTGCTGCTGACGCACCAGATCCCGAGGCAGATCCTCCTGCTGCTGCTGACGCACCGGATCCCGAGGCTGATCTTCCTGCCGCTGCTGTCATGCCGGATCCCGAGGCGGATTTGCTCCCTCCGCCGTGACAGATATGATATGGGCAGACTGTTGCAACATTTTCTTCGCTGTTTTAACCACTTTCTTCGTTGTCTTCACCGCTATGGTCTCCTGTGTCATCACAAGGCTCATGCATATGGTTAGGAGGATTAGTCAATGAATGATCATCACAGTTATCGTGTCCCCCTTGATCATGATCAGAGTGGTGAGGTGGTAGAAGAAGTATCTCTTTGCGAAGTAAGGCGCCGACATTAGGGTGAAGATCAGCGAAAGGGAATTTTGTTTCATCAAAAATAACATCTCTAGAGATGTAGACACGACCAGTAGAGATGTCAAGGCATTTTACACCTTTATGCTGAGCGCTATCACTACAAAAAAAAGACATCCGTGACATTTTGGGCCGAACGATTTTTTTTCCTGTCATACTTATGACACTTCTACGACGATAATTGTAACAAAACCCGGTATCATCATAGATGTGGTGGGCTCCTACTTCTATGACAAAAAATCATGACAGAAAATGGGCTTTTCGTCCTGGGCGGGCCGGAGACGCAGCTGCATGACATTCTTTGGGCCGTCCATGATGGAAAAAACCGTGGTAGAAGCGAGGGCGAGGAAAATTTCGGGGAGTTCCCGGTTACGGTGGGTGGTCGGGGGCCGAGCGATGCGCGTTTCTCTCGTACACGTACGCGCGTGTGTGCGAGGCGTTGGCTCTAACTGAACCCGAGCGAGGCGTTGGGCTCTAACTGAACCCGAGCGATTGCACTGCAGGCTACGCGTTACTGAACCCGAGCGATCGATCGATGGCTGTTAACTGAACCGGATCGAGCGATTCCTTCGCTACTGCTGCTAACTGAAGCCGATCGATGCTGCCTCTGGATGAACAGTGAGCGTTGCCCGGGGGGGGGGGGGGGAGGCTGGATGAACAGTGAGCGGTGGGGGTGGATGAACAGGACCCCGTGGCGTTGCCTCTGGATGAACAGGACCCCAATCGATCGAGCCGGTTGGGGCTGGATGAACAGGACCCCATGGAGGGCTGGATGAACAGGGCGACCCCATGGAGGGCTGGATGAACAGTAGACGGTGGAGGGGTGGATGAACAGTAGCCCGTGGAGGGGTGGTTGAACAGGAGCCCGTGGAGAGGGGTGGTTGAACAGTAGCCGGTGGAGTAGCGCGCGGTGGAGGCTGGATGAACATGAGCCCGTGGATGAACAGTCGCAGGTGGAGGCTGGAGGAGGTCGACGGTGGATGAACAGTAGCCCGTGGAGGCTGGAGGAGGTCGACGGTGGAGATGAACAGTATCCCGTGGAGTCCCGTTTTGCGGTACGCCACACCCCTCCCGATGAACAGGACCCCCATTTCGACCGTAGCGCTCCAACACAAGTCCGTTTCGTCCGTTTTGCGGTACGCCACACCCCTCCCGATCAACAGGACCCCCATTTCGACCGTAGGAGGTCCGTTTCCTCCGTTTTGCGGTACGCCAGACCCCTCCCGATGAACAGGATCCCGTTTCGAATGTGGCCGGTCGAACACAAGGCCGTTTCCTCCGTTTTGCGGTACGCCAGGCCTCGTTTCCATCGCCTGTTCCGTGCAAGCCCTCCCGATGAACACGACGACGCATTCCGTTCCGACCCAGCCGGTTGGCTCCCCATGAACACCACGACGACGCTGTTTCTCCATTCCGACCCAGCCATGTACACGAGCCCTGGCCGTACGTATATATGCGCGAGTAGGCGTTCGAGACCCCGCCCGTATGTACGTACGTGGCCGTATTTTCTTTCTTGCACACTGGCCGCTGTACATACGTGTACATGCTACGCGCGCGCCTCTACTACGACACGTGCGCGCCTCTACATCCACCAGTATGTACGTACACGTTCACGACCAGAATGACAATGCTACGTACGCTTCGACTAGGTGGGTCCCGACTGTCAGGCACTTCCTTGCGTGCGAAGATGTAGCTGGTGGGTCCCAGCAGTCAGGGGGCGAATCGTTTTTGTTTGCCCGGACGCACTTCCTTGCGTGCGAAGATGTAGCTGGTGGGTCCAGCAGTCAGGGGGGAAACATTTTTTTCGCGAAATACAGTGGCCCGTCCGGTGGGTCCCTGCTGTCAGGTGGAGGTATCATTATTTTCGTGTAATAAGGAGGCACTTCCTTGCTGCGGCCGTGGACCCAGCTGTCAGCCTCTCCACGTACAGTCCACGTCCCATGGAAGTCGTTCCTTGACCACGTTGACCACGCTGCGCCGAGAGCACCAGGGCGGTGGACGACGGCGAGGCCTAGGAAGGGGACGACGCGGAGCCAGGGAAGACGCGGCAGTGGATGCCCACGCGTAGAGGAGTATGAGGGTTCGCTGGTTCGGATACGGTGTGAGGATGCCGTCGCCGCAGAATAACAGGGGGTGTGGGTGAGTAGAGGGATGGCCTGGCCAGCGGTGGGAGTAGTAGGGGGCGGTGAGGCCTCCACGGCATCACAGCTGGCCACGGGAGGCAGGAGCATGCGGCACGACCGGCGCTGGTTTGGGCAGCTGGAGCAAGAAGACCAGAGGTTGAAGAAGCACTACGACCGTTGGATGGACATCGTACGGTCACTGGAGCTAGAATCGTTCATATTGACTAAGTTGACAAAGCCCTCCGTCCCCGTCAACTTAGTAGGCCCACAAGTCAGCCTCCCACCAAGGTGGGTCCTAGCTAGCAGAGGGAGTATTCATTTTTTGTGCGTAATAAGGAGGCACTTCCGGTGGGTCCGAGCTGACAGCGGGGGGGGGGGGGGGGACGTTTTTTTCACGAAATACGGTGGCCATTCCGGTGGGTCCCAACAGCCAGGGGAAACAATTTTTTCACGAAATACGGTGGCCCGTCCGGTGGGTCCCTGCTGTCAGGTGGAGGAATCATTATTTTGCGCGTAATAAGGAGGCACTTCCTTGGGCTGCCGTGGACCCAGCTGTCAGCCTCTCCACGTACAGTACTCTTCTGATGGAAATCGGTCGTTGACCACATTGACCACGCTGCGCCGAGAGCACCATGGCGGTGGACGACGGCGAGGCCTAGGAAGGGGAAGACGCGGAGCCGGGGAAGACGCGGCAGTGGATGCCCACGCGGAGAGGAGTACGAGGGTTCACTGGTACGGCTGCGGTGTGAGGCTGCCGTCGCCGCAGAATAACTGGGGGAGTGGGTGAGTGGAGGGATGGCCTGGCCAGCGGTGGGAGTAGTATGGGGGCGGTGAGGCCTCCGCGGCAGCACAACCGGCCATGAGAATCAGGAGCATGCGGCACGACCGGTGCTGCTTTGGGCGGCTGGAGCAAGAAGACCAGAGGTTGAAGAAGCACTACGGCCGTTGGATGGACATCGTACGGTCACTGGAGCTAGAATCGTTCATATATTGACTAAGTTGACAAAGCCCTCCATCCCCGTCAACGTAGTAGGCCCACAAGTCAGCCGCCCACTATGGTGGGTCCCAGCTGGCAGGGGGTATTCATTTTTTTGTGCGCAATAAGAAGGCACTTCCTTGCGTGCGAAGATATAGTTGGTGGGTCCGACCTGTCAGCGGAGGGAACTTTTTTTCACAAAATACAGAGGCCCTTCCGGCGGGTCCCAGATGTCAGGTGGACGAATCATTATTTTGCGCGTAATAAGGAGGCATTTCCTTGTGTGCTGCCGTGGACCCAGCTGTCAGCCTCTCCACGTATAGTCCACTTCCGATGGATGTCGTTCATTGACCGAGTTGACCACGCCGTGCCGAGAGCACCAGGGCGGTGGACGACGGCGAGGCCTACGAAGGGAACGACACGGAGCCGGGGAAGACACGGCAGTGGCTGCCCACGCGGTGGAGAGTACGAGGGTTGTCTGGTTCGGCTGCCGTCGCCGGAAAATAACAGGAGGTGTGGGTGAGTAGAGGGATAGACAGGCCAGGGATGCGAGTATGATGGGGCCGTGAGGCCTGCCCGGCAGCACAGCCGGCCACGGGGGGCGGGAGCAGGCGGTTCCGACGGCGCTAGTTTGGGCGGCTGGGGAAGGAAGATCAGAGACTGAAGAAGCACGATTGCCGTTAGATTGACATCTAACGGTCTGACGCTGGTAGAGTCGATTGTTGACTAAGTTTCTTTTTTGAGAAACCTTGTGTACGCATGAACTTAGTAGGCCCACAAGTCAGCCTCCAAATCTGTGGCAGACAATATAAAGCCCATTTGCTATTTTTTATAATTTGCAGCCCATTTGCTAATTCTTAAGTAATTTATTACAGCCCATTTTCTGCCCAGGACCACGGTCAAAAAGTTCAACCTTATTTTGCATATTTCGGTGGAGTCCGAACTGTTGTAATCCCGAAATGATAAACATTTTTTAAGAACTTATTGATTTGCCAAAAAAATCATTTTGTTTTTGTAAGCAAATAAGACGTGGGACAATTGAGTTGGTTTAAGGGAAAACCAGTGGTAAAAAAATCAGCGCTGGGTGGGAAAAAACAACAAAAATAAGGATGTAAATATGAAAAGGGAATTTTATGTGTTTTCAATATAATGGTACGTGTATATGAACTAGTAAAACTATAGGTAGAGATTAGAAAACGGATGTAGGACATGCGTTTCAAGAGGAAAATAGAACTGGGCTGTATTTTTGATTCAGTAAAAAAACTGCCTACGGATGTTGTAAGACAAAATATAACTAACGCTGGCGGGCCAGAGGCCAGTAGATACCTGCTGGATCTTTGTGCCCCGTTGTCGTCATGGGCTGGGCCTGTTGAAAACAAAACCAAGCCTGGACAGTCTACAGCCCAGTTGAAACTTGCTCGACCTGAAAAAAATATACGTGCTCAATAAACGAGAGAATTCTGCAAGTACAGACTGATAACTGGGATGCAGCAGGGATATTGTTTTTTCATCGTGATAATAAGTGCATGTACTTGTTTCGAAAAAATTGGAGAACTGGGAATTCGAACGGAAGGTGCTTATGCTACCCATCAAATAAAAATCAGGTGCCTGAAAATTCGTTTCGAAACAAATAATTCAGCTTTATATCCACGTCGACCCTCGGCATGATGGTTGGAAGCAAATGCAAGTTCATACCAAAAGATCTTTAACAACAATACCAACTTGCGGACGACAAGGTAGTACAACTACCAATACCAAACTAACTTATAATCTTTTTACTCCTGGCCCTAGTGTTCGTCTGGTACAAAATCTTGCAGAGGACCAGCTCCCGCTCCTTCTCTTGCTCCAGGTCCCCGAGGTGGTACTGGTGCATCACCCAGTTGGTCCTCTGCTGGTCGAAGTTCTTGTTGGTGTGGAGCACCAGAACCTTTGTGCTGCCCGTCTGCCGGCCGTTGACCATCACCGGCAAGGTATTGTTGGTCTTGTGCCACATCGCGTGCATGCCGCACTCCGACGGTATCTTGCGACGCGTCCACGTGCCCCTTTTGAACGCCCTGGAATTGCGCTGGAAGATCTGCTTCCTTAGGCCACTCTGTGTGATACCTGCAGTATTGTCGAATACAGGTTTTAGTGTACGTAGTTGGCATTTTCATAACATCTTTGGCATGTTGCAGTCACTTGTTTCACTTTTTATTAACTGTCAAATTGTAATTGCTTCACCAGGTCTGCGTCTAAAAAGAAAAATAGAGCTATAAACAAAGGAATATGTTTGTGCAAGTAGACGGCCGATCGGTGTCTTACCTGGAAGTTTCTCAGGTTGGGTGTAGCATATGCCGTGCTCGCTGTCGATGGTTGGTATGAACAGATCGATGAGAGCGTGAGATCTCGCGCTGTCAGCACTCACTTTGGCCTCAAGGTGCTCGATCAGCTCCTGATCCGTGGGATCGAACTTGACGCCAGCCGGCAGCACCGGCCAATCCTTCTTCGACTTGCATCAGTAATTCCAGTTATATGGTACTCAATGTACTCCCTCCGTCCGGAAATACTTGTCATCAAAATGGATGAAAGGAGATGTATCTAGAACTAAAATACATCTAAATACATCCCCGTTTATCCATTTTGATGACAAGTATTTCCGGACAGAGGGAGTATGATTAATCGACTGTTTTAAGTGAATGATGAAAGATTTCGACAGATAAGTGGTACTCCAAATCTGAAGTCCAGAATACCCGAACACGCCGCCGGGATTCTTGTGTCACCTCACGCGCAGCGTGTTGTCACGTCAATTCAATGTGTGGACATGATGAATTTTTTTTTTGAAACTGGACATGATGAATAATTTGACCGACGTATACTAGTACTGCTACTGTACTACTTACTAGTCGTATTTAGTGTCACAATTTATACATAGGTTTAACTAACAAGTACGCACTTGAAGCCTAATTGATATATATATATATATATATATATATATATATATATATATATATATATATATATATATATATATATATATATATATATATGGCTTCTGCACAGCATCTCCATCATCATTATCAGTACATCCTACGCAGGTGAGTTAGGATGCACTTGATCCCAGGAAGGTATATATCCTTCAAACCAGAGGAGTGCTTCAAACTAACAACAGTACATAATATCCAACAAAAGAGGGTCGTGCTACAGCAGCAGAATACATGGCTCAGTGTAGATATCAACACGAATCAAGTTGTGCATATTTGCTGTTGGCATGAACCACATCGCCGCATGTCGGGTTTGCAAAAGCCATCCATCGCATGGAAGCTTGATGCCTTTCACACACTAAAGATTATCTGGCAACAAGCTGTGTCGACGAATCTCTGGATATGGTGATTCATGAAACCCATGGTTTGATGTGTAAACACAGTCCTCCCTGGCGAATGGAAGTTGCATAGCACGGTAATCATCGCCGGTGATATGATCGATGATTGGTTGGATGATCGGATAATTGAGCCCGAGGAACAAGGAGTGGTTGCCGAGGCTGTAAACCCGCCTCCAGTTGAATACGCCTGGCCTAACAGAGCTGGGATCTTTCTCGAACACGAAGCAGCCATAGCCATCAATGTCACGAACGCCCCACGCATTGTACTGCATGTGGTTTGATGTAATGGTTTGGTCAATTTGGTACGTGCGAATGAGCATCAAATGACCGCCGTCAGCTGAACGAGCGATAAGCCACCACCCATCAGCTGGTATGATTCCAGGTCCTGGAATCATGAAGGCCAGCGCATTTGCGTCTGCTGCAACAATTCAAATTGGAGACCAAAAGGACAAAAATAAACAATCATGTTCAGAGTATGTGTGGAATTAAGATTATTATAACAGTGACACATACCATAGACAGAGAATTGCAATGCCGTGGTCATAATCATACCCCAAGTTAAAAAAATAAGCCAATGGTTCAAACATCATGTAACAATGAGAGGAAAACAGCTATGACAGAGCCTACTCATATTCTACCATAGCACTTGCTACTACTGTTCTCATATCAACTCTAAGCAATAACATGCGTTGTTATAAAAATCTTGGAAATGAGAGTAACATATAGCAATCATGATGTTATGCTCATAATATGTATTCTAACAATCATTAGATGCCAATTGTTCTCATATCAACTCTAACAATAACATGTGTGGTCATAAAAATCTAGGAAATGAGAGGAACATATACTCCCTCCGTCCCAAAATAACTGTCTTAAGCTTAGTACAACTTTGTACTAGAGCTAGTACAAATTTGAGACACTTATTTTGGGACGGAGGGAGTAGCAATGATGTGATTATAGACATACTATCTATTCTAAATTTGTAACAATGAACATGCAGTCGTATTCATAAGGTAAAGATGAGATGAGATAGAAAATTACAGGACGATAGATTCCACCAGTATAGGCAGCCAATCTGTGCGTCGACCGCGTAAACGATGCCATCGTGCACTATAGCATCAGATAGAAATGTTGCCTCAACAGGATTGATGATGAGCCATAACCATGTATGGCGACCGGATTCCAGATAGACTAATCCCATGTTGAACAAGGCAATGAGCTTATAATCCATGTAGTCTTCTGATGGTGTGGGAACTTCGCAGATTACAACTTTCAGCAAACAGAGGTCGAGCCAAAAGCTTGACACGTCTCGTGCGTAGTAGGCAGGAGTGTCCGGCGGGCCAGGAGGCTCGATGGCGGCGGTATCCAATGATGGAAGGGTGATCTCTCGCTGGGTGTAGATATCCACGAGACGCCACTGACTACCGGATTGGTGGATGAGGACGATCCAGTTGGCCTTCATGCCCGCCCAGTAGTGGCCGCGCATGAAGGACCGGTGGATGGGTAGTGGTAGCATGTCGAGGGGCACCACGGCAACCTCCGTAGGATCGTCAAGTCGGTGTCTGGGCCACCTGCGAGGATCGGGCATCAGCAAGCAGGGTGTCTTGAAAAGAGCCGGCCGGTTGCAGACGAGTAGACGGTACAAATACACCGAGCATGCGGCCAGACGGGCGGTGCTGAGTAGGTCCATACGATTACAGATCTGCTCCAAGAGAACATCGGGGAGGGAATTCCAATCGCGGCTCTGCGTGTCAGTCGGTTCTGCCATTGGGGTTTTCGGTGCCTGCGAGCCAGCGGGCAAGTGGATTCGGGCGGGCGAGCGAAGAAGCTTCTCCTCGTGTGGCTGAGCAGTGAGCGGGGGGATATGGTACGCGCGAGCTACCAAGGAAGATGGCGCGGACGGGCGAGCAGTGAGCGGGGGTAAATGGTGTGCGACCGACGATGGGGAAGAGAGGAGGAAGAAGAGTGGAAGACGGGGAAAAAGTGCATTAAATCTCAATTCTACTAGTACTACTACCAGGATATACCATCCTTCGGAGTGTAAATAGTTACACCGATGACATGTGGGTCTACCACAAGAGGGCCCATATGTCAGTTAATGGAGGACAGAGGTGCGTAGGCGTATTTGCGGAAGCGTGCTCTACTGGCAAACATGATGGCAGTACTGGGTAAGGCTGATTTTGTAACACCAACACGCTGGTTCAGCTTATTAATTACGTGTCCCATCTGCTGCAGCGTGTATTGTCACTTCACTGCGAAGAGTAGTTGAATAGTTCTCTCTGACCGAGATGGGGAATAATGGATCGCGAAGACTTCCTTTCTACAGTATCCCTATGCCTCTACGCTCACTTCACTCATTTTGCTCCGTACCTAGTCACTTGTTGAAATATGTAGAAAGACAAATACTCCGTATTTGGGAACAGAGGGAGGCTTTTACTCCGTATTTGGGAACAGAGGGAGTATCACCATATGGAGGGAACAGAGGAAGCTTGAAATATGAACATGTCAATGGGAGGGAGTAAGCCCCATGCATGCATGCATGCAACATGCAACACTCACACGTACACATGGACGCACGCAACACTCACGCACCCATGCGGCACACAACACACGACGCAAGACACACACTCACGCTCAAGTGCTCAACCTACTCCCTACGTCCGTGAAAGACTATGCATTTAGAGATTTACACATTGACCAGGCCATAATTAACGCTCAAAAGTAGCAGACTTATTTATGCATGCGACCATTGAGAGAAGAAGATTAAATGAAGGCCGTTGCATGCTGTAATTAAGGATAGACATGTAGCCTATACCTAGAGCACAAGTTGGTGCATTAATCAATCAATATCGATTTAGATTAAAGGCTAAATGCATTGGAAGTGTAGATGTACATCATGTAGTACACTTTTTGTTTTTTAGCCGATGTACACTCTTTGTTGGAAGACCGAGGGAGTACACGTGCATGCACTCACATACACAGCTAGAGTGGTTCGCGCGCAAGGGTTGGACTCCTGTCGCGCCTGCGTAAAGTTTTGTTTAACTGATTTCTTTGCTCTGCCAACTGACAGGTGGGACCCAGAAACCAGGTGACAATTTAACCAGTCAAACAAAGTGCCACGTCGACTATGTGTCCGGTCAGTAGGGTGCAATACGGTGCTCTACGATGAGCTAGTGATCGTATAATCACCGCAAAACTATATATAGTGACTGTAAAGAGCGTATCTATACCTACTAATAAAGCAAGGTGCGTTTCTCCAATTTTTTCATCCGTTCACCGCCGAATTTTTTTTCTATCCGAGGTGGTACTAAACTTTTGTACGCATCGCGAGAGATTCTCTCCAGCCACAGGTTCCCCAGTGGTACGTCCGGGGTCGGTTCAATCAGTGCGCTATCAGTCCAGTACCATTAGCTCTCCAAGGGTCGCAATCCATTCTTTCCGGGCAAGCCAGTTCAGTTCCTTCTGTTTGTTAGCAAAGAAAAAAGATTGTGTAGAATTTTGTAGTGGGCCGCGCTCGCTATGGCCCAATAAAGTCAGCCCATGTTTTCCTGCCCAAGCAGCAATAAAACAAATCATATTTCCTGCATGGTGCGTCAAATAGTTTATGCTACGCACAGGGCGCCCAAGACATGACGGCCACTTTTTTTCTGCGTTATCTTTCATTTATTTATTTTTCTATTTCTTTCTCTTTTTATTTTCTCTTTTTCCCCATACCAAGTATATTTTTTACATTTTTCTGAAATTCGAGATTTTTAAAAAGTTCTTAAATTCAATTTTTATTCAAATGCCGTAAAAAGTTATGAATTGTTTTTTCCTATTTTAAAGTTTTTTCGAATTTCATTTTATTTCTGTCGTGCCAAATTTGTTCAAATTTTAAAAATTATTCTCATGTTTTAAAACATCTTTGTATTTTTCAAAATTGTTCCAAATTTGGATAATATTCTAGTTTTAACGATTTGTTCAAAAATTGAAACTAATGTTTCCATACATTCACCGTCGAAATTTATTGTTCTATCCGTGGCTGTACTAATTTTTTGTGCATCCGTCTATTTTTTATTAGCAACCCAGATTTTCGTACTTCGGCTGCACACGCTGTGGCCCAGCCAAGCCAGCCAAGTTATTTGCCTCCTCACGAAGCTGCAAAAACTCTATTTGAGGCCTGGTGCGGCAGATAGTCAGAACTATGCCTGCCCGTTACGTTATTCCTTCCAAATTTAACTTTTTACATTATTTCTTAACTAAAACTTTTGAAAAAAAGTTAAGGATCTTATATTTTTCAAATTTTTGAAAAATGTTCAGACTTACAATATTGTGTTCCTGTTTTTATGAATGTTTGAAAAAAAATCTCGTTCTGAATTTTTTTTGAAATTCAGAACATATTCAATTTTTTCCAAAAAACTGTTTGTGTTTTCCAAAATGGTTTGGATTTTGAAAAAAATTAATTTTAAAAAATATTCCAATTTGGAAAATATTCTTGTTTTAGTAAAATATTCACAAATCCAAATAATTTCCGCGTCTAAAAATACATTTTATAAAACTGTTCTGAATGTTCAAAACATGTTCCATTTTCAAAAGTCGGTCACAAATTAAAAAATGTTTGTGTTTTCATAAAAAGCTCATGTCTTCAGAAAATGATGTCGTTTAAAAAAATCATTTTTTCAAAATGGACGGAATATTAAAAACATTATTCCTAATTTCAAAACATATTCACTTTTCCAAGAATATTCGCAATTCATATTTTTTAAAAAATCTATTTTTTATAAATCTGACATTGCAGTATGTTCTTAAATATTCGCGCTGGCCATTGGTTAGCAGTAGGTATTTGTTGCCATGGCTAGCAGCACGTGGTCGAGTCTTTAAGGTCATGTATTCGATCGTTCAACCCATCATTTTTCTGAATTATTACTCATGCCTTGCAAACAAAGGTCATTTCGGTGCCTGCTAGTAGCTGGTCCAGACGCGATTGGTTGTGCGTTCCATGCAATATTTGACGCAACTAGCGTTAAATAGTAGCTCCATGCAGCTGCCCCAAGAAAAGCAAAAATATACATATAGATTTAGGTTCCTCCATTCCACACGTAGTTCTCCATTTTTTTGGCTTATCCCCAATTGGGCCTATCACGCATTTCTTTTCCTGCCACACTCACAAGCACAAAAAATTAAGGGCGCGAGGAGATTGAACTATGAACCTTCCCTATTGTGTTAACGGACAAAGCCAACTCAGTTAGCTTGCAATTATAATAGGAATAGTCCCACTTTGGAATTTTATACTAAATCGCACCAGTTTTTATATGTCGCTAAGTTGTCTGGAAATAAGAAAGTTGTCTCGAGAATCATGTGCAGAACGCGGTACTCCACAAATTATTGCCGGAGATAACTTGCACGTGCCAATAAAAGAGAATATGCTGGTTGGCTATAGCCTATAATTGAAAAAAATTGTGGGCACATGCTAATAGAAGAAAATTTGCTGGTTTTGCTCTAATTAATAAAAAATTGTGGGCACGTGAGCGCAAAGATAGCCGAAGAGAATAAACCCTGATAATAAAGGGACATTCATGCTTGGTTATGTGCTAATTATGCCAATCAAACAAAATTTATGCACTGCAAGTAGTAATCCGTCCGGTTACATCGTTGTAGGAGAGAGTGGTCGAAGCAACCGTGCCTTGAAGGTCGCCGCGTAGCCACCAAATAAGGACGCAACCACAACTCTGAGACAGAGGCGGACCTGGAGGAAAAAAGGCAACAGTTGGGTGGTCGCCACCACGCCGATCAACCCCACTATTATCTAGATCTCGCGGGCCGACGATGGCAGGAAGGAGGATAAGCGACAATATAGATCGTGTGTTGAGTTCACATAGAGGATGTTGAACAGTGTGTTCGGGGATGTGGGGAATGCTGACATATTACTTTTCTCCCCGTTGCAACGCACGGGCATATATATGTGCTATATGATTTGATTTATGTAGCTCTTTGAAGTCCGACCTTTATTTTTGAACGATTTATTTTTGGATAATTCCTCAAAAAACAAGTGGTCAGAAACATGTTATATGACTATTTTAGAATCATGCCTAGGTTTATAATTTTTGTAGCAGACTTACTTGCAAATTATATTTGCAACACCGACAACAGTTCGGTTGACGGAGGAGGTGACTATAGGCGACGCGCTAGCCGATGACACCTAACCGACGCGGCCGAGCACTAATGCCGACTATCTCCTCCCATTATTGACGGTCGCCGCCCACATCGTTCCACCGACAAAAGGATGAATTACCACCGCAGACGATGGCAGGAAGGAGAATAAGCGACAATATAGATCATGCGTTGTGTTCACATAGAGGAAGTGGAAGAGTGTGTGCGGGGATGTGGGGAATGCTTAGATATTATTTTTCTCCCATTGCGACGCACGGGCATATTTCCTAGTTGTTACATACGTTGACCGCCAGTGTATTTTTCTCGTTTCAAATTAAGCCATATTAATCGGAAAGGACGCAATATGGACTACTAGTACTAGTACTGCTTTGATGTGTCCCGTCAACTCGCCGAATGAGGAGAAACTTGCTTACTACGCCTCTCCCTCGCCCACGCGCGCGGTGGTTCGCAGGACAAGGAGAGGGTTTTGACTACAGCGCCCTCTCCCTCTCCCTCTCCCTCTCCCTCGCTCTCACCCTCGCGGTGGACGTGCAGCAGTTCAATCAGTGTCAGATTGCCAGAAGCATATTGTACTGTAGTATCATCATTGTTGGACCTTCCGAAGAGGCGAAGAGCCAAGTGCAAGGTTCACACGAGTACGAACTATTGAACCTCCCGAAGAGGCAAAGAGCCAAGCGCAAGGTTTTATAGGAGTTGTTGTCCTAGTAGGAGTGTACTACAACTATAGCGAACGATGCTACTGTATGATGCCGCCACGTCACGTATATCCAAAGCTGTGCCACCTTTTTTTTTTCTCAAAGAGCGTGTTGGAGCCCGTGCAACAACCACACAAGTTGCACGTACACATAACACTTACTAGTAATAAATTCTAAAGGACAAATGCCAGTATGCCACACAAGTTCATCTCCAATTCATGTGATAAATTTGTGCATGACTAGTCTACATATATTCACAGCGCTACCGTTCACAATTACGGTACTTCACTTACACGTTATAGATGGGCTACATGTCCTCCTCCAGGTTCCAGTCCTAGGTGTTCTTCATGGATGGCACGATGCATAGCGGTGGGCAACGGGGATCATTGTCGCAGCTTTCTAGTCCGGATGCACACGATGGAGACTCATCCAACCTGAAGCGGCATAAATCAGGGATAGCATGTCCCAGCATGTCGTTCATCTGGCAGTGCGCACTGAAGACACAACCATGCTTCATGAACGGCAGGCCTTCCGTGTCGTGCACGGAAGGTGGCATCCGCTTCACAATTGGGTAGCTGTCCCCGATGAAAAGCGAGTACTCTCCAAGAGTGTTCCTCGGCACCCACGTAACATCACGGGGGTCGAACTCGGCACCGTTCATCTGGTACACGCGGCATCTCAGATCTGGACACATGGTGACGTACATAGTCAAGGTCCGTGCATAATAATGTTGTGCTCACATATGGCGGTCAGTAATACTGTGCAGCAAATAGTACTACTCCGGTATAGAGGAAGTAAAATAACTGGCTTATTATATATAGCCACTCTTGGCTACATGGATGAGATAGTAAGACATGGAAAAACAAAAATGATGGCAGCTAGTGGGTTCAAGTCTTCAAGGGCCTAGCTAGCTATACGCGTCCTCCAAGGTAAAAAGTACTCCTACTAGTACTACTAAGTATACTACTAGTACAACAATGAAAGAGAAGGCGAGAGGGTTAAAAAATGGAATACCTGGGTAGATGGTGACGGTCCGATCGTGGTAGATTGTGTGACCATGTTGCACATCAGTGGTACCATGGGTAACGACTGCTAAGATAGTTGATCCCAATATGCCAAAGTCAGCTACAAGGTTCCAGGTTAGACCGAATCGCGGATGCAAATGCACATCCAGGATCGGCGATCTTATTTTGATCGGGGGATGACTGGTCCCTGCAAAATAATGGAGTACCGTTAGGGATGCAAATGATGGTTTGTGCATTCCGTTTGTAATCTCCCGTACCGTAGGATGGCAACCAGATAAAACAAGTACCCTGGCTTGTCACCGCGAAGATGCGGCCTAGATGGCGCACGGCGTCTTCGAACGTGTAGGGGTACAAATCTGCCGCCGCCAACATGCGCCAGCCTCTGCCGTTACTGCCTCTTGCATTGATGGCAATCCTTATGTCGAACACCGCGATGAGATAGTAATCGTCGTAGCCGCGTCGCTTTGTCGGTGGGTCCGCAATTTCTATCTTCTTCAATCTCATGTAGGCATCATCATACATATTCAAGCCCAGCCAGTCCGGAAGGCCGATCCCAATGGTGGAGAAGGGGTCTACCGGAACGGCCGCACTGCTGTGGATGTTGTGCAAAATGATGGTGGTATCCGGCCGGAGGTATGCAAGCCAATCTTCGTTGGCACCGACCCAGACCTATATATAAGACGGTGGGCAGCGGAGAAATTACGGGATGGAAATGGAATAACTAAGTACTACATTATCCGACTACCTCATCGGACAAAATCCGACTACCTCTCAACGTCGGCAACTCTAGCGGAGTCAACGTGCAACCATGGCCAGGGAGCGGTGGACTGTTCAAAGGATCGTCCCATAGAAGAACCTTCTCCTCGAGGACGCATGGAAGACCAACAAGCATGGCCTTTTCCAAAGCCTTTTTAAGCACCGTCTTGAAAAAGTTGGTGCAGGAAGCACCGAGTCTTGCGGCGGTGAGGACGTTGGAGCGGCGTGCGATTTCTCCCAGAGGATCGTCGTCCAAGGTCTCCCAGCCCCGACGAGGAGGAGAACCGCCTGGCGAATCCATGGGAGCAGCGACGAACTGCCTTCTCTTCGGGGGGAGGGGAACTGGCGAGGAGGAGATAAGAGCGTAGTAACCGCAGGGCCTCGTCCCTTCCAACTGTAGATCGTTCCTTAGCGAAGGGGTGATGCTACTATTTACTACTAGTACTAGCATTATGGAACGTTATGGGATTGCATTATACTGTAAATAATAGCACTAGTAAGAAATTTTTGGCACTAGGTAGTAGTTTTTGGCGTGGATTAAGAAATTTTGGGTATGTTTTTGCTATTTTTTGTACATGCCAACTAGTATCAAAAAACGTCTTACATTATGTGACGGAGGAGTACGTACTCGTACTGTAGCAGTACTAGCACTACTTTTTCTCAACTAGTAGTGCGATGTACTGTACTTCTAGTCTAGTTTAGTATAGTGCACCAGTTTTGAACTCTTGAATCTCAGGGCCAAGGAGCTACAGTTGGTAGTGGAGGGTACTACTGTTCTCTAGAACCATCGCTGTACTATCAATGCAGGGAAAGTACACTTGCGTAGTGGCCTAGTGGGTACTCTCGGTGCTCTATTCAGCCGCTCCTCTCACGTAGCTGGCCTACTCAGCCGGTCCTCTCACGCACACACTAGCAGCCTATTTATCAGCGACGGTTACTGCAGGGGCAGAACATTTGAGTTATTTGATACAGCGAGACTAGGCTTTTCCCTTCCATTTGTGGAGGTGTAATGGATCTCGTTGAACTTTGTTAGTAGTTCCTTCTTTATGAATGAGATGAAGCAAAGCTTCTGCCTCCGTTTCAAAAAAAAAACACGTCAAGAGGAATTTCTTTTATAGTAGAGCCGATAATGGAGTGAAGTCCATGCGTGCAACGCCACAAGCTACAGAGTAGTAGTAGAGCACTTTACGTACAGAGCCATATTGCATAGTTCCCAATGCCCCGCCAGGCTTTTCCGGCTCCTCGGGCTTAATTGGGAGGCGCTAGTTTAAATATGCTACTAGTTGATGAGGAAGCTGCGAGGTGCGGCTAGGGCGAGCACGCGAGCCACGGGATGCTGGGAAGGAAAACCCGTTCACGTGGCTAGGCTATCCAGTGCACCCAGATTGTGGTGCCGCACGTCCGTTTGACTTCAAAACTCAAACTACCAGTGTAAAATATTGGCTCGCAGCAAAGTTACTCTTTAAAAAAGGCCGCCGTGCGTTCGGCCGGGATCGAACCCACAAAATGAGGTATACACTCCCGCGACCACTAGTAGTACTCGTTGGAGTACAACGCAACCTAGAATCGCCTTTTGTCTCTAGTAGTACGTACATTGTTCTTTACAAGAAACCCCTAATAATGCAAGAAACCACTAAAATGCCAAGAAACTACTACCACTTGCATACGTGGCAGACTTAAGATAAGACTACCTTATCAACCATTGTACATGCTCTTACCAACCAGCCCTACCAAGAAACGACTACTCTACAAAGTGCCGTTATAGGCACGTTTGAACCCATGGCCCTGTTTGGATGCATTTGTTGTCAATCTAACCCTGCCATCCAAACACCACTTTGGTTAGAGTTAGTTTAGGGTTAGAATCTAACTCTAACCTCTGACAGGGCCCATGTCGCTCATTAAGTCAACGCCTTCTATTCGACCAGGCGTTATGACTTGTGGGACCTACATGTCAATCTGCACAAAAATCCCCGAGTGACCTCCTACCTCCGGCCCGTCCACCTAGTCATCCTCGGCCATGGGACGCAGCTACCACCGCCGGTAGAAGGCGAGGTCAAAACCGCCGGCGGTGCGGAGCCCATGTTGCGGCAGCCCGGATGCCAGCTCCGTCCGGCGATCGCGGCCGCTAGCTAGCCAAGATAGCTCCGTCCAGCTGCTTGTGTGCAAGGTTTGCTAGCTAGATTGGCACGGCAGCGCGGCGGCTTGCTCGCGCGCGCCGCGCTAAGGCCAGCCATCTGGCTCGAGCGAAGGCCAGCGCGACGGCTTGCTCGCTCGCGAGTCACGCTCGGGCCAGCTTGCCAACCCGTGCGGAGGCCTGCGCGGCGTCCGGCCCGTCCAGCGGAGCGGCGGCCAACTCGCTCATCACCGGCGCCACCGACGAACACGCATCAGTACTGTTTGAAGTAATGTTCAGGAAAAATAATGATTTGATGGGGAATAACAGGATAGAAGGTCAGATATGGGTCCCTCGTGTCAACGGTCAAACAAAATGTGTTGGTTTAAGCTGCCTTGTCAGCACGGACCTGTGGGCCAACTCTGTCATAAATGGGTTTAAACGAACCTAATCGGTAGGAGTACTAGGTAGTAGTTTTTGGCGTGGATTAAGAAATTTTGGGTATGTTTTTGCTATTTTTTGTACAATAGATTCTTCCTAGGGCTGGTTGAAAGTGGTAGTTTTTTGTTAAATACTCTACATATTGTAAGTAGGAGTGAAAGTTAAGCTTTGGAAGCCAATAAGCAAGGCTAGTTACATAGTGCATATGTGTACATGATTGAAAGTAAATATCAACCATGAGTGACTAATATCTTGATGGAAAACTCGAAACTATGGAATACTAGGAAAAAAATGCATGGTTGGAAATACTAGCAATGTTCATGTGCGTTGCAACGAATCATAATTAGAATAATACTTATTCACAAACTTGATACAAAACACTCTAATTTTGATATACATATGTCACTAGAGATATATTATGTTTCAATTAGAATATATTCCTTGGGCTGTTTTGGTGAGGTCACGGAGGGATGTGGTTGGTTTTAAGATACTAATTATGGGTTTTTCTTCAAATTGGTAGACAAGTGGGATGTTGGTGAGAAAAGGCAACAACTTACCTCACAGTCGTTAGATGTAGATCTAATGGTCAGAAACGACGGATGGCAGACACACCATCATCACCAACTTAGTCTTCTGTAGGAGTACTAGCAAGATCCGTGCATTGCACGGAACATCAAGATGCATTTTTTTATAAAACACTTGTTCTGATTGACCCTTGCGGGAGTAATCCCATGTGTAAAAACTAATGATATCTCGAGAAATATGAGAGAAGGTGAAGAGGAGTGGGGTGTGGTGGTGATTGGTGGTTGGACTGAGCGGAGGCATGGGGATTGACGACGCCGGCAGCGGCCACCATGCCAGTTTGTTCCAGAGGCTTCGTTTCTTAATTGCTCAACAATGAGGTTTTTGGAGATAAGGATGAACGAGGGAAGGCCTGGTCTGCAAATGTGGAGGGGGGTGCGGGTATCTTTTAGTTTAATTTCCATCTATCAGATATAGATCGGACGGTCTATATGGCAAGATGGCACACGTACCATCATCACCAACT
Source organism: Aegilops tauschii subsp. strangulata (assembly GCF_002575655.3). Taxonomy (NCBI): domain Eukaryota; kingdom Viridiplantae; phylum Streptophyta; class Magnoliopsida; order Poales; family Poaceae; genus Aegilops; species Aegilops tauschii. Next base: position 45,664,296 of record NC_053036.3, read on the forward strand.
CGGTTTTTTATAAGAGAAGAAATATAAGTATGGAGATACAAACGTATTATCGATACTTGCTTCCGTAAACTAGCATCTACATTCTATTCAACGCCTCGGCATGTGGGGCCTTAGCACAATGACTTCTCGACTGTGTAAAACAAAGATTTCCCCGTCGCCGATAAGGAGGGGGTGACGACGGCGCGCTTTTTGGCTTGCTCTAGTCCTAGTAGTCATACTAGGTGGTCTAAGCACGTGTATATTTATTCTTTTTCACGTCTCGTGTTCACCGTACTGCCACGACTGTTGATGAATAGACGGTAAGTTATTCACGGGGAAACCCTTGTTGAGCGTGTTTGCAAGAGAGAGAGACAGTGTGCGTGTGTGATATGTTAGAGACTGAGGCAATGATAATAGATTCTTTGTGTCTATGTGTGTGGAGGATAGATAGAGACATGTACATGGGGCTTTGTGTTGTGTAACGTGGAGACACATATACATAATTAGAGAGTGAGTGTGTGAGATACACACGCGGACACGGGGAGAGATGAGGATCCAGATAAATGGGTGTTTGTGCGTGTCTGTGTGTGTTTGTGCAAGCGTTTGTGTGTGAGAGGGAGTGTGTGTATGTGGAGTAGAGAGACCACTAATGATGTAAACCTAGTATAAGGGAAGGGGGAATGGTGTGACATGTGTAGTAGCTGGATAGCATGGGTGCGGGCGGGGGGAGCAGACTATTTGGAAGAGACATCGAGTGTGTGTGTGGGAGAGGGGTGTGAGAGCGAGAGAGAGAGAGAGCTAGCGACGGAGAGAGAGATAGAGAGGAAGAGAAGGGGCGAGAGGGGTCGTTTGTGTCCATAAATGGCGCATAGATAGGGAGACAATGTTGATGTTGTTCGAAATTGACCTATGTACGGAGACGCAAGGGAAGCGAGTCATCGTGTGTGTGATAGGGACTTCATGAGAGATCTACAATAGATGGTGTAGAGAACAATGTGCGAAATCGAGAACGATGATACATGAGGGAGCTATGGAAAGAGTCACGACATATATGTATACAGGGAAGGAGCTGGGGCAGGCCCGCATGTGGGAGAGATAGAAAGAGGAGAGTGGTGCACAAGGAGACAAAGTGTGCTTGTTTGCAGTGGGGGTGGTGTGTGAGGTGAGTGCGCAAGAACCACATAACTAGGGAGATAGACGTTTGGGGGTGACGTTTTGTGTGTATGGGAAATATACACTCTACATAGTGCGTGTGCTTGGGAAAGAGAGATAGCGGGAGACCTAGAGAGTGAGGGAAGATATGTGTGCATGCCCGAGAGACAAAGTGATAGAGACCTATATTGGGGTCCGGACTTTAGAAGAGAGAGGGGTGTTAATGTGCTCGTGTGTTGGTGTTTGGGGGAGAGAACGACTTCTCTATGTGTGTGTGTGTGTGGGGGGGGGGTTGGCTTCAGATAAAGAGTGAGGTGTCTATATTTGAGGGACTTTAGCGTAATTGAGATATTGTGCACTCATGGTTGATCAATTTGTTTCACAGTTTGGACTATGAGATAACGATACTTTTGAACATGCGTGATATACCTTGATGTACCAGAATTACAAACCTAAGATTGGAATTTTGGAATTCGACTCCATCATTAGCTTTTGTAATTCATTTAAACGGAGGTACATTTTTTAAGCCGTGATTTTGTGATTTCAAATTCATATATCAAACCTAGAGATATACACATACGGGCATGTTCAAACTTTATAATCATCCACTTTATTCATACACATACACATTTTTGCTTTTGTCATCATATTTAGGATAAACACATTTGGAATTTAATTTGAATTGGACCGTATGATGGTATTTTCTTGTAGTAGCACAATGATCCATATTTGAATTGAACGGACAATCTAAGTTTCGAGTTGGAGACATTGATTTTCAAAACTTGCACTTTTTTTGCATGCAAAACAAACAAATTGTCGGCCATGATATCATAGTCGGCCGTACAAGAGCAGAACACTTATAATTTTAGGCGCCAAAAGCTTTCAAACTTCCCGCTCACATCGAAATATCACGTGCCCAAAAGTTTAGCCCTGCGATATTCCTGTTTTACCCCTGCCACATGAACGGAAAAGGGCTGCTTTGGTAACTCCATTGTTTTCCCCTCTTTGCCCCCAACATTCTTCCCTAGAGCCCCTCCCCTTCCCCTCCCCGACCCCCAACCACGGCAAGCCGCCGAATCTAGTCCTCCGCCGCAGCGGTGGACTTCACACCCCGCCGGATCTACCTTCCGCACCTTGGAACCCCCAACTGCCAACTCACCACTTCACCGGAGCCGCTTCAGCGACTGGCTTGTCCACCGCTCCAGATCCCCTTGACCGCCATCATGGTCCACTACACCGGATCTGCTTAACCAGCGCCCAAGTCCACCACAGTGTAGGCCCTTCACTGACTCCCTCGTCCGCCCCTTCGCTGGCCCTTCATACAAGCCCTCGTCCGCCGCAACAGATCCGCCTCACCGAAAGCACTGTACAACGCGCCCACCGAAGCCTTCGTCCACTGCACCGGACCCGCTCCATGGATGCCATATTCAACTCCACCGGCCCTGCTTTACCGCCGCCGCAGCCTCATCAGGTTATTTCGATTTGTACTCCTTTGGTTTTTCTCTTTATCGTGCAACTGTTCACTTACCACAGATGAGCTTTCTTGTATGTCGACAGGCGCCGCAACCGTAGCACCGGAGCCGCTTCAGCGACGGCGACAGCCGACCCAAACTCAACCGCAACACGAGCACCATCGACGATCCTTAGCTATCAAGTATGGCAACGATACCCATACGCCGCCGAGAATCAGGTACTATTATCCAACGGGCGGCGCCTACGTTCACTTTCCTAGCATAAGCACCGCACCTTCGAATTTCTTCAGGGCATCATTCAGTTTTTCATGAGACGCGTTATTCTGCTTGCACCTATAGGACCATACTTCTGGCAATGAACATGTTACATGTGCTAAATTACATACCAGTGCACATATAGTTAATATGCTTTAGTTTTGTCCTAAGTACTCCCTCCGTTCCAAAATAGATGACCCAACTTGGTACTAACTTTGTACTGAAGTTAGTACAAAGTTGAGTCATCTATTTTGGAACGGAGGGAGTATTACTGTACTTCCTAGATATCACTGCCTACTATTTTACTTCTTGAATGCTATATTTATGATAATGGTGTTGTTCTGATGCCACCTGTTGGTTCCATCAAACTGCTTAATGTTCTCTATGCTTAATTACACATCAGCAAACTAGCATGTGGTTCCGCTGCTTTTTGTTCGTTTTACCCTATATTTTCTGATGCTAGCTATTACATCACTACTCCGAGCCTCTGTTCATTATTTGTTTGTGTGTTCTTGATCTTCCCAAGTTGCATGACTAATTTGATGCTTCTATTAATTATGGAGCTGCCAACCCCATCAAGCAAAATATTTGTTCTTTTGGGGCTGGCACCTCGAACAAGCATAAAAATAGAGGGAAGCAGATAAATTGTCGTGTATGCACACACCCTTCTTTCATTAGTTTAGATGAACCATTGATGATCAATTCAGACCAGTGCATGCGATTAAAATTAATTTTACCTAAATAGAGGGTGCAGAATAAACTACAACAACTAGATTTGCAACCATGGGATGCTGACGATATCTTCAAAGAACATTGCAACAGCAGCGAGGCTTCACAGCAACATATGGTAAGCCAGTGTGTTTTAGTACATGTGAAATGTAATGCGAGTGGGCTGCTTTCTTGGCTTGTGCCCTCAACCTGTAATCCTACCGAATTACAAATAGTCCAGTTGTCTGCTTTGCTGTATTGCTTGATTCGAATGCTTGTTTGTTGTTACGCTATACCTGAGTTGGCCAATATGTCAGCAGTGCCTGTTGTACTATCGTAAAGAAATGCATGCCTATTTCATTTGAGTCCTTAACATTTCCTCTCAACTTCATCACAAGACTGTCTTCGTAGTTTATATGAGGCCACACTGTTAAGTGCTTTCTCAGATTATTTCAACTGCTTAGATGCCTTGGCAACTTAAATATAGCGGTGGTACACTCCCTTTCAACTAGGGATGTCAACTGGGTCCCGTTTAATCCCGATTAAAGTCCACTAGTGGTATGATAGTTCAAAAGAGTTTTTGTTTTTTGAGGAAAATGAACTAGGGAGCTAGCAAAAACTAACTAGATGGGACTGGCGGATGTCGTTTATTTGCCACTTACATCCCTAGTTTCATCTTACCATTTTAATTTCTTTTCGGCTGATGCTGCTTCGAACCATTTAAATATAGCTTGCCATGCTCGGCAATAATTCGTCTGTCGTTTACCATGTAAGCTTACTGCCTGGATCATACGATAACTATCTCTTACTTATGTCCAACGGAAACCTTTCAGGATGCCGTTCACACTAGGACACAATGTACAACCCCAGAATCTATTTGTCGAAGCAGTGCGCCATCCATGTTACCAGATGGTAGCAGTTCAGAGGCAACACCGCCGGAGAGCAGTCTGAGCACAGATATTATAGTGCTTGAGGCTCTACTAGAGGCAGAAAGAGATGGTGTGGCTGCCATGAATGAGGTAATCTTTATCTTGAGGCTGGAAATTACAGAATTAGCGGCACGCATTATGCAAGCAACCCAAGAATTGGAGGAAGTAAGAATGTTGCATTTGAAGACGGAGGAGGTCCTGCTGTTTCTGCTATCTGAAGCCCAGGGTAATCCCGGTCTTCTTTAGATACCAGTTGAAATTGTCATTAGATTATTGTACTTGCATGTTGTGTCATGTCTCTGAATGGATTATGTTGCAAGACCCCCTATGTTGTCCATGTGTTGTAATGATCCGAATTTTTTAGGTGAGGTAATCCTCAGTACTTGTATGATTGACATAAGGTGAACCGTTTTTCGTGTGAGCATATTGTATTGGATGAAATAACTGTTTGACTCAGAGTGTATCCAACCTACTGAATTCGAAGATCACGACATTTCTAAATCATAATCATATATAAAGGTGGAATAAATCTTTGTTGTGGTTTTGAAGAAATAAATAACAAAACATAGAATTATCTGTGGATGTTCGTAATCGAATACAAATTGGATTTGAATTTAGTTTGCCAGCGCCCAGGGCAAACGTGAATGCTAATTCTCCCAAGTTTTGAACGAAGTGGCTAAACACCCACTATAATTTGTGGGCTGCCCGAAGCAAGTGTTTGCGAGATGGAAATTACTGTCTACCCCTGACACTTGACATCCTTATCGATCGGATTTACACTGCTGTCGATAGGGGTAGACTAGTAACTTCAATCAGACGTGACACGGCGGTCTCTGAGCCCATTCAGACACGGTGGGTGCCAAACGTGGGTGGCAAAACACATTTGATTCAAGCTCGTCCGAAAGACATGTGTCTCTTCCTCCATTTCCCCATTCATACACGGTGGGCGGCAAAACAAACTCTCTTTATCCGAAATCGATGTAGGCTAATATTTTAAATAGGGGCAGATGTGTAACTTCCCTCAGACGTGACACAACCGCCCTACCTGTCAGCCCCGTTCATACACCGTGGGCGCCAACCGTGGGCGGCAAAACACGCTCTCCTTGCCCGAAATAGTTACCGGCAAATATTTGGGAGATGCGAGATTACCGTCCTATCCCCAACCGACGCGATGTCCAAAATGTTAAACGGCGGATAAGTTCGTAACTTTCCCACATTTCAGAGAAGCGCGTCCCAAAGTTTGAGATCCCCCTCCCCTCCATTTCCCCATTCATACACCATCGGCGGCACGACAATCTCCGCACTGCGGCCAGCCTCCTCCGTCCGCCACCCCATCCTCCACCTTGCCGGAGCCCCTACCCCTACCCCGTCGTCCACTGCAAGAGATGGACGTCTCTCATCCACGGTGCTGGACCAGGATCCTTTCATCGCCTCCTCTCGCTTCATCGGCGCCGTTGTCCACCTTGCCGTTGCCGCTCCTACGACCGCCTCGTCCATGGCAATAGGATTTATCCCCCGACCGGGCCGTCTACCGTCTAAAGTCTTCTTCCCCGCCGCCGACAGCCATCGCACCTGCAGCACCCTCAACGTATCAGCATAGGCCTACACGGCATCGCAAGAGAGGTGGTACTCTTCCATATGTGCTTAAGTTATTGATCTCACCCGGAAAATAGATCATAATTTGTTTACTGTACTTTTCTTGTCCGTACCAAATCGTAGTGGCTAGTTGAAAGCAAACATTGGTTGCGAAGTAGCTTTGTCTGGTTTGCACCTTCAGATCCGCCATGGCACGGGCACTATACTCGTAAAGCTTATGGTTTCCCCCTTTATATTCATTACCATCATCGTAGGTGCTTCGTGTCGTGCTAGCACTGCTCCTCAAGACCTCAACCCAAAGCTTACGTGTTGAAATACGAATCTGATATGATGCTCATATCACTAAAATAGAGACCGTTTAATTGGTCACCTAATGTTCCTATATTCATTTCGAAAAGCATGTGCGCCACCCACTGGTCCAGCTAGTTCCAGTTTCTTGATTTTTCTCTTGATGCTTAGGGTTTTCCCCTTTTATCTACTCTACTATGATCTGCGTAGGTGCTTTCTGTCGTACTAGCATTACTCCACCCTTCAAGCTAAACAACACAACACTCAGAATTCGAAAGCTAGTTGTTCAAATATGATTGTGATATGATACTGATATTAGTTAACTGACACATTTAATTGGTTAGCTAAAGGTCCCACTTGAGTTTCCAAATGCATGTCGCGACATATAGAGAGACAACATAATTGCATTTCTTTGTCACTTGTTGACCGTACTTTCTTGTCCATACCAAATCTTAGTTGTTATTTCAAAGCAAACATCGGTTGCTAACTACCCTTTGCGCGGTTTGCAGCTTCAGATCTGCCATCCCACTGCCACGGTCAACACTGTACTCATCATGCTTGTGGTTTCCCAATTTTATGATGACCACAATCAGCCTACGTGGTTTGTGTCGTAATAGCACTGCTCCACCCATCGAGCTAAACAAGCTTAGTTGTACAAATTCATATATGATATTATTGCTGATATTAGTAAAACTGAGAGATGTTTAATTGGTTAGCTAAATGTTCCTACTTTAGTTTCGAAATGCATGTGAGCCACATATGGAGAGACCGGAAAGAATAGTATTTCTCTGTGCGCTCTGGTTCATCATGGGTGGCCAACCGACATTATATTGAAAGACTTGTAATATCTTCAATCTGCTTGCTCTTCTGCTCTTCTTTAAGATGATCCTCTTCTCTTGCGGTCGACTGGTCAGGTCGAGTTGTTCTCCCTTAGTATATTTTGAATCTGTCAGGTCAGGTCGACTTGTTCTTCTTTACTATATGTTGAAGCTGTCATCTGCAAAGTGTCATCACTTCTGGAGCTCTCATATTTTGAGTAATAGGCCACATTATATTAACGCACACACCAAATTACAGCATGCATGGCATCCCTTAAAAGAATTGCAGAGATAGCACAAAGGGGTTTACAGGGAGGCAGTATTGGATTAGAATCACTTCTGCATTACAAAGAAAATCTCACTTGTTTTTATGTTTTCATGCATGTCAGATATTGAACATTATCAAAATGAATATGAGAATGGGCGCACGAGAGGAATATGGCGGAACAATCCACTGGCTAACAAACTTGGCATGGTGGAGGATGGCCTATCTTATTCACCCATCAAGGTGCTTGCTCTAACTTTGCAAAGTTGTATTGGTCGCACATATTTTGCATCTGACCTCTTGCATTACTTCTACTTTGTTACACCATCTGCTTAGTTTAAGCATCATATATGAGTATATGCCATACCTATCCATTTTCTGTACCTATTCCATGTGTCGTCACACTATGTTTTTCCAGTCAAATGTTGTTCTTTCGTAATAGATGTCCAAAAGGAAGAGGGTGAGTGCAGATCCTCAAGGAGTATAAACTAGGTATTTGGAAAAGGTAGTGATACCTGTTAAATCAGATAGATCGGCAGCCACAGAAAACACAGGCCCAACTGTACCACACTTTACCCCTACTCCAGTGGCCAAACCCCTATTAGAACTGCTGAGAGCCCAGCGTCAGGTACTGCCTATGATATCAATTCAAAATTTGAACTCCTAAATTTCTGCATGTGCCTTACCTTCTTCTTGTATGAAAACTAATTTCAGATGAATCATCTTGCTCAAAGGATCATACGATCTCACAACAATACTGGGCTCTGCATTGCTCTTGTCAGTACCTCTCTCCCTTTTGCCTTGTAACGCTGTACTTAATTAATTGCTATTTGATTATGTATCATCAGTCTGCACCTGAGCTTCATTATCCTCTATTTCTTCCAATATTATTTGATCTATATTTACTCTTTGCAAAATGTAGAATAATGGCAACGCTTATAAAGAATTTTCTTTGGGGAATTTATTGAATTATCCTTCCATCAACATGGAGAAGGGCTTTGTCCAGCCCGTGTTAACATGTAATGTAAGTTCATCCTTCTCAAGCCTTCAAACTTTGTTCTAGTATAGATTTGGATAGGCATCATTTCCTCCACTGCTGTTTGCTTTGCTGTTTGCATCTGATTGGATGTTTGCAACAACTACCAGTTTCAAATTGTAGTTGTAAAAACATGTTCCTTATGCAGAACAGATCCATTTATTTGCTTATATAATTGTGAAACCTGTTACGTGTCTCCTTGTTTCTCTTTCAGAGTCGTATCTCTTACGCCAGGCAGAACTTTAGGGAAGATAGTGAGCCAACCATCTTGAGGACAGCGATATGACCCCAAGGTCCTGTCTTGATGAAGAAAGTGAGTTGAAGCTACTCACCAGTAGGTGCGAGACAACCTCTGTGCAGTCGTTGCCTCAATCAGTTCGACTTCTTCAGTCTCAACTTAAAGCGGAAAGGCTTGCTTCAGCTCAGCTCTGACTTGAAGTCAAAGATGCAATGAAGATGTCAGAGGACTGCCGTGCGCACCATCATGCCATACATCTACTGTTGATGCATCTATCGTTGACACAACTGAGGTCTACTCAGCTTCTTCGGCTGTTTGGGGGCCCCGACCTGGCCAGGCCTAGTGCCTTCTGAAGTGCTCTCAGTTTTGTATATACTTTTGTCAGCGCGTTTATTTGAACTGGTGGCGAACTTTGATGCCCAGTGGATGTAATATGTGTGATAGCCGTGATAGCCTAGCGTAAGTTGCTTGCTTATTTATTTCCTTGTTGTCTTGTTTATTTGTTTGCTTGTAGTCATTGCAGTTCTTTTTCCGCGGTTAGCTAGTGGCTGCAATAACCTATTTTTTAAAACTAGGCCACAATAACCATGGGCTAATATTTACTGTAGTGACACTGGGCCTCCTACGGGCCGTAGAAACAGTCGGCCTTCTACGGGCCGTAGAAACAATGGGCCTTCTACGGGCTGTAGAAACAATGGGCCTTCTACGGGCCGTATCATCAATGGGCCTTATACGGGCCGTATGATCGATTGGCCAAACATGGGCTAATAACAGACCGCATTATGGCCGTAAACGGGCTAGAGTTGGAATCATCCGTTCATGGGCCGACCATAACGGGCCATCGTTAATAGGCCGTATTTGATGGCGCTATGAAAACGGCACAACGTATTAACGGACCACAAACGGGCCGACTGTAACCATGGGCTGAATTTGGCCCACAAGCAGAAAATGACAATAACGGCCCGTAAGTAAACGAATGCTGGAAATGAGCCCAAGAATAAATGGGCTCTGAGAAGGCCGAAAGATAACATGGGCTGGAAACGGCCCAACGAAATAACGGGCCATTAATGGGTATAAAGTGATACACTGTTCATTACAGGCTAGTTTCACCATGGGCCGTTAATGGGTGTAAAGTGATACACTGTTCATTACGGGCCAGTTTCACCATGGGCCGTTAATGGGCCAAGAGTTACAAAGGGCCTCATATGGGCCGAAAGACATCATGGGCCATACATGGGCCAGAAGTGAAAACGGGCTGGAATCATATTGGATGGCCCAAATGACGCTACTGGGCCTAATTCAGATAGGGCGTAACGGGCCTTGGGTTAGCGGGCTGTAAATGGGCTATATGCGAATAGGCCGTTAACAGGCTTTCCATGGGCCGGCCCGCCACCTCTTGATCAAGTCAAATGGGCCGACCTTTTCATAGGAATGGGCCTCTATTGGGCCGTGCCACGTGTCGACGTATCATAGGTGCCTTCTGTCCAATGAGTGGATGACATCTGTCCCAACGATGAGCCGACATATGTTTCCTCCAGCCAATGATGATTTTACACGTGGAAAATCCCCATTGGTCGGGGCTGTTAACGGGTTATCGGATCCAAAACCCGACCCGATAGCTTAACGGTGTTCCGTTATGGTGGATGCCATGTGTCGGTCACCCTTGACGAAAGCACTTCTGTGACGCGCGATTTATCGTCATGGAAGTAGACACTTCTGTGATGATAATTTTGGTAATGTCATGGAACACTTCTACGACAGCACAGGTATGACTATCTTGATTCTGTCATAAATTTGTCATGGATGTACATGCATGATAGAAAACGTGACCTACTGTGACAAACACGTATCATCACGGAAGTGTATTTTTTTGTAGTGTATACCCAAGAAATGCACACTGTTTGGAGCGAAACATAAGCTTGCAGTTGTTGTAGGGGCGAAGATTTGGCCAACAAGCGCATCCAAAGACACGAAGAGATTTATAATCTGGTTTTGTGTGGAGAAGCCTTTCTATGGGAGTTTCATTGTTGATAACCCGACTAGGAAGCATGTTTATGATGTGTACGGCAGTGAGGAATGCTTCGTCCCAAGATTTTAAGGGCATAGAAGCTCCGGCCAAGAGAGCAAGACCAACCTCAACAATGTGCCTATGCTTACATAGTATGTGTGTCTACCAACGGAGGTTGGGGAAGGACCCCATACATCAGAAAAAAATATTTGCAACGGTTGAGTAAAAACACTAGTGGAAATAGGGTAAGGAAGTTGATGACTTTTTGCTCTCTGACAAGAATCACAAATGGTTTCAATATTGCGCTCATCAACAAACGGGAGCTTATTCTTTTTAAGTAAACGATCAACTAAGGAAAATGAGGCATGCCCTAAACGGTCGTGCCATCATGTGGCTGAAAGCTTGATAGCACCACAAGCTTGTTTTTGTATCTTCGAAGCTCCGGAATCAATGAGGCATGCCCTAAACGGTCGCCGCGGTGGCCCTGGTGTTGGTGGAGTTGGGCCGTCCGCTGCGGGAGTTGGACCCGCCGTTGCTGCCGCCACTCCCCTGCTTGCCCTTGGAGCGATGAGGACCATGATGACGTGCGTAGCCGCCACGCCCGCGCGTCGCGGCGTTAGCCGACGACTTGAAGCCGCCCGATCCCTGGTACTGCACCACCCTCTAATCAAAGTTGCTAAGCATTGAAAAAAGCTCATCGAGGGATACCGGGGTGATGCGGGCGTCGAGGGCGGAGACGAGTGGCTGGTAGTCCATGTCGAGGTCGTGCATGATGTAGGAGATGAGTTCATCATCCTGGAGAGGTTTCCCGGCGGCGGCCAGCTCATCGGCGAAGCGGCGCATCTCGGCGAAGTAGGTGGCGACGGTCTTGTTACCCTTCTGGGCGTTCACCAGAGAGGTTCTGATGTTGTTGACGCGACTGAGCGACTGCGAGGAGAACATCCCCGACAGCGCCGTCCAGAGCTCGCGCGCCATGGTGATCACGGCCACCTACACGTGCACCTCCTTGGTGAGGTTGTTCAGCAGGTACCCGAGCACCTGCTGGTCCTCTCGCACCCAGATGGAGTGAAGAGGGTTCGGCTCAGTTGATTCCTTCCCATCTTTGTCCTTGGTGTGGATGATCCTGGCCGGCTCCGGTGTCGTGCCATCGATGTAGCCGAAGACACCCGCGCCCCTCAGCTGCGGTATGATCTGCGCGCGCTAGAGGACGTAGTTGGTGCGGGAGAGCCTCTCCGTGACATGGCCGTTGGGGCCAGCCTGGGAGGCACCGGAGGAAGATGACATAGTTGCACTGGATGGAGTTTTAGGGTTTAGACGTTGTGGAAGAGAAGGGCTCTGATACCATGTGCGATGGCAGAAAGCGTCGTACCTCAACTCGAGGGGATGCCGTACGTGTTTATAGGCAGGGGCGCACCTCCCTGATAGCGCATACAATTTAGATATGATTACATCTTGGAGAGGAAGCTAGGTATAAATAAGATTACAATGAGAAGATAAACTCTAGCTAACAACCTACCAACTACCTAAGATGATATGGTGCGGTAGCCTCCTTGTCACGTACATATCAATATGTGGTTTAACATCCTCCTCCTTGTCACCGAGTGCACAAGCGGACGTATGTGGGAGGCCATGGCGGCAAGCCGTGCTGAGGTCCAACAGCGGTCGAGGCCACCCAACCAGAGGAAGATCTTAATCCCGTCCGACGCCCAATGTTTCCAGGTAAGGCTCCACCAGGGTGAAGTTGTGTGTCCTTGAAAGAGTGCAAGGTAGCATGACTTGCGGAATAGGTGCCGCTCACGGTCCACCTCCAATGTATGTGTCCGATGTGGACTGTAGCGTTATGCCCTGTAAGCGTCGCCAAACGTCGATGTACTGGACGGTGGACTCCACCCCAAGGACCCCCTGGATGTCTGAATCCAGGCACGGCCTGGGATGACATCCGAGGCCAATCTTCAGTTGCCTCTTCGCTTAGGAACAAGAGCGACTAGAGCGGGAGCAATCTAAGCGATGGAGGAGCCATCCAGAAGTGGTAATTGGCGCCATCTCCATGTGACCAAGAGGTTCAAGCCCGTAAAATCTGCCGGAATCGCGAGCCGCCCAAGCTGCAATGGGCGGCAAACCCGTGGCCAACTGACAGGGTAATTGCCCGATCTCGCGTCCTTCCGTCCGTGACATATAGGAAGTCTTGTATTAGGCGGTTGGCAAGCTTGAGGATGGTAGGGCAGGGAGCCATGCCAAGCATGACGTGGACTGGCATTGCCGTGAGCACGTGGCGGACAAGGGCTGTCTCTCTCCACGGGTGACAAGCGAGGCGCGCCAAGAAGAAAGCTTCCTGGCAAGGTTGTCCACCAAGGCCAAGGTTGTCCACCAAGGCCACGTTAATGTAAGTGGAACATGTTTTGACTTAAAGCAGACCTAAACTTGGAATAGTAGAGCGGACGGAGCAATACTAAGTGCGAAACAACCGTAGTTAGTGCTTGCCATTAGTTTTGGGTAAACGTTTGCATCCGATCGACCGGCCGAGTTTGGGCCGGTCGCACCGCTCACTCCGCGTTTTGCTCGTTTGCATGTGGTCCACCGTCAAACGTCTGCCTCCCTTTCTTTACCTTATCTCTTCAAGGGCAAAACAAGATGCACTCGTTCTTCTGCTCGTGCACATGTACATCTCCTCTGCACGGCAGGCTGCGCTCTCTCCACTTTTCCTCTCTGTAGATTCTCGCCTTCCCTCACCGGCGACAGGCTATGCCGGCCGGCCATGGCCGCTGCCCACTTCTGTTTCCTCCATCCCATGGTGGCCGTGGCTGTCCCCATCCCCCTTTTCCCCACTGCAAACAAGTGCTGCAAAACCAATGCTCAATGGTGCTGACGGCGGCGGCGACAAGTGCTGGAGACCCGTGGCGGCCGGTGTTTGGTATCCCGGCGACAAGTGATTGAGATTCGCCATTTCATATTTTTGCTGGAAGCAGCCCCAAATTTTGCTGCCATCGTCTTCTTCTTTTGCTGGAACCAACCAATTCGTTTTTGCTACCATGTTTGTTTATTTGTTGAAATCAGTGTATCAATTTTTTGCTTCCACCATCTTTGATTTTTGCTGGAACCAGTCCAAATTTTTGCTACCATGTTTCAGCAAGATTTTTGCTGGATCGGTGAGATGTTTCGTCGAGACCGTAGGCAGGAACGGCATGTATTCGAATCGATTTGCTGGCACCGTCTTTTTGGTTTGCTACAACCGACAAGTTTTTTTGCTGGATTGGTTAGATGTTTCGTTGTGACTGTCGACGATGACGGCATGTTTTTTTGCTGGAACCGGCAATGTTTTTTTTGCTGGAACTATGTTTATTTTTGCTACCACATAATTTCTGATTTTGCTGGAATCGGCTTCAAATTGTTGCATTTTTGCTACCACCGGCGTTTTGATTTGCTGGAACCGGCTTCAATTTTTGCTACTACGGGCGTTTTTGTGTTGCTAGAACAATAACCATTTTTTCATTGTTTGCTACCAATTGTGTTTTGGTTTGCTGGAACCATCTCTATTTTTTGCTACCAATTGTGTTTCTATTTGCTGGAACCATCTCTATTTTCTGCTACCACTGCGACCCATGGCGTCCTCACCATTGATTCTGCTGGGAGGCGAGGTGGTGCAGCACTGGAAAGGGGAGGGGCAGGCGGCTACTGTCGATGGCGAGGGGACGGACATGTGCTGCACGATGCGGAGGGGCGAAAGCCGCCATGGTTCCCTGCGTTTTTTCTTCTCTGCTCAAAAAGACAACCGGCGACGGCGGCGAGCATCGGCGGCGAGGCAGGCGACGTGGAACGGCTGTGTGGGAGGTAGGCGGAGCTGCGAGGTGATTAGAGGAAGACGGCGGGGAGGAGGGACGCACGTGGGAGGGAATGAAGTGGTTCGTGGATAAGGATCTGACGGTCCATATGAAACAAATCGGACGGCTGGGGCGCGACCGGCCCAAATTTGGGCGGGCGCGCCGGCGCCTATCGTTGCCCTTAGTTTTGACCCCCGGATTGTTAGTGGAAACCCTCCCGTTCTAATCTTGTGTTCATTGAACAAGTCGATTGTATCTTAATTAAGGCATATACAATGATGCTATCCACATAGGATAAATGATGAGGTGGAGCAGAGAGAACTCATAAGAAAAGGCTTGTCTTCTCTTATTTAAGAGAAGACAAGAGATGATCTTTTAGCATAATATGTCTCACCATATTTTTAGGAATAGCTAACTATTGAAGATAAGGTTAAGAGATGACTCATTGTAGACACTTTTTTTGTCATATCTAAATTACACGCAAGATTTAAGATATAGCTATCTTATCTACCATTGTATATGCCCTTAATCATTACGCATGAGCTATTTTATTTTATTTTGCATGGACGCATGAGCTATATAATAAGCGAGCCGAGCACGACATGGCTAGGTACAATACCGAGCATGCGAGCCAAGCACGGCGGGGCTGGGTACAATGCCGAGTGTTAAACTGTATAGTTATCTATACGGTTAGTATCGAGGGTTGTAGTTATCTCTTATAACAACTTGTACTTATCCCTCTGTAAACCCTAGCGGCAGCCCCTTGAGGCGCCCTATATATTGATCCTGAGACCACCGCATGAGGTGTGTCGATCCAATCTCCTTTCTCCTTGTTTCATATGGTATCAAACCATCCCGCATAACTGCTTGATAGGTTTTCCTTCCTCCGGCGCCATGACCTCCTCGACCCTTGCTTCTTTGCCCATGCCGTCTGGCCTCTCGGCGCCGCCGTCTTCCGCTGTCCCCCAACCCTCTGCTAGCCTCATTACCGCCAAGCTCACCTCCTCCAACTTCCTTCTCTGGAAAGCCCAGATCCTCCTTCCCCTTCGCATCGCCGGTGTCACCGGCTTTGTCGACGGCACCACCCCTACTCCTTCTTGCCTCCTCCCGCCTGATGACAAGGGGGAGCACGCTCCTAATCCGGAGTATCCTACCTGGTTCCGTCAGGATCAGATTATCCTGAGCTACCTGCTCGCCTCGCTCACCGACGATGTGCTTCAGCAGGTGCACCTCTTCGACACCTCCTGCGCCATCTGGGCGCACCTCGAGGAGATGTACGTCACGCACTGCCGCGCCAGCGTGATGCAGATCAAGATGGACATGATGAACTTCCGCAAGGGCCACCTCTCCATGGTCGACTACTTCGCCAAGATCCACTCCAACGCCGATCAGCTCGCTGCGGGTCGTCCCATGCGAGAGGAGGACAACATCACCGCCTTCATCACCAGACTCGACAGCGACTACGAGCCCCTCATCACGGCTATCACAACCCGCATCGACGTCATGACATTGGGAGAACTCTACTCCCATTCCATCTCCTTCGAGCGCCGCCGCGAGTATCACGCAGCTCGTTTTCAACTCCACATGGGCGGCTCCTCCGTCAACTATGTCGCTCGCGACAACAACGGCAACACCAACAACCGCGGCAAGGGAAACTACCGCGGCAAGGGCCGCGACAACTCCGGTGACCGCGGTGACTACAACAACAACAACCGCGGTGGGTATCGTGGTGACCGTGGCGGTGGTGGGAATCGCCAGAACGGCAACCGTGGTGGTGACCGCGGTGACCATGGTGGTAGCGGGGATGCACGTCTGCAGTGCCAACTCTGCCGGGGCCCTGGGCACTATGCCTGGGAGTGTGCTCAACGCTACAACCACGCCTTCCAACCTCAACACTCCAAGATGGCGGGTCTAGCCGCCGCGTCACCACCATCCATCCTCGGCGACCCTACCTGCTTCACCGACACGGGGGCCACCGACCACATCACGTTGGACCTGGATCGCCTCACCGTGAGGGAGAAGTATCCTGGAAGGGACCGCATCCACACTGCCGACGGATCATGTTTGCACATAGCTCATCGTGGTCATGCTCTCCTTCCTACTCCCTCTGCCAACCTCAAACTTCGCAACATACTACATGTTCCCAATGCCGATAAGAACCTCCTCTCTGTTAATCGCCTTGCCATTGACAATCATGCTTATCTAAAATATTATCCTACTCATTTTCTTATGAAGGATTTGACAACCAAGAGGGTTCTTCTTCAAGGCAGATGTGAAAATGGGCTCTATCCCATTCGGCCCTCATGTTCTCATGCCCTATCTTTAGTTAGGCTATCTGCTGAAGATTGGCATGCTAGGCTCGGCCACCCATCCACACAAGTTGTTCAGCATGTTCTAGCGTCCAATAAATTAGCATCGTCAAGTCGGGCTTTGACCCATGTGTGTAATGCTTGTCAACAAGGCAAAGCACATCAGCTACCTTTCCCTAGATCTTCGAGTGTTTCCTCGTTTCCTTTGGAACTTATTTTTTCGGATGTGTGGGGACCTGCCAAAACCTCCTCTGGTGGATTCCAGTACTATGTTTCCTTTATTGATGATTATAGTAAATTTGTGTGGATTTATCTCCTCAAGAGAAAGTGTGATGTGTTTGACGTTTTTCGTGATTTTCTTGCCCATGTTGAACGCCTCTTATCTCGTAAAATCTTGTGTGTTCAATCCGACTGGGGCGGGGAATACGAAAAACTTAGCAACACCTTTTTCGGCAACTTGGCATTGCTCACCATGTCTCTTGCCCACACACACACCAACAGAATGGCTCGGCCGAAAGGAAGCATCGTCACATTGTTGACATGGGTCTCTCTCTATTATCGCATGCGTCTATGCCCCTTCGCTTTTGGGACGAGGCATACTTGTCTGCATGCTACCTTATCAACCGACTACCTAGCCGTGTCATTGGCAATCTTAGTCCCATGGAAAAATTGTTTTCCACCAAACCTAACTACGTAGCTCTTCGCACGTTTGGGTGTGCATGTTGGCCCAACTTGCGCCCCTATAACGATCATAAACTTGCGTTTAGATCTCAATAGTGTGTGTTTCTCAGGTACAATATCCGTCACAAAGGCTATAAATGTCTTCACGTACCTACGGCTCGTATATATATCATGTGATGTTGTCTTTGATGAACACATTTTTCCTTTTGCCAATGATCAAACCTCTCCGATTCCACCTTGTGTTGCTGAACATGCCATCCTCTTATTTCCACATGACCACATGATCTATGGCACATCTGTTTCGCGAACTAATCTGGATGCAGGAACAAATTCGGCGCAGAAAATCCCCTCTCCGGAAACCCAGGCGGATCCTGTCTCCCGATCCGATGCAGGATCAGCCTCGGATCACGCGCCGCCTGAGGCCAGCGATGTGGCGGCAGGCGACCGCGTCGCGACAGGCGACCGCACTGGGCCCGGGCCTTCGCCACCCGCCAACCCCGTGCCTCTTGCGGACGGGCTGCGGTCCACCTGGCGCCTATGGACCGGGCCGCTTCTGTGGGTCCGCCCGCTGTCAACATCAGCGGCGCTGGATCCCAGATGGATCTGGCGGCCGCATCTTCGCCCGCGCCCGACACGGGATCCCAGGGGGGTTCTCCCGCGCCCCCGCCTGCATGCGTGAGGGAGTCCTCGGGCGTCCGGCCTGTTAGCCATGGGCCGGACTGATGGGCCGTGAAGATGTGAAGACCGAAGACCGCACTCGTCTCCGGACGGGACTCTCCTTGGCGTGGAAGGCAAGCTTGGCGATCAATCATGTAGATTCCTTTCTATGTAACTGACTCCATGTAACCCTAGATCTCTCCGGTGTCTATATAAACCGGAGAGCATAGTCCGGGTAGGCAGATACTCATTATCATAACCATAGGCTAGCGTATAGGGTTTAGCCTCTACGATCTCGTGGTAGATCAACTCTTGTAACACTCATATTCATCAAGATCAATCAAGCAGGAAGTACGGTATTACCTCCATAGAGAGGGCCCGAACCTGGGTAAACATCGTGTCCCCTGTCTCTTGTTACCATCGACCTTAAGACGCATAGTTCGGGACCCCCTACCCGAGATCCGCCGGTTTTGACACCGACATTGGTGCTTTCATTGAGAGTTCCACTGTGCCGTCGACGACAAGATCGATGACTCGCCTCGTCCTTAAAGACGATATCACCGCCGGAGGAGCTCTGGCCCCAGGCCAAACTCTCCGGCTGGGCAGTTTCACCATGACCGCCCACTCGGCCGTTAAGCCGACGACGACCTCTCGGGCCATCGAAAATCCCCTTCGTATCGACTTCGAACACTCCAAGCAGATGGATCCGTCAGAACTCTTATCCTTAAAGGAGCTCCTAGATCGCATCGCCGCCCTGGGAATCGCTACGGATTACGATCGGATCGGGCTTAAACCCGACCAAAGAGAAATCAGGTCTCCACCGATCACCCACCATGTGGCGATGGTCGAGGAACAAGACGGCGGTTTTTCTTCTATACTGAAGCCGAACTATGTTCGTGCCGCCAATCTTGAAGAGCCGGTCGATCACCTGCGAAAGGATGTGACCTGTCCTCCGAACATAGAGTTGGACGGCGGACCTAAACAATCGAAAGATACTCCGGCGCCCGGACTGTTGAGTCCGGAAGGCCTCCAGATTCCGGATGGTCGATTGGGTCAAGGGCCGGATTTTCCGCTGCCCACCCACCCAGACTTAAGCGATCTCACCAACATAAAACAACAGTCTCAGGAAACGGTCCATCACTTCTGGGCCAGTTTCCTCCTTGTCAAAAACAATATAAAAGATTGCCGCGATGAGGACGCAATACCAGCTTTCTACAACAACTGTGCGGACGAAGGAATTCTCAATGCTATCAATCGCCGCCGCATTCTACACTTCAATGACTTAGCAACTATCGTACAAAAGTACACCGCAATGGAAAGCGCCTGGAAAATTCAGGTAGCTCGCTGGGAGCCATCATCCCCGACGCAACCCCTCTGCCAGGAAAAAAGGGCGCACCCGCGTGGCACGCCCAACACAACAGCCAAAAAATGTAAACCCATTACGCGTCACGGAACCGTTTTGGAAGGATGGCTCGATGGGCCATGCAAACTTCACACAACACCGGATACTATATCAACCCATAGCCTTAGAGCATGTTGGATACTCCGGTAAGTAGCCAAAAGCGGTGAAGATATTCTTACCAAAATCATCGCAGAACAACACCTTCCAGAAGACGACGACCCCAAAGTACTGACGGTCTTCGAGACATTCTCTTCAAACAATACGAGTAAAAGGGCACTGCGCGACCTCACCGAAGTCTGCCAGATCGCTGCAATTGACCCTTGGAACGACACGGCCATAACCTTCAATGCCAGTGATGAACCTAAATACAGAACAGTCCGAGCGCCAGCCGCATTAGTCCTCAGTCCCATCGTGGACGACTTTCGGTTTACAAAAGTCCTGATGGACGGCGGAAGCGGACTAAACCTCATTTATGAGGACACGCTCCACAAGATGGAAGTAGACAGGAGCCGCATCGAGCAAAGCAGCACAACCTTTTGAGGTATCATTCCCAGTCGGGAAGCGCGGTGTGCGGGAAAATTACACTTGATGTGGTGTTCGGCACGCCGGAGAACTATCGGTCTGAAGAAATAACTTTCCAGGTGGCCCCTTTCAATAGTGGATATCACGCCCTGTTAGGGCGAGAGGCCTTCACGCGCTTCCAAGTTGTACCTCATGATGGGTATATGAAGCTAAAAATGCCCGGGCCCAATGGAATAATAACCTCGTCAGCGATCCGGATATAGTACTCCGCGCCGAGAACAAAACCGCATCCCTGGCCCTCGAGGCATTGTCTGAGGCCCTTGCAGCCGAAGAATTAACCGCACTATGCTCCACTGTGGATAGGGACGATGTGATCCTGGACAAGCGACCCAAATCCACTTCCTTCAAGCCAGCAGAAGAGATAGTCAAATTTCAGGTCCATCCAACAGACCTAAAGAAGACATCATCTATCGAAGCGCAACTCAGCCCCATAGTCGAAGCCGCACTACGAGACTTCCTGCGCGAAAATTGGGATATATTCGCCTGGCACCCCTCAGATATGCCAGGAATCCCGCGCAAGTTGGCCGAACACAGTCTCAACATACTGAAGGGATACAAACCGGTCAAACAAACACTTCAGCGCTTTTCCGAACCTAAACGACAAGCTATGGGGGAAGAGCTGGCCAAACTCATTGAGGCCGGATTCATTAGAGACATTAAACATCCGGACTGGCTGGCAAACCTGGTAATGGTACCAAAGAAGGATAAATCCCGGCGCCTGTGCGTTGATTTCAAAGACCTTAACAAGGCTTGCCCGAAGGATCCCTTCCCCCTCCCGCACATTGATCAAATCATTGACACTACCGCAGGACACGACTCGCTGTGCTTCCTCGATGCATATTCCGGATACCATCAAATCAAAATGAAGGAGTCCGATCAAGCTGCAACAGTATTCATTACGCCATACGGGCCGTTTTGCTTAGATACCATGCCTTTCGGGGTCAAGAACGCCGGCGCCACCTACCAGCACATGATCCAAACATGCCTCAAGAAACAGATCGGCAAAACAGTGGAAGCCTACGTGGACGACGTTGTCATCAAAACTAGACACGTCGAAACACTAATAGATGATTTGCGCCTCACATTCAACAACCTTCGCACATATGACATCAAGCTTAACCCGAAAAAGTGCGTCTTCGACGTCCCCGCCCGAAAACTGCTGGGCTTCATCGTTTCTAATAGAGGAATTGAAGCAAATCCAGCCAAAATCCGAGCTCTGTCACAATTGGCTAGGCCAACTGAACTTAAACAGGTCCAGAAGCTCGCTGGGTGCGTGGCAGCTTTAAGACGCTTTATCTCCAGTTTGGGGGAAAAAGCGCTGCCACTTTATCGCCTTCTATGGCGCACCGACAATTTCGAGTGGACAGATGCGGCGACGGCCGGACAGGAAGAAATAAAGGCCCTTCTGGCAAGCAACCCAATCCTGGCCGCGCCAAACGTCGACGAACCAATGCTCCAATACATATCGGCAACACACCAGGTGGTGAGCGTCGTACTCGTCGTCGAGCGAGAACAGGACGGACACAAATTTCCGCTCCAAAAGCCTGTATACTACGTATCCACCATCCTCACACCATGCAAATCCCGGTACCCCCACTATCAAAAGATAGCATACCGCAGTCTTTATGGCATCTCGAAAGCTATGACACTACTTTCAGGAGTGTTCGATCACGGTGACTTCTGAAGTGCCCCTCAATGATATAATAAACAATCGGGACGCCACGGGCCAGATTGCCAAATGGGCCATTGAGCTCCTTCCATTCAACATCACGTACAAACCACGTCGAGCCATTAAATCCCAAGTACTGGCTGACTTTTTTGCTAAATGGACAGAGGCTGAACTCCCTAAAGAGTACGACACGTATTCCAACTGGGTTATGCATTTTGATGGCTCCAAAATGTTGGCGTGGCTAGGAGCGGGTGTCGTATTAACGTCCCCCACGGGATATATCGTCCAGTACGTACTCCAAATATTATACAAAGACTCCAACAACGCAGCCAAATACGAGGCTTTGTTGCATGGCCTTCGGATGGCCGTATCAATGGGCATACAACGCCTGGAGGTGCGCGGGGACTCAAACCTCGCAATATCCCAAATTAACGGAGCCTTTGATGCCAAAGATCCAAACTTGGCAGCTTATCGCGACGCCGTCTTAAAGATGTCGGCTCGGTTCGAGGGGCTCGAATTTCATCACGTCGCCCGCGAAAGTAATCAGGCGGCGGACGTCCTTGCTCGCATCGGCGCTAAGCGCGACCCTATCCCACCTAACATCTTCCTGGAAAGGCTGTTTAAGCCATCCGTGGTGTGGCAAGGGGCAGACAACAACGACAGTCCCGTTCCGAACACGAACATGGCGAACACACCGACATCATCGGGGGCTCGGCCACCGAAATGACACCATCGTCCCACCTCATCATGGCAGTTATTGCCCCGTGGACCGAACCATTCTTGGCCTACCTTAATAGGAAGGAGCTCCCAGAAGATCAGAACGAGGCTTGCCGCATTGTTCGGCGTTCGAAGGCCTATAAAGTTCACGACGGAGAGCTCTACAAGAAAAGTACTACCAGAGTCCTTCAAAGGTGTATCTCCGAGGAGGAGGGGCGACAACTTTTGGCAGAAATTCACGTCGGTCTTGGTGGGCACCACGCCGCAGCCCGGGCACTTGTCAGTAAGGCCTTCCGTACATGATTGTTTTGGCCTACGGCCCGAGCAGACACACGGGACCTCGTCCAGCGTTGCCTTGGATGCCAGCTCTTCGCCAACCAAAGCCATATGCCCCCAACCGCCCTACAAACAATCCCCATTACATGGCCCTTTGCCGTCTGGGGCTTGGACATGGTTGGACCACTTAAAGGGGGAAGCCATAAGAAAAATATCTGCTGGTCATGGTGGATAAATTCACCAAGTGGATAGAGGCTAGACCAATTAAAACGGCTGAGTCCTGACCGGTGATTGCATTCATATCCGATGTGGTGCACAGTTATGGTGTCCCACACAACATCATCACCGACAACGGTTCCAATTTCACAGCCGATGAGGTGAAAACCTAGTGTGCTAATCTGGGCATTAAGCTCGATTACGCCTCTGTCTACCACCCGCAAACAAACGGTCAAGTTGAATGAGCCAATGGTCTTATCATGAGCGGCATTAAACCCAGACTAGTGCGGTCTTTGAAAGAATCAGACAAGCACTGGGTTGAGGAGCTCGACTCCGTACTCTGGGGGCTACGGACCACGCCTAACCGCACTACCGGATACACACCCTTTTTCATGGTGTACGGCGCAGAGGCTGTGTTACCTTGCGATATTATACATGACTCACCTAGAGTCCGTATGTACGAAGAGAGAGAAGCCGAGCTAGATCGGCAGGACAGCCTAGATGCCTTGGAGGAGGAGCGCGACGTCGCAAAAGCTCGTTCCGCATTCTATCAACAACATGCTCGAAGATACCAAAGCAGAGAAGTACGGGCCAAGACTTACAACGTTCGCGAACTCGTTCTACGCCTACCAGAGAAGGAAAAGGACAAACTCAAGCCCAAATGGGAGGGTCCCTTCATAATTGATGAAGTTCTCACCGGAGGAGCGTACCGTCTTCGTGATGCATCCGACAATCGCCTCGAGCCAAACCCCTGGAACGCAGCCAGACTCCGACGATTCTACGCCTAGCGCCGAACTCTTTGTGTTTGTCCTCCTCCCTTTTAGTTTCCATTATTTGTTCTCTCTTTTCCGGTTATTTTTTCCTTTCTTGCCTTAAAGCTTTCAAACGGCTAGACCGTACACCACGGACGTATACATTTTTAAATATGTACGTCCATCATACCTGGGGGCTTCTTCGATAGAAGCTTGTTATGATTCTTCGAGCATTAAGCTCTTCACATATGCATTCTTTTCCATATGTACCTTTTCTTCGCCATTATATGCATAAATATGACTTAAGTTTTGGCCAAGCTGGGTTGCCTGGCTCCTGTGCTTATGCCCTACGTTCCCGTTAGTTCGGCTAGGGCATAAAGGGAGCACCTCTGCGATTGCTACTGCCGGGTCATCCGGATGTGTACCTCAGACTAGGTGAAGCCGAAAGCTAGCGTTCTTAAGGGAATATTCGGTCGGTGAATTAAAGACGTTTCCACACTCATTGCGAGCCCCCAGAAGTTACATACACTGTGATCCTCTCATCACAATTCAGACATGGACACTAAATGCATGCACACCCAGGGAAAGGAACCCTTAACGGAACTATTCTCTCTGGAAGATGTTTCTTACAACTATAATATAACATAATTAGCTGGATACAACTTGTCTGTTCAAGCAACTATGACCCCTACGCCTAGTTTTCCACGCATACCCTGGTCTATTCGGCCATGACGGTATTCGGAAACACTCCGCACCTTAGGGTCCGGAGGGGGAGGCGAAAAGGTCTGCCATGAAAAATGATATACAATTCGGCTAGACGGACAGTACATAGTCACTTGGACTCGAATACTTCCTCCTCTATACCGTCCAGTAGGCGGTCTAACTTACAATCCTGCTGGGAGTATTTAGCGGCCAATTCTACTTGGTCATATACTAAACTAACGGGAATTTCTTCCCCATCTGACCCTACAGGTCTAACACGGGCCATGTGATTAGGATCCGACTTCGTGTATCGTGTTTTCACCATGGCCCAGGTTTCTCGGGCACCCTCCCGACAGGCCGATATTTTCCATAATCGGATGCGCCGCCGCGCTCCTTTGAACAACTCTACAAACTCCTCCATACTTCCTGGAGGGGAGGCGGACTGCCATAAAGCCTTGGCAACACTCCGCATGGCCAACCGAGCCTGCTCGTGCACTTGCGACAGCCTCTGCAGAAGATCACTTGATGATTCGGACACCTCCCCTTCAGGACGGCCCGTCAAAATACCTGCAATCATAACTGTATTAGTTCCATTCATCACCAACCTACTATAAAGGTTAGTTCGGACACATACCGAATATACCGCCTCGCAGTTCCTTATTCTCCTTCACGGAGTCGGCTAGCTAGCCCCGCACATCTATTAGCTCAATACCCAAGCTGGTCTTGGCATCCTGAAGCTTGTTTTTCTCTATTATGGCTTGTGTCAGTATATGCTTGCCTGCGGCATGCATCGTTTTTGCTTTTTGCTCTCCTTCCAGAGCAGCGGCCAGGTTCTCATCATATTGGTCCGATGACCCTATTATGAGATCAGCAACAATATTAGCCCGACGGATATACGGTCATTGTTATCATTCCTCTATGGAGGGAAATATTACCAGCAGATGCCTTCTTGGAATTTTTCAGCTCGGCGGTGGCAGCATTTAGCTGTGCCCGACACTGCTCTAGCTCTTGAGTTAGCAGGTTGTTCTTCTCGGTAAGAACATGGTTACACAATGATCCTTAAATCAATTGTACCAACTGCTTTTAGTCTCGGGGGCTACTGACATATGGTCATCCTATTCAGACAAAGAAAATTTACCTTCACATCTTTTAAATACTGCTTTGTGGCTATGCTAAGCCCAGTTCGAGCAGCCCGGATATAAGCGTCAGCCGAACCAAAGGCTTTGAACGCCTCCTCCGAGAACTGGGGGTCTCGTAAAACAGCCCCGCAACGCCGATGATTCATGGCGCTCTCTACTTCCGAGTTGGTAACGGACATATCTTCCGAACCCTCGGTCGAAGGGTAGTCCGATGTTGTTCTCATATCAGCCCTCGATTCTCCGACGGGATCTAAATCCCGGTTGTTGGGAGTACGGCTGGCTGGACCCCTATGGCGAACCTTTTTCCTGCTACAAGACAAATGTACAAGTTACGGTTGGACGTGACCACTAAGGTACACCTTCAAATCCGTACCTCTTCGACGAGGGACCGGTCAGGTCTTCATTGACCTTCCTTTTAAAGCCCTTGCTTGGCGCTGGAGCCGCTCTCTTTGGAGTCGCCCCTGGAGTAGCATGATGAGCCGAACGCCTCCCCTTCGAAGCACGAGGTAGTGCGGCAGGTGAGGCAGTGCGAGGAAACTCTTTCGAGGAGGATATTTCTTGATGACTTACGTGGGAAGCAGGAAGAAGACCAGGATAATCGGTGATAATGGCCACTTCTGTGCCGTCGTAGCTCGCCTGGTGAAACACCCCTTCCGCAAGTACCACGAATATGTCTGGATCCTCTTCAAACCCGGGATCCAGTTCCCGGTCGTGGCTCTCTGGCTGTGGGGCGGGGCTGTAGAGCCCCTCGGTGATTTTTCGCCAATGCTGTTATAAACGAATTAGATATCTGTTAAAGGTGACCCGGGAAGCGGAATGGGTAAAGTGGAAGAATTGGGGCTTACCCAACTGGGAGGATTATACATGGAATACCCCTCTCTGCAATTGGTTCGGAGAAATTCCTCTTCTTCCCCTTTGAACAGCTCGACCACTATCTTGGCTAGAGCGGCGGGGGTGTCCAGACCCTTTTGACCACAGCGGGAGGCGTCATCCTCCCCGTGTAGTGCCACATTGGGAGCCCTCTATATTGAAGCGGCTGAACCCCTCGCACTATGGAGGTCGCCATTACCTCAACTATTGTTAATCCGGACTGGGCAAGCGTCTTTATCTTGCCCAGGAGCTGACTAACGTCTGCACTGTCATCCTCTTCAAGACTCTGGGGACGCCAACTGTGGCGTTTCTGTTGGAAATATGCCCTAGAGGCAATAATAAAATGGTTATTATTATATTTCCTTGTTCATGATAATTGTCTATTGTACCTGCTATAATTGTATTAACTGGACACCATAATACATGTGTGAATACATAGACCATAACATGTCCCTAGTAAGCCTCTAGTTGACTAGCTCGTTGATCAATAGATGGTTATGGTTTCCTGACCATGGACATTGGATGTCATTGATAACGGGATCACATCATTAGGAGAATGATGTGATGGACAAGACCCAATCCTAAGCATAGCACAAGATAGTGTGGTTCGTTTTGCTAGAGCTTTTCTAATGTCAAGTATCATTTCCTTAGACCATGAGATTGTGCAACTCCCGGATACTGTAGGAATGCTTTGGGTGTACCAAACGTCACAACGTAACTGGGTGACTATAAAGGTGCACTACAGGTATCTCCGAAAGTGTCTGTTGGGTTGGCACGAATCGAGACTGGGATTTGTCACTCCGTATGACGGAGAGGTATCTCTGGGCCCACTCGGTAATGCATCATCATAATGAGCTCAATGTGACTAAGGAGTTAGCCACAGGATCATGCATTACGGTACGAGTAAAGTGACTTGTCGGTAACGAGATTGAACGAGGTATTGGGATACCGACGATCGAATCTCGGGCAAGTAACATACCGATTAACAAAGGGAATTGTATACGGGATTGATTGAATCCTCGACATCGTGGTTCATCCGATGAGATCATCGAGGAGCATGTGGGAGCCAACATGGGTATCCAGATCCCACTGTTGGTTATTGACTGGAGAGTCGTCTCGGTCATGTCTGCATGTCTCCCGAACCCGTAGGGTCTACACACTTAAGGTTCGGTGACGCTAGGATTGTAGAGATATTAGTATGCGGTAACCCGAAAGTTGTTCGGAGTCCCTGATGAGATCCCGGACGTCACGAGGAGTTCCGGAATAGTCCGGAGGTAAAGATTTATATATGGGAAGTCTTATTTTGGTCGCCGGAAAAGTTTCGCGCATTATCGGTATTGTACCGGGAGTGCCGAAAGGGGTCCGTGGGTCCACCAAGGGGGTCCACCTGCCCCGGGGGGCCACATGGGCTGTGGGGGTGTGCGCCTTGGCCTATATGGGCCAAGGGCACCAGCCCCAAGAGGCCCATGCGCCAAAAGGGGGAAGGCACATCCTAGGTGCCTTGGGGAGGATGGACTCCTCCCTGGCCTCACCCTTCCTTGGAGGAAGGGCCAAGGCTGCGCCCCCCTCTCCCTTGGCCCTATATATAGTGGGGGGGAAGGGAGGGCAGGAAAACCCCAAGCCCTGGCGCCTCCCTCTCCCTCCCGTGACACATCTCCCACTCCCGCAGCGCTTGGCGAAGCCCTGTTGGAATCCCGCTACTTCCACCACCACGCCGTGGTGCTGCTGGATCTCCATCAACCTCTCCTCCCCCCTTGCTGGATCAAGAAGGAGGAGACGTCGCTGCTCCGTACGTGTGTTGAACGCGGAGGTGCCGTCCGTTCGGCGCTAGGATCATCGGTGATTTGGATCACGACGAGTACGACTCCATCAACCCCGTTCTCTTGAACGCTTCCGCTCGCGATCTACAAGGGTATGTAGATGCACTCCTCTCTCTCGTTGCTAGATGACTCCATAGATTGATCTTGGTGATGCGTAGAAAACTTTTGAATTACTGCTACGTTCCCCAACAGTTTCTTCAGCGGAACTCTGACGAACTCAGGAAGACCCTTTCGAATTGGGTCGGGAAGTGCGACGTCCTCGATGTAGAACCATTCGGAAGGCCATTTTGCGATGCCCTCCTCAGTGTGCCGGACGGATATCCGGTATTGGCAATGCACCATACTTCGGCTCCGCCCACCTAAAATATCAACCCCTCGTGGTTATGCGGGACAAGGCAAAACGATTTTCTCCACAGTTCAAAATGAGCCTCAACGCCCAGAAATAATTCGCATAAAGCAACGTAACCTGCGATATGCAGGATGGAAGCGGGAGTGAAGTTGTGTAGCTGGAGGCTGTAGTACTCCAGGAGCCCTCGGAGGAACGGGTGGATTGGAAATCCAACGCCTCTTAATAGAAAGGGAACGAAACACACTCGCTCCCCCCAGATGGGCTGGGGAAGTCCTCCGCTTGGGTCTTGCCATCGAAAGAGGCCAGCCCTGCTCGAACAGGGACCACATCCGCGGGAGGAAGGAATCCCTGCGTTTGCAGCTCCGCCAGTTGACTGTGGGTCACATAACACTTCTCCCACTCGCCTTTCTCTAGGCCGGGACATGAGGAGGAGCTGGGAACGCTAGCCATGTTGGAATGGTTTCTCCTGGTAGTCTTCGGGGATTTTCTCGGTCTAGTGTCGAATGGATCTAAGATCCAATCTCTTTAAATAGGCACTCTGCCTTGCATGGATAGGGTGTTATTTGCAAAAATGCCCTAACCTTCCGCATTCTCTCGACACGTGGGAGACGAAGCTATTAAACACGCGGAAGCCGAGGCGAGAAGCATTGAATCCGTGGCCGAATACATTATGTGGACGTCATCAGAGGAAGAACCCGCCTTGCAATGCCGAAGACAGTCCGGATGCCGAACACCTCGTCATTGAAGCCTGGTTCGGGGGCTATTTAGGGAGTCCTGGACTAAGGGGTCCTCGGGCATCCGGCCTGTTAGCCATGGGTCGGACTGATGGCCTTGAAGATGTGAAGACCGAAGACTGCACTCGTGTCCGGACGAGACTCTCCTTGGCGTGGAAGGCAAGCTTGGCGATCAATCATGTAGATTCCTTTCTATGTAACTGACTCCATGTAACCCTAGACCTATCCGGTGTCTATATAAACCGGAGAGCATAGTCCGGATAGGCAGATACTCATTATCATAACCATAGGCTAGCTTTTAGGGTTTAGCCTCTACGATCTCGTGGTAGATCAACTCTTGTAACACTCATATTCATCAAGATCAATCAAGCAGGAAGTAGGATATTACCTCCATAGAGAGGGCCCGAACCTGGGTAAACATCGTGTCCCCTGTCTCCTGTTACCATCGACCTTAAGACGCACAGTTCGGGACCCCCTACCCGAGATCCACCGGTTTTGACACCGACATTGCGCCCAGTCCGGATCTTATGAAGGATTTGATAGTGGGTGTTTAAGATCAAGCACAGACCTGATGGGACTGTTGATCGGTACAAGGCACGCCTGGTCGCAAAGGGGTTCAAACAACGCTATGGCTTGGACTATGATGATACGTTCAGCCCAGCCGTTAAACCTGTCACAGTGCGGCTCGTTCTCTCCATTGCAGTCTCTCCTGGCTGGTGTTTGCGACAGTTGGACGTTCAAAATGCCTTCCTTCATGGCATTCTCCAAGAAGAGGTATACATGCGCCAACCTCCTGGTTTTGTGGACCCTTCGGGTCCTCATCATTTGTGCAAACTTTGCAAGGCTCTCTACGGGCTCAAACAGGCTCCTCGAGCGTGGTATTCTCGGCTGAGTTCTAGGCTCCAACAACTTGGTTTTCTAGCATCCAAAGCTGACACGTCCCTTTTTGTCTACAACCGGAGTGGTGTCACCATTTTCATGCTTGTGTA
This sequence comes from Aegilops tauschii subsp. strangulata, assembly GCF_002575655.3. Taxonomy (NCBI): domain Eukaryota; kingdom Viridiplantae; phylum Streptophyta; class Magnoliopsida; order Poales; family Poaceae; genus Aegilops; species Aegilops tauschii. Next base: position 45,694,722 of record NC_053036.3, read on the forward strand.
TGTGGACGACATTATTGTGGCCAGCTCCTCTCCTACTGCTACCACCAAGTTACTTGCCGATCTCCAGGCCTCCTTTGCTCTCAAGGATCTCGGCCCCTTGCATTATTTTCTTGGAGTACATGTGGAGTCATCGCCAGGGGGAATCGTCCTGTCTCAGCAGAAGTACATCAGCGATATTCTCCATCGTGCTAACATGGATAATTGTAAAATCTCTACCACGCCCATGTCCTCCAGTGAGAAAATCAGCAAGGACAGTGGATCATCGGTCTCTCAGGATGACAGCACCAAGTATCGCAGCTTGGTTGGAGCTCTCCAGTATCTGACACTCACGAGACCGAACATCTCCTTTGCAGTTAACCGTGTCTGTCAGTTCCTTCATGCACCTACGACTGCACATTTTTCAGCAGCCAAGAGGATTTTGAGATACTTGAAATATACTCACAGTATGGGTCTTTCTATTCGAAAGTCATCCTCAATGCTACTAAGCTGTTTTTCAGATGCAGACTGGGCTGGATGCAGTGGTGACCGCCGATCCACAGGTGGCTTTGTAGTGTTTCTTGGACCTAACCTTGTCTCTTGGAGTTCAAGAAAGCAAGCTACGGTGTCTAGGTCAAGCACGGAATCTGAATATAAGGCACATGCAAATGGAACAGCTGAGGTAATCTAGATACAGTCAGTCCTTGGTGAACTTGGGGTCTTTCTCTCTCGACCCCTTGTTTTGTGGTGTGACAATCTAAGAGCCACTTATCTATCTGCAAATCCGGTATTCCATGCCAGGACCAAGCACATAGAAGTGGACTTCCATTTTGTTCGTGAACGAGTTGCAGCCAAGGCACTTGATGTTCGATTTATATCTTCCAAGGAGCAAGTTGCGGATATATTCACAAACCCTCTAGCCGAGGCGCCGTTTGTTTCAAATAGGCACAATCTGAACCTTTGCATAGGAAGTTCAGTTTGAGGAGGAACGTTAAACTGTATAGTTATCTGATACGGTTAGTATCTAGGGTTGTAGTTATCTCTTGTAACAACCTGTACTTATCCCTCTGTAAACCCTAGCGGCAGCCCCTTGAGGCGCCCTATATATTGATCCTGAGACCACCACATTAGGTGTGTCGATCCAATCTCCTTTCTCCTTGTTTCACACCGAGCACGGCATGGCTGGGTACAATACCGAGCATGCGAGCCGAGCACGGCGGGCTGGGTACAATACCGAGCAATTGTCTTACAACTTGCAAGTAACCGAGCCTAGTGGATCGGAAGAAACTTTAATTAGCTGCGAAATGAGGAGCCGCCTTTTGCACTGTTCCTCCCTCCTCATGCTGTGCTTCCTCTCCCGCAGGGCGGCGGCTATGGCGGCTGCTCCTCGTCTCCCCGTCCGAGCGGTGAACCTCGGCGGGTGGCTGGTGACGGAGGGCTGGATCCTGCCGTCTCTCTTCGACGGCATCCCCAACCACGATCTCCTGGTAATCAACGTAGCTTTGCATATGCATACACTACACCAAACACACGTGGGACGTTCCGCCGCCACGGCTCTCTGTTTTTAGTTCTTAACCGATCTGCACGCGGACGTACGTACAGGACGGCACGCAGCTGCAGTTCAAGTCGGTAACGCAGAACGCCTACGTGGCCGCGGAGAATGGCGGCGGTGCGGGGCTGGTGGAGAACCGGCCTCAGGCGTCTGGTTGGGAGACCTTCAAGCTGTGGCGGATCAACGAGGTGACATTCAATTTCAAAGTGTTTGGCAACCAGTTCGTGGGCGTCCAGAGCGACGGCTCGCTGGTCGCGACGGCGGCTGTGCCGAGGCGGCCAGAGAGGTTCCGGCTAGTTCGCAGCCCCAGCGACCAGTACAGGATGCGGATCATGGCGCCGAACGGACTCTTCTTGGAGGTAAAGATAATACGAAATACTACTGCATATCGGAAATTCATTTTGCCTCATATGCATCCATTGTCTAAACACATCCGTACATGTTGATCAGCTCTGCACTACTCGTACTATATTTGCCAACTGGGCAACAAGTGGCTGCTCGCAAGCAAGGTGCATGTGCGTGGCAAACCCTATTTATGACTTATGAGCGCCACCGGGAGAGCTCCTAGTTTTTGTTTTTTGTTTTTTGAGAATTGGGAGAGCTCCTAGCTGAGGCGATAAGCCTTCTTTACCAGTTGAGCCATCAAGTACTTGTGATTAGTATGGTGCGAGTATGTTTAAGAACTAAGCGCAGTGGCAGATAATAACTCAAAAAAATCGACCATTGAACATCATTTTAATATATGATAATTTTTTTTGAAATAAACATTGAACATTTTTTTGACATATACTGATTTTCTTAAATACACATTGAACATTTTGTGATATATGCTGAACATTTTTCAAGTACATAATGAACATTTTTTTAAATACGATGAACATTTTCTAAATATATGGTGAATATTTTGTTAAATGTACGATGAACATTTTTGTAATACACGCTGAACATTTTTCAAGTACATAATGAACATTTTCTAAATATATGGTGAACATTATGTTAAATGTACGATCTACATTTTTGTAATGCAGGCTGAACATTTTCATAATGATAGTGAACTTTTTCATAATGTACGGTGAAACACTTTCTTAACATACAATGAACATTTTTGTAATAGGAGATGAAGTTTTTGTATAACACGCAAAAAAGAGAAGAAGAAATAAAAAAAGTAGAGAAAAGAAACGAAAAATAAAAAAAAAACGAAAGGAAGAAGGAACCAAAACCAAAAAGTTAGAACAAAAACCACGGAAAACCGGAAGCAAACAAACACAGAAGAAAATCGAAAAAGCTCGTAGGAAATAGCGAAGGAAGCTGTAGCGAACGAAAAACGCGAACCCCATATATGGGCCGGCCCAACCGGCAGCTCGCCTCAGCGAAAGCAGAACCTTTTGAGGGAGTTGTAAGTGAGAGCAACTAGTTAACGAGCGCTCCTTCGGAGCGCTTGTAACAAGCGGTTCGGGAGCACTCCGCGCGTGACAAGTGTCGCGCGCGGAGCGCTCCCGCCAGGAAAACCAGGTGGCGCGGTTGGTTCCCGGTTTTCCCTTTCCGGTTTGTGGTTTCGTGCGTTTTGCAGTTTGACCCTCGAACTACCAGAATTTTCTGTTTTCCCTTTCCGCGCGATCACAAAGAAAATACCACTTCGCGCGCTTGGTTCCCTGTTTCCCTTTCTCATTTCCCTTTTTGTTCCCATTATATTTCCAGATAATGGAGATTTATGGGGTAGTTACGGGCGGGGACTACCAACACTATCAAATGTGACCTTTCAAGTAAGGAAAAAACAACAACTTTTTAATGCACAGGTGTAAGCACAGGTGTAGACTAGCAGAGGCACGGCTGTATAACTTAATAAATTGAAGAACAGAGCCTCTTCGGCGCATGGGAACCTCCTGCTCGCCTTCGGCTCGTTTAATTTTCATAAACATCTTGAAGGGGGGCATAGGTCGAAGTGTGTTTTGGTCGTGCGACGTGCTGGTTCGTGCGGCGCGTTGTCCGTCATGGGGTGACACGGCGCCTCCGGCGCATGGGAACCTCCTGCTCGCCTTCGGCTCGTTTAATTTTCATAAACATCTTGAAGAGGGGTATAGGTCGAAGTGTGTTTTGGTCGTGCGGCGTGCTGGTTCGTGCGGCGCGTTGACCGTCGTGGTGTGACACGGCGCCTCCGGCGCATGGGAACATCCTGCACGCCTCTGGCTCGTTTAATTTTCATAAACATCTTGAAGGGGGGGGGGGGCATAGGTCGAAGTGTGTTTTGGTCGTGCGGCGTGCTGGTTCATGCAGCGCGTTGTCTGTCGTGGTGTGACACGGCGCCTCCGGCGCATGGGAACCTCCTGCTCGCCTTCGGCTCGTTTAATTTTTATACAGCAAGTCGTGCAAAAGGAAAGCTCCTTTGTTTCGAAAGGCACAGGTTTGAAGTATGTGCAGTCACGTCTGCTTAAGAGCTAGGCATGGTTGATGCTCTATAGGTATGTGCGTGCATGCACATGTGTGCATCCTACGAAGGCATTGGTATGTTGCCTTCGGAGGCACGGGTTTGAAAAATGTGCAGTCACGTGTGCATAGGAGCTAGCCATGCTTAAGTCTCTAGAGGAATGTGCGTGCATGCACATGTGTGTATTATCCGAAGGCATTGGTATGTTGCCTCCGGAGGCACGGGTGTGAATCATCTGCAGTCACATGTGCGTAGGAGCTAGCCACGTTTGAGGCGCTCTTGGTATGTGTGTGTGGATATTGCCCGGAGGCATGGTGACCCAGGCTTTGGTGGCACAGGGCCATGTCGCCTCTGGAGGCACGGGAGGGTGGTCTCCAGAGTCACGCGTAAGGGTTCGTTTTGGGATACACTGCTGTCGTACAGATAAGAAGAGGCATTGTTGTTTATAGTGTACTGGCACTCTCTGATGATGTAAGAGGCATTGTTGCCGAAATAGTTCTTTTTTCAACATGAACACGCAATTTCTAACTACATTACATTACAAATGTGAGTTACTGATAAACTGTTTTGTCACGTCTAGATAGAATTAGCCTCGCTGGCTAAATCAAAAGTTTTAGTCTTCATTCTTGTTGAAGATCTTGCTTATCTCGTTACCCATTTCACTAGATTTGACTTGATTCATCTCGCTACTTAAGAGAATGTACATTGCCTCTGCCCTCCAGTCTTCGACCTCGTCCTCTGAAATGTTGCCAAGAAAGAGAAGTATATTATTAGAGTTGGTTCATAAAAGTTGTTTATAAGTAAATTTATATAGACTTACTGTCAAATCTTCCAGGTCTTCGACGAACTTTTCACCATTGTAGAGGAATGCAAGCTTTAAAACAGCAAATGGTGATTCACCCTTTTCTACCACTGGAACATCTTGCACGGTATGAATCTGCCATCTTGTTTTTTGGATTCATTGTTTGTTCAAGTATGGTGTTGAAGACTTCTTTAATCCTAGGTACATGGGAATTGCATTTTGTAATTGTTTTAATACTGCAACTTGTAAAACTGAAAAAATTGTTATGTATAAATGCTTACGATTGCCAACTTATGAGCGTGATATTCCTGAAACTGTCTTTCTCTTTCTTTTTGAGCGTCTTCATGTTCCTGAAGAACTCGACATGCTTCATTTGGATTTAATTTACCCACGTCTATCTTTTCTATCTCAAATTCCTCTGGAGTCGCTTCTCGAGGATCAATAATGTGAACTTTGTGTTTGTATTTGTCCAGCACATATACTACGTAGCGGTCATGCTTCTCCATTGGAATGAATATCTGCGTACGAAATACTTGTTGGTTTCCTGACAGTTTAATATAAAGTAATTTGATAGAACGCATATTTTGTGATTTTGTCCCGGAGGAAAGGGATGTTACCATGTTTGCTGTTGAGAGCTTTTTCCGTTGATTTTCTTTGAGATACATGGGAACGAGCTGATTCTTTGTTTTTTGCAGTTCACTTTTAAATTTTGCAACAATAGTTTTGTCTTTATTTAATTTCAGTATATGCTGCAAACAATAATATCGATGAAAAAAGCTGTTAGAAAAAAGAGCTGTGTAACAATATAAAAAGAGTAGGTGTTGCAATATACACAAGATTTTGCTTTTTAAAAGTTTACCTCTGCAAAGTTTGGGCCTAATATTACTCTGTCACTCTCTTTTGAATCTTGTCTGCTTTCCCAGATTTCTGCTATGTCATCGAGCACCCTCTTTTCCATGTGATGTGGTATGTTCGTTTGTGCTGGTCTTGGACCAAATACTGCCTTCAGTTGGGCTCCAGTAAGTTGCGTGCTTTCATTGTCCCTACGGATGCGCCTAAATATAGTTTTGCTGCGACAGGGAGATAAAATAATTGTGGAGGTCCCGGTCAGTGAGAAATAGATTTTTAAATTATTTTTTGCCTCTGTCCAACTATTTTGAGGTGTAATAGAAAACAACTCACTTTTTGTATTCCTCCTGCCAGCTGTCGCTCATGACTAGCTGGAAGAGGTCAGACGCCTCCTTTGTGTGTTGGAAGCAATGAGAATGTTTTGGGTATGGATTGGTGCTTCGTCTTTTTTTCCTTTTTGTTTCATCTGTTTCTGTCAGAGGAAGCAGATATGTAATATGTAAGCTCTCGTGATACGAAAGACATTGGTCAACCGTGGGATGGGTAGGTCATTACAAAAAAAGATAACCAGAAATGATTTTCTTACCTTTGTTGGTGGAAAAGAAGTTTGAAGTTTCTGGTTTGAATTCTTTGATTCTTCCAGGTAGTTGCTCGCACTTTACTTGGTTTGTTTCAGCAAATATGGCTGTAAAAAGGAACTCTAGTTTCTACTCGGCATCTACGTTGCTTTGCTGCAGGTAGGTCATCGGATATTCTTTTATTTTTCTTTCATGAGATAATTCAAGTATTCAACTAGTGCTGCTTCTAAAAATTAAAATTGTTGCTCTCGTACTATTCACTTACACGAAATCCTCCTCATCCTTTATGAGATCAATGCCATTCCAGTATTCTGCAAATTGGACCATGAAGTGTCCGCATTGGGTATCCTGCTGTTTTGGCATGCAAACTCTGTTAGGTGTTTCTGCTATCCTCGACCAGTTCGGTTCGCTGTTGGCTCGTAGTTCCGCTTCGCCGTAATGCTTCTTCATGAGTGCGTGCATCCTTTTAAACTATTATTATGGTTTGGTTTTATTGTTGGATTTTGCCATTAATAAAGGGAATGCAGGAATTGGAAAACCAATTAGAAAACCAAGAGGTTGAATTGACGTACCAGTTCTCGGTGATCCTTATGGTGCGTTTTCCATGTATTTTTTCCTCCTCCTTGTCTGTAATTCAGTGAGTCAAGTATGTCGATGGAGCTCGTGTACTTGTTGAGCACGTACAGTGTGAAGTGTTTAGTTGTGTTGTGAGGTATCATAATCTGCGGTGTTTGGAGACAGAGCGAGTTAAAGTTCATTCTTGTCAGGAGAATTAAATGACATGTAAATGTGCAATCTGTAGGAAGAATGAATTATGTTTGTATATTTCTATTAACTTACCAGCTTTTTCTTTAAAAGTTCCTTCCCTGTTACAAGGGGTGCAAACTGTTTCAATGCTTCGTCCTCATTGAATTCTGCTAGTCCTTCTTCTTCTCCAGTTTTAACACCGAGCACGATCTGCGACCAATTTTTTTCTACTTTTTAGTTCAATCTTTGTAATCACTGAAATGATGGAAGTGTTTTTGTCAAATTGGACTTCATACGTTTGCAAATTCTTCGGGAAGTATGGCTTTATCGGTTGTGTTGTATTGTTGCTGCACTGTCCATTCTTCGAAAATGCGTTTGCGATGGAGCCCTCCATCTGTCCATGATCTCCTTTCTGTAGTTGTTCCAATATTTGTTTACCTGTAATACAATCGGGTCGCTTCGAGCTAATATATACGTTTAGACTGCAAGCAGAAAAGTTTATACATTAGTTAGGTTGGTTTAAAAAGGGGCAACATTTCTTTGTCTTTTTGTTTATGCAAGAGAAAGTACTTACTCTCTGCATTCGTCCTGTCCTTCTTTGCTGAATAGGTATTCATGGAGTGCTCTGGCTTTGTTCATAAATTTGAAATCTCCTGGGACAAAAGTACGAATCATGATTTCTCCAAGGAGCCTTCTTGAAGGCTTTACCGGCCTCTTCTTGACCGAGATTTTCTTGTCTGAGCTATTCTCAGATGATTGAGGCATTGAATGTTATCCTGATTCTTGCTGCAAGATTCCAAGATACGGCTTGTCATCTTTGTTGAATTCATAGCTTTCATAGTCATTTAGCCATGTTTTGATTACATCGAACCCAAAGCCCATCTTTAAATATTCGTTGTATTCGTCTAGTTGGAGCGAGTTAAGGCTTGAAAGAAATTCATCAACTTCTTCATGCTTTTCCATTGTTTTTGGTTTTAGGAAGTCTAAAGAGATGGTGTTGGAGGTGCCTTGCGGATTGCTTGTCGAGCCTGTTTCTTCTTGAAGAAGAACAGGTTGTTTCTTCTGCTCGGAAACCTGTTGTTGTGTATTTGGTACGTCATTGCTTCTGTCATCCTCTTTTAAATCAGTGCCTGTTTGTTCCAGTTGCTCTGTGCTTGGGATATTGCTATTGATATTTTGCTCGTCCGTTTCCTCTTCAGCATGGTGTGGTATCTTTTCGTCTGGTGGTGGTTGATCTGGTTCTATTGGTGGATCATTTTCTTCGTGGTCTGTGCAAGATTCTTGGGCAACGGCATGGCTGCTGACATCCATAATCTCTTTGCATTTACTGGATATACCAATAACTTCATGCTCTTGTGTGGTTGTCGCACGCATAATATGTTCTTTTGGCTCGGGAGTTGGCGGAAACTCTTCTAGTACGCAACATTCTGCCTGTTGCATTTCTTTGTCTTCCATATCGACTTCATACTTCAGCATATCTGTAAAACAATAATTAAAAAAAATTACTTCTTCTAGTGTGACGAAATTGTAAGGTTTAGTTTCTGAAGAGACTATCCTGTTGTACACTTGATTAGTGACAGTTTGGTATTCCCTCTGTGTTGACTGATTAGTTGATATAGAATTTTTTTCCTCAACTCTGGTACTTGTTCTGGCTTTAAGGTTGCTGTTGTTCCATCATTGGAGTAGTGCTTCAGGTTCATGTACATATAGAATGCGCAGTCCATTCTGCATGTAGAGGAATGGTACTAGTAAGATTGTTGCATTCAAGAAACGGAAAGAAGAGAAATGTTGGAGCAATGGTAGTGGTAATTGTTGTATTGAAAAGAAGAAAGAACAGAATTATTTCAGTAATTGTAGTAGTGAATCTTGCATTGAAAAGAAAGAAATAAGTGAAATGTTGGAAGTGCTTACGTGTCTTCTCCTTGAAGTGGCACATGTAGTTTGACCTTTTTGAAATGGTCGATGTTTTTTTCTGAAAACTGTAGCTCTGTGCTTATGTGCTTCCAGATTTTCATTAATTTGTTGGTTACATTGTTGAAGAATTCTATTGTGCCTGGATATGCAGTTGAAGAGTCAAGGAGTTCAAAGCGCTGTTTTTGCATGTTAACTGTGATGGTGAAGTAATGACTTATAGTTTCGTCTTGCTCAAACCAGCACAACGAACATGGTAGAAGGAACTGCAAAACACAAAATAAAAATAAAACATTTGGAAATCTTCTTATATTTAGAAACATAAAATAAAAAAGAACTTTGCATAACATATACGCAATTTGTGTTTTGTTTTTGAAACAGTTGATCTGCTTACCATGTTATAATCTTGCAGTTTTTCTTCTTCTTGCATGTTGAAAAATGATCTAAGCCTTCCAGGTAGTAATTTTTTTTCTAACGTGTTGTTGATCATTATTTTTGTAGCACATTGGATCTTCGTCGTCGGCTTCCTTTATTGAGTGCTGCTTGTTTCGTCACAGACTCACAAAGGGAATTTGTCAGTTCAGTTATAGGGGAAGTTTATCTATTTATAAAGTCATATATATTGTTTTAAACGTGATTCTTTTGGCGTGATATTTACTTACAGTGTTGCTTAACGACAGAATCTTTCTCCGCGTGCCATTGAGTTCGTTGTAATGAAAAGCTCATCCCTGCAAAGTATATTTAGAAAAATTACAAGATTTTTAGCATGGGCTCGATTGCTTCGGTGCGTACTGATTTACCGACCTTGAAGCTTTCGGCGACATGGCCTAGATTGACATCAAAATTGTCCGTTGTAATGAAAAGCTCATCCCTGCAAAGTATATTTAGAAAAATGTTTTATTTTACACATGATACAGTCAAAATGATCGTGTGTAAGAATGTTTTCTGTGTTAGTTGCATGAACTTACATTTCTCTCTTTGTCCATGTCTTGCATACAACGTTGTACAGGTCTTCGATGGCTTTGTTGACGGAATCACTATCTTTGCCCCCTTTCTCCATTGTGCCTGCGAGGATTTTGAATTTAATGTAAATAATTCCAAGTCACAAGATCACAAGATAGCAATTAAGTTTCTATTGTCTTGCCTGCTTCGATGCTCGAAGATATGTCCTGTCCAGTGTTGTTCCTTTCTTGTTCTCCTTCTGCTTCTTGCGTCATGTTTTGTTCTTCTTTTTGCGTTGTACCCTTTTGTTCAGTTTCTGCTCCATCCTTATTTGAGTCGTCTGTGCTTTTCTTAGCATCATGTTTTTCCTTTTCATCCGTCATGTCTTGCTGGTGGTCTTTTCCGTCTTGTTTTTCAGTCTCGATCTGGTTGGCACTGACCTCTCTGCCAGGGGAATTGGCATCGTACGACGGTGTAGGGTTTTCTTCGATAGTCTCTGGTTCTTTCTCTGGAACAATTTGTGTGTTTGCTTCATTGGTTGTATCTCCGTGGTTGCCTTCTTCGTGTTTCCGCGTTATCATTGAAAAAGCATTGAAATAATTTAACTTGCTACTTTATTTTGATTATAGCAGCTGTTATGGGAAAATAGCGAAGCGTTCGGTGCGTGCTTTGAGCTATTTTGATTGTGATTAAGTTGTCATTTTGTGGAAACATTTTGTGCAACTTCACCTGTTGAGCTGTCGTTGGTGATGCTGACTGTTCCACCCGTTCTTCGTTGAGTGTGGTTTCTTGGGTATCCTCTTGTTCTTTCTTTTGGTGTTCATCGTCACTGTCATGGTTTTTGTCTTGCAACTATTAAATCATAAAGGTGGTAAGTTGGAGTGCATTTGAGTTCTCATAAAACTACTTTATATTTTCGTAGAATCAGCTTATGTAACTTTACCTCCACAGTCGTTGCTGCTTCTGTTGTCTCTGCTTCTGTTCTCGTTGCTGCTGCTGACTGTTGTGCTTGTTCTTTGTTGAGTGGAGGTTTTTGGGCATCTTCTTGTTCTTTCTTTTGGAGTTCATCGCCACTGTGCTCGTTTTGTCTTGTAGCTTTTCAAACATAGAGGTGGCTAAGTGGGAGTGCATTTGAGGTTCCACGGAGCTATTTCATACTTTTAGAGGATCATCTTATGTAACTTTACCTTTTCAGTCGTTGTCGCTGCTGCCGTCTCTGCTGTGTGTTTTTCGGTGAGTGAATATTTTGGGGCTTGATCTTCTATGACGTTGATGTCTGCCGTTTGAAGAATATGTTGCCCATCTTCAGTGGCCTCCTTTTGCTCATTTGTCTCCTCTCTCTGGGATGGAGGAAAGTAGTGAAATGTGAAATGCGTATTTTTGAACTATAAGATCGTTCTGAGGTATTCCGTGTTTTCACCTCTGTACTTGTTATTTCTGATTGTTCTACGTGTTCTTCGTTGAGTGGTGGTTTTGGGTCCTTCTCTTGCTCTTTATTTTGCTATTCATCGTCACTGACCTTGTTTTTTCTTGCAGCTGTTCAAACATAGAGGTGGCAAAGTGAGAGTGCATTGTAGTGAATACATATGTGGTAGGTTGGAGTTTATTTGATTGTGCACGCAACAATTTTATAATTTCATAGTTGCAGGTTTCGTAACTTTACATTTTCAATCGTTGACGCTGCCGCTGTCTCTGGTACCTGTTGTTTGGTGAGTGAATTTTTTGTGGCTTGGTCTTCCGTGGCATTATTGTCTACCGTTTGAAGAACATGTTCGGGTTGTTCATTGGGCTCCTCTGGTTGTGTTTGATGGTCTTGATTGTTGGTGCTCTCTTGAGCTTCTTGTGCCTGCACCAACACAAAAAATATTTAAGAAATGGGTGCATCTCTGACTGTTCAGTTACAATTTTTTTATAAGACCTCTTTCTCTGGATTTGCAGGACTGTCTACTGCTGGAACTACGGCTTCTCCTTGTCTCGTGTTGTCCTCTTGTTTTTCTTGTTCAATGTCTATGCCAATGCTTTCGCTTGCTTCCTCTTCCTGTTTAATAAAAATTGAAATTATAGATTGAAATTCATTTGTGTCTGAGCTTTGTAACCTCACCTCTTCAGATGTTGTTGTTTGAAGTTCTGTGTGTTTTCCAGTTTCCTTTGGTTGTGCTGCTTCTTGATCTTCGAGATCAACGTACTTGTTTGTTTCCTGCATCTGTTCAAAGAAAAGGGTGAGACATCCCTTATAATCCTTGTATTACGGTGGCAGGGTGTATTAGGTAGTCCAGACATCATAAATGGTTTGAAAAGGGTTTGTTGTTGAATTTTTACCTCTGCGTTGATGACTGGGTTATTCGTGCCTGCATCGATTGTTTCTTTGTCAGGTATTAACAGTCTCTAGTTTCTCATCGGCTGGGATGTCTTGGGTTTTCTCCTTTGTACTCGTGATGGTGATCTGCAATGTTGTGGCACTGGAAATCTCTTGTGCACAAACTTCCTATTCTGTGACTCCTTTGTCTGGTTGAGGTTCAATATGGGGTTCAATTTCAACATGGGTTGTCTCTTGGTCTTGCAGTGATTGTGATACCTGGAGATCAAACAATATGAGTTTGCGGTTCACTTTCTTTCCTGCCATTACGAGTTTCCGGTGTGGGGTGTAGTGGGCTGTGGAAGTTTACCTCCTCTTCATTGTTTTCTTCTTCTTTGTCATTTGTTATGCTAACGGTTGATTGTGGGTCAGCCTCTTGCATTTGGTTGACGAGACTGCTGACTTGATTGTTCTCCAGCTGAACCTATATTTTGTTGGAGGTTTGTCAGTTAACTTATAACTCTATCCAGTTTTGAAAGGAAAAATGGATGTTCATACTAACCTCTTCACTGGTTCTGACGTCGATCGTATCTTGTGCTTGTGTTGGGGTAGTTGTTGTTGTAGCACTGTCTGTTGTGAGGTTGCTTTATTTGTTGCTTTCATTCTTGTTTTTGGGGTTGTTGACACCATCCTGCTGTTGGAGTTCATCTTGGCCTGGCGTGCTATTGGTACGTTCCTGAAAGCATTGAGACAGTTCTTTTCAGTTGAGGTATGAAAACAGGGGTTTGCTTTAGGGTGCGGATGGCACCATGCATTACTATTTATTTACCTGTTTTTGCCGCTTTATCTTCTTCTTGTCAATGCCCACGTCCCTTGATTTTGTTCTTCTTTTCGTCTTCTTCTTCTTTCTTTCTTTTTCTCCTTTCTCTTTGTTCTGTTGTGGCTACGATTTCATTCGTGCGGTTGGCATCGACTAGTCTACTTGATGCTGCTGGATCGGCTTGCTCTAGTGTCTGCAGGGTCGCGTTATCTGCCAGGTACCTTGTGCAAATTATGTCCTGAAAGTGTTTGAGTTGTTCTAGAGAATCCATCAGGGCCATTGTTTGTTGCACGACTGAGTCCTTGTTTTTTATCCAATCTCTCTTCTTTTTCGTTGCATTGGTGTTTAGCCCTGGTGGTTACAGCGGGTAACTGTTCTGCTTCATGGAGCACTTTTTCCAACAATTTGTTTATCCTTTGGAATCTTCCTTCTGGTCCCGTGCGGATGCTTTTGTTTGGTTCCGTGCTTCCACTGGTGCCGATATGTGGTTCGCGCCGGTGTTTGGGTGGAGGTGGTAGCAGTTTGGTCGTGTGCTGGTGTTGCTGTTCTTTACGATGTTCTCCTGCTATTTGGTGAATTGAAGACGAAGTTGATGCTGTGCTGGTATAGAAGATCCTCTCTGCTGTTCCTTTCCATGTCTGCATCGTTTCAGTGGAATGGAGTTGATTAGAATGGAAACTGTTTTCAAAAAGGGAAGGACTGATTTATGTACAACAGAGCTATACCTTTATCTTGCCAAATTCATAGTCATCTGGTCGTGCTTTTCCGTCCCTTTTCATGTCTGCTCTAGCTATTTTCGCTAGGTCACTCTCTTTGAGATGGTTTGCTCGTGGTAATGAGGTCTTGTCCATTGTCTTTGTAATCTTCCGCATTTCACTTGTGTCGGTTGGCAGCAGCAGGGAGTCGAGGTACATGATTACTGGTCCCTGTGCCAAACCATTGACATGCTTTTTGTTCTTTTCTTCCTGAGGCAACATCCTGTGCTTCTGCCATGTCTTGGCTCCTTCCTTAATACTTTCGACGATTACCTTGCAGAAATCCATCTTTGCCATTTCTGGATAGTCCATGTCCTTGACCATTATAGCTTGTCGGGCGAAGATAGCGGCGCTTGACCCGCAGACAACATTGTGGAAAAAATAAGGAAAAATATTTTAACTGATTTCCTGTTTGACTGTTCGTCATCTAGTTCCACCAATATTTCTAGCTTCTTGAACAGTTCTTTTGGCGCGAAATTTGTATGTTTGAAGCCAAGGTCTGACATCAGTTCTTTCATTGAAGTTGGGCTAGTCGCTGGCCTTGGTGCTGACCTTTGCGTGCCGTTTGTGTATCCAAACACCTTGCGGATAGCTTCCTTGGTAATCTTTATTTTTTGTCTTTGGTACCATCACCGAACGTTATTGTCATGCTTTCTGTGTCGAGGTTGTCGTAGATGTGTGCTGTAAGCGGTCTGCAGATGGAGCCCGTTATTTTGCAGTTCTCTATGCTGCCAAATCCTACCGTCCTAATATCTTGCTTGTGACGGTCTTTAAGTAAATTCCATGCTTTCTTGACATGAGCGAATGCTGCCCCTGCCTTGATTTGGCATTTCTCTTCATTTGTTTCTTGCTGTTCTTTGTCAACTGTTGGTGCTGCCAATTCTTTTCCGCTTGTCTTTCTCCTGTTTCTGTCCTTCTTGCCTGATTTGGGCTGTTTCAGAGAAAACAAGAAAGGGTTTTGTTAGAAAGGAACGTTAGATCCCGAGTGCTGAATAGTGGTATTCAAAATTAGTGCATAAGTGTGTTTTTACATCATCGTCATGTTCCGCGTCGCTGTCGTGCTCTTCAGCATCATCGCCGTCTGTAGGAATGAAATCTGCATCATGTTGTCTGTCATCGTTGTCATCATTGGTATCTGAACCTTTGCTGTTGGTATCGTCTTGTTCTTTTTCTACCCTTTGTCGTTTGTTTTTCTTCTTGCGTTCACCATGTTCCTTCGTGCCGGTTGGTTCTGTTGGCGGGAGTACCATTAGAGGTAATGGCTGATGCTGCAAGGTACTAGTGTCGACGATGTTTTCAGCATTGTCCTTTTGCCTTTGCCTTTTTGCTCCAGGAGTAAAAACAGTGCTGGTTTCTGATTTTCTCTTTTTTTTGCTTGTTGCTAGATGTTTAATCCTGTTGAGCCTGGTGTAAGTTACCATTTCTGCCGCAGGTGGTTTGTTCCTCCTGTTTTGTTCTGTGTCCTTTTCTGACGAATGAGGAGACATGCTGTGTGTTTGTGCGCTTTCAATATCACCGTCTTCGTGTCCTGCATAATGACCAGGTAACAAAAAAGGATATTCTTTTGTTTGAAAATAATTGATACACATTTAAAATATAGATCTTCCACGATTATGCATAAGGAATGTGAAACTCCCAAAGGGGATTTTTAGTTTTCTTTTTTGGGTTAAGAAAGGTTATTACTACTATTACCGATTGAGCTAATCAGGGGATGAAAAAAATATATTAATTATGGTTATGAGTGGAGCTGGGGAAGTGAAGTTAGGGTGAAGCATTTTCTGAGACAAAAATGCACTCTGCAGGTGATATTTCATAATGGGAGGAATATCATCAATGAGAGTTGAAGATTTATTGGGCAAGTTAAACTGTTTTTAATTAAAAATAAGATAGTGTGCGAACATTTTTAATGTTTTCTATAAAGAAATACATAAAAAGTGGCAGGTAGCTTTATTTGTAGACATAGTTAAGTTACTATTGTCAAGGATAGCAGTTAAGTTATTAATGTCTCAATATAGTTTTTTGTAGATAGACAATGGACTCTTTTGGTTAAACCTTTGACAGGAGATTGCTGGATTGCATGCTCTTCAGCAGGTTCTTTGTCAGTATTTTGCTAGGTTTTAGTTTCTTCGTGAGGATTTCTCATTGCTGCATAAAAAATGGGCAGGTGTTAGAAGCAGAGTCGAGTGTCACAGAAAAAAACCCTGCGTGGTGTGAAAACAAATTTGTATGAATAGAGAGGCATGGGTTGTTTTACCCTAGAAGCACAGGGTACATATATTGTTTGTTCACGGTTTTTCAGACCAGAGGCACTTAATTTAAAAAACGGTTACATTGAAGGGACAAGGGATGTAGAAAATCTCGTACGGTTATCAGGTTTGGCCTCTCAGGATGCTCACGGGGTTTGGATCTATCGACGTATTCTAGTTAGTGATGTTTCGGGTTTAGTACCTTTGAGCACATATCGTATGGCGAAAATTCCAGGGCGGAGAGCAGTAGCATTTCTATTACATCACATCTCTGCGCTAGTTCAATTTGTTAGACAAATTGATTTAGGTTATTGGAAAACTCCTTGTTAGCGGTGGCTAGGGTTGCTGTTCCTGGAAGTGGAAAAATCACTACGATCTACCCGGTGGAATGGAGTGGGATAGAATGATAATTACCTTCAATTAGTTGTGCGGTGTTCTTCGGTTCCATCCGCTTATTGTGTCGTTGCTTTTTTTTTTTGTCGCGATTTCCGCCGCCGCTGTTGAAGTCCTCGCCGTCGGTCGCCGCAGCCGGCGGGGTTATTGGTGTTGTCGCGGGCAGTGTGTGGCTGTGTGTATGTCGGATTGGAGGGTGGTTGACGAACGCGGTGGCGGTTTGTCCGGTGATGCGAACTCGATTCCGAATTTGTGTTTGTGTGCAGAAGGAAGGAGGAGAGCGTGCGGGAGTGATGAAGGTTTTGAGATTTACTTTGCGGAAGGGGAAGCAAGCTAGTAGAAGAGGGAGGGAGAGATGGAAACCATCGAACCGTCTCTAATCTTCAACCGTCCGTTTGAGCATCAAGATCCATTTTTGTGGTGTTAGGCACGGAAGTGCAGGTTCTACAGGCACGTTGATGCAGGCACAGGAGGCACGGAAGTGTAGGTTCTACAAGCAGTTAAGAGAACCACGGGACATGCAAGAGTCGCGTGAGGCACGTGGATGTAAGCATCGGAGGGACGGAAATGAAGCCAATACAGGCACAGACATGCTGCTTTTCGAGGCACGGGTATCAACCCTGTGGATGTACAAGAGTGCGGTGGCAGAGGCATGTGTTAGAATGGTCGGTTAAAGAGGCATCGTTGTGAAGTCTCAAGAGCGACACGGGCGTGGAAGTGGGGCCATGTAAGAGTCACGGCGTATGTTACGTTAGGCACGTGAGGCACGTGGGTTCAGGCACGGAAGGGAGAAAAGGTGAATCCACAATAGGCACGTACGTGTGTTTTCTCAAGTCACGGGTGTGCACTCTCTGGATGCACAATAGTGTGGCGGCAGAGGCATGGGTCTGACTACTCGGTTACAGAACCACGGTTGTGAAGTCACGTGGGTGTGGCACTACGGGGCACGTAAGAGTCTCGGCAAGTGTCACGTTGCGGACGTGGGTGCAGGTACATAAGGCACAGAAATGGAGGCACTACAGGCACGTACGTGCACTCTCTGGATGCACAAAAAGTTTTGTGGTAGAGGCATGGGTCTGAGTACTCGGTTAGAGAACCACGATTGTGAAGTCACGTGGGTGTGGCACTACGGGTCACGTAAGTGTCGCGGCAAGTGTCACGTTGCGCACGTGGATGTAGGCACAAGAGGCACGACATTCAAGGCAACGCAGACACGGACTTGCGGCTTCTCGAGCCACGGGGTATCAACCCTGCGGATGCAAAAATAGTGCAGTGGCAGACACACGTGTCAGGATGCTTGGTTACAGAGGCACGGTTGTGAAGTCTCAGGAGCCACGCATGTCACGTTGCGCACGTGGGTGCAGGTACGTGCAGGCACATAAATGAAGGCACCACAGGCACGTACGTGCACTCTCTGGATGCACAAAAGTGTGGCGGCAGAGGCATGGGTCCTAGTACTCGGTTACAGAACCACGGTTGTGAACTCACGTGGGTGTGGCACTACGGGGGACGTAAGAGTCTCGACAAGTGTCACGTTGTGCACGTGGGTGCAGATACGTAAGGCACAGAAATGAAGGCACCACAGGCACGTACGTGCATTCTCTGGATGCAAAAAAAGTGTGGCGGCAGAGGCATCGGTCCGAGTACTCGGTTAGAGAACCACGGTTGTGAAGTGACGTGGGTGTGGCACTACAGGGCACGTAAGAGTCTCGACAAGTGTCGCGTGAGGCACGTGGGTGCAGGGACATAAGGCATAGAAATGAAGGCACCACGGTTGTGAAGTGACGTGATAGTGCTGAAGTGGAGCCTCTCTACAGGCATGTGGATGCAGGCACACGAGGCACGGAAGTGCAGGTTCTATAGGCATGTAGATGCAGGCACAGGAGGCACGGAAGTGTGGGTTCTACAGGCAGTTAGAGAACCATGGGGCATGCAAGTGTCGCGTGAGGCACGTGGCTGTAAGCATCGGAGGCAAGGAAATGAAGCGAACACAGGCACGGACATGCTGCTTCTCGAGGCACGGGTATCAACCCTGTGGATGTACAAGAGTGCAGTGGCAGAGGCATGTGTTAGAATGCTCGGTTAAAGAGGCACGGTTGTGAAGTCTCAGGAGCGAGCGGGCGTGGCAGTGGGGCCATGTAAGAGTCACGGTGCATGTTATTACGTGAGGCACGTGGGTGCAGTTATGGAAGGCAGAAATGGTGAATCCACAATAGGCACGTACGTGTGTTTTGTGAAGTCACGGGTGTGCACTCTCTGGATGCACAAAAGTGTGGCGGCAGAGGCATGGGTCTGACTACTCGGTTAGAGAACCACGGTTGTGAAGTGACGTGGGTGTGGCACGACGGGCCCCATAGGAGTCACGGCAAGTGTCACGTGAGGCACGTGGATGTAGGAACGTGAGGCACGACATTGAAGGCACAGGAGGCACGGATGCAGGTACAGGAGGCACTGAAGTAAAACCACATGCAGTGACGGACATGAGGCACTTAACTTGAAGACAGTTACAATCAAGGGACAACGGGCAGAGAAAATCTGGTGTAATTACCAAGTTTGAGCTCTCAGTATGCTCGCAGTATTTGAATCGTTTGAGGTATTCTAGTTAGTGATGTGGCAGGTATAGTACTTTTAAGCACATATCGTGTGGTGAAAATTCCGTAGCGGGGAGCAGCAGCGTTTCTATTAAATCACGTGTGTACGGTGCTTCAATTTTTTAGACAAGTTGATTTTGGATAGTGCAAAACTCGGCTTTTGTGGTGGCTAGGGTTGCTGTCCCTGGAAATGGACAAATCACTACGATCTACCTCGAGGAATGCAATGGGATAGATTGGTATTTACCTTCGATTGCTTGTGTTCGGCTTCTCGCCTCCATTGGTCTATTCTGTATGTTCGTCTTTTTTTGTTGTGATCTCCGCCGGCGGTGTTGAAGTCCTCGCTTCGTCGTTGTTGGGTGGGTACTTTGTGTTGTTGGGCGCACCGTTTGACGGTGTGTATCTCGAAGTGGGAGGGTGGTTGGCGAAGCGCGGTGGCGGTTGTTTTGTGAGGGGGACTCTACTTCGAATTTGGGCCCGTGTACTGAACCTAGGAGGAGACCTTGTGTGAATGCGGAATGTTTCAAGATTTACTGTGGAAGAGAGGAAGCAAGAGAGTAGTGGAGGTGGGAGAGATAGAAATGATGGAACCGTCTGTGATCTTCGACGGTCTGATTTTAGCATCAAGATTCGTGCCGCCTGGCTTTGTTTTTTTGTTCGCTGTAGCATCTTAATACACGTGTAAGGCACGGAACACCAGGCTCTACAAGCACCGACATTGGAATTATAGAGGCACTGGTATCAACTCTGTGGATGCACAAATGTGTGGTGGCAGGGGCATGCATCCGAAGACTTACTCAGAGAGTCACGGTTGTGAAGTCTTTAGAGTTACGAGCGTGTGTCACCACGGGCACGTGAGAATGATGTGTCGGGAAGTGTGGTAGTAGAGGCATCGGTGTGAATAGTACTCAGAGAGTATCGGTTGTGGGTCCACATGTGTGAAGTCTGTGCAGCATTGGTCGTGCGGTAGTAGCGGCGTGCGTCGGGAAAGGTGCGAGGAGTTCAACATAGTACGTGCTTAGTATCTGAACGCAGTGCACACTATCTAAGCATGCCAGTGCAGTGTGTGCTTGAATGGTTTATGCAAAAACATTTGTTATGTGCTTAATCAGATGATTTGACGGTTGCTTTTTACCGGCAACCGCGAGCACTGCCACTCGGCGGTTGCCCCGGCGCACAGCAACCGCGAGCGCATGTCTACTGCCCTCATTACCACGACGAGGCCGCGTCCAACCGCCTTCTCCACAACCCAAACCTTGGCATAGAAGGGCAACTGCGCTTCCATAGCTGCTCAATTCCGAAAACACCATTGCCGCTCCATATCAACTAGCAACTCCTCACAATCTCTGTGTCAAGGCCGCCATCACTGGAGGAGCGTAATGGCGGAGGAACCATCTGCCAAGTGTCCCCGTGGTGAGACGTCCGACCAGAGCACCGAGGTTGACGACGTTCAGGTCCCCGGTCAGAAGCACGACTACAAAGTGCACCTCAAAGAGGTTGACATCCACGGCAAGGAAAAGCTGGATGTCGTATGCACCAGCAATCCTGACGAAGCCGACAAGATGATCAGCAGGATCCTGAAGAGGGTCTGCGACTTGTACCCTCAGTACATCGGCGTTGATGTCGAGTATACCAGGGAAGACGACCCTCCGCAGAGGGCAGCGGTTCTGCAATTATGCATGGAGGAACTCTGTCTGGTATACCACATCACCGCGGCAACAAAATGGTGAACCATCCTACAGCTTCAACCTCTCCATGCTTCTGTTTAGCACTTCACCTTGAAATTTGATTAAATTGGTTTATTGACTTGATGTATCAGTGAAGTTTCTGAAGTAGATGCAGCAGAATAGATTTTGAACTTGACTCACCAGATCAGTTTATGTATTTGATGCACTAGATTAATTTATGAATTTGATGTATGAGATTATTTTTTGAACTTGATGTTCTAGTGTACTTTCTGTTCTAGTGTAGTTTCTATATTTGATGTTCTAGTGTAGTTCAGTTTCTTGAATTGATGTGTTAACGTGGCTAAGAAGTAGATAGGTCATTGATTCAAGTGTAAATACCAAAAATAAAAATAACATGCTGTGCTTGTATTTTGTTTCTGAACTCTGCATAGCAGTTTCTGAATTTTTTTCGTCCATGAATTATACGTACTATATAAGTATGTACTTGATGGATACTTGATGGATCCACCTTAAATGTGTCATCCCCCTTGCAGGCCCAAGAGCCTGCGCCCGTTCCTGAAGGAGGACAGGTTCTACACCTTTGTCGGCTTCAGTATTGAAGGTGACAAAGAGATGCTGCGGAGTTCTGGTTTGGAGATCAACCCCGACAAGTACATCGACATCCAGCGCAAATGGAGAGTTCCGTTCAAGGGAAGAAAGAGGTACCACTCTTTGGCTGACGTTGCAGGGAGTGTGATCCACCCATTCTACAAACAGATGAAGGATAAGATTGACATGGTTGAAGACCATAAACTATGGGGGATCAACCCACTGCCAAATTACCTCATCGAGTATGCAGCGATAGATGCGTACGCCACCTACGAGTCGTGGAAGAGAATTGAAAACATCAGAGAAGGTCTGGAGAGTGCAAAAGAGGCAGAGAAGAATTATGGCGGTCCTTACTACGGCTACTAGTGATGACGAAAACATAGAAAACTGGTCGTGGAGTTGCTTCTGTTTCTGCTTGTCCTTTCTATTGTCAGGTTCGTAGTTTACTTCTGTTAGAACGAAGCAGTTTCTAATGTCATCTGTATCAGGTTAAACAAGTTTGCTTATGTCAAGTTTGTAGTTTGTTTATGTGATTGAACAAGTTATTTAGCTTGCTAAGTACTATGTTTATTCAGCAATCATGTGATTTTGAAGTAGTAATGTTGCTTTTTACTCTAAAAACAACAAAATACAAAGCAGTCTTTTACGCTAAGTACAATTTAGTAGTGCACACAAGCGCGGCTTCTTGAGGAGTGGCAGGAGTGGCATGGGTCGGAATACGCAGTTAGAGAGGCACATGTTTGTAGTCTCTAGAGCCACCGGCGTGTGTTACTACAGGGGCCGGAGGCACGGAATTGAAGTCTCTACAGAAATGAAGGCACCACAAGTATCCAGAGGCACGTGGACGGAATAGCAGAGGTGAGCTCCGAATACATAGTTACAGGGTCACGGTTTGGAAGTGTGCAGAGCCAAGGTTGTGCGACACGATGGGGCATGTAAGAGTCATGGCAAGTGTCATGTGAGAGAGGCACCTGGATGCAAGTATGAAAGGCACGGGATTGCGACTTCTCGATGCACGGGTATCAACGTTGTGGATGCACAATAGTATGGTGGCAGAGGCATGTGTCAGAATGCTCGGTTAGAGATGCACTGTTGTGACGTTTGTGAAGAGACACGGGCGTGGTACCGCGACCATGTAAGAGTAGCGGGGCGTGACACGTTAGGCACGTGGATGCAGGCACGAAAGGCACGGAGGTGAAGACTCAAGAGGCACGGAAGTGGGGTTTTTGTTGTTTCGAACAGCTATCAATACTGTGGATGTTGAAAAGTGTGGTACCAGAAGCATGCTTCCGAATACGCAGTTAGGGAGTCACGGTTGTGAAGCCTCTAGAGAGTCACGCGTGTCTGGCATCACGGGCATGGAGTGGTGTGGGGCTTCGAGAGGCATCAGTGGCCCTCAACCCTCTGGATGCATGGTGGTGTGGTAGGAGAGGCTTGCTTGCTAATACTGAGGTAGGGAGGCACCATTGTGGATGCACAGGTGTGAGGTCTCTAACGGCTGAGTGGGTGGCACCACATGCATTTGTTTTAATACTCATTAAGAGAGTCACGTCTGTACTGACGCTAGATGCATGCTGTAGGTTGGTGGCATTTGGCAGCACACGGTTGCAGAGAGGAGGAATGTTTGTGAAACATCAAAGTCACTGGCGGTCACACGTGAGGAGTATGTAGAGTCACTGCGCGTCAACGTGACGCACGTATGTCTAGGGACGAACTTGGGGCTTTATGGGGCATGGTCATCAACCGCATGGATTGATAGTTGTGAAGTGTCTAGGGGCACTGGCTTGTGTTCGAATGCTTGGTTATTGAAGAATCAAGGAACTACATCAATAAAAAGAGTCTGTTGCTTCATTATCACAGCGTGATGTGCGGTTAAACCGTTTTCTGATGTTTCGACGGAGCTAGGCTTGTTCGCTTATCAACAACTTTTTATTCCCTGATTCGTTATAGATCTTTCTAATCTCATTGCCCATTTCGCTAGGTTCGATTGTATTCTGATCGCTAAATAGTAGCCTGCACAGTTGTTGTGCTTTCCATTGTTCCGTGCCATCCTATAAAAAATTCAGTGAAAAATAAGGAGAAAAAACACATCAGAATTAGGTCATGCAGTTGTATGATATCTAGCAGATTTATAGCGAGTTTTAAGCGAAAACTTATGTCGAAATTATCTATCTCTTCGACGAAGTGGTTGCCATCAAAGAGATGCGCGAACCTTAGAACAGCAAACAGGGTTTCACCTTTGTTCACCTCTGGAACGCCCTTTAAAAATTGAACTTCCCATTTAGTCTTTTCCTTTTCGAATTTTTCACTGAGTAATATTTCGCATACTTCCTTAAACCTGGGCACCTGGGAATTGCATTTTGTTTTTGTTTTAGAGAGACATGTAGTGTAATTTGTAAAACTGAAAGATGGTGTTATTTACAATTCTTACCAGTTTGTCTTTATGGTTGTGGTATTTGTTATGCTCCTTTTCTTTGTTGACTTCATTGATTTCCATGTCAGCAATTTGTTTACTTAGTTTGCCATCATGCACGTGGTGAGCACGTTGATTTTTCAGTTATTCTTGCCTCTTCAATTCTTCAAGAGAGGTTTCTTCAGGCTCGATGATTTGAAGCTTCCTTCTATATTTGTCGAGCATGAATAGTGTGTATCGGTCTTCCTTTTCAAATGGCATGAATACCTGCGGTACAAAAGTTTTATTGTTAGAGGAAAGTTTAGAATATAGTATTTTGTTTGAAATGCTTATTTTTATTTTGTTGTATGGAAAAGGCTATTACCATTTTTGCTGTTTTGAGCTTCTCTGATTGACATTTCTTAAGGAACAAAGGAACCAAGATATACTTCTCTCGTGTGAAATCATCTCTGAAGTTCTTCATAGATTTTCTTTTATCCTTTAAACCCAGAATATTCTGCAGGAAACAAATAAAAAACCATAAAAACGAATTAGAAAAAATAGATCGGTACCAAGAGATTAAACAATCGTTGCAAAAAGATGAGTTTGTATGATCATTGTGGTCTTTTTTTTAAATTTACCTCTGCAAAGCTTGGGCCTAATAATAGTCTATGTCTTTTATGTATAGTTTGGTTGCTTTCCTCCCATGCTTCTGCTAACTCATCGAGCACCTTCTTTTCCATTCCTTGACGTTTTTTCTTGTTTGCAGGCCCAAATATTTCCTTTAGGTTTGATCCAGTAAGAGTTGTGCTATTCCTCCGTGGTTGATCTCTCGAGAATACTACTTGTCTGCTTACGGGCAAAACAGTAGAAGAAATTTTGTTGAGAAAGTCATTAACAAGCAAGCTGATAAACAGGAATTCAAGGTTCTTTCTAGTTTCTGTCTTATTTGTGTGATTGCCGCCTAACTTTAACTAATTTCAGTTGCAAAAGGAACCAAGTCACCTTTTGAATTTGTCCTTCCATGTGTCACTCATGACTATGTCGTAGAGCTCGTTTGCCTTACGCACGTGTTTAAACGAATGCCGGTGTTGTGGGTATTTGTTGGTGCTCCTTGATTGGTGCTGGTTTTTTTGTCTCGCTCTGTCAAAACAGATAAAAAATTATGGCTGTTGTTTCTAAAAGATATATTTGAAGCTCCTGTCATGTTGACTGATGGTAAAAATGAAAATAGTTGTATTACCTTTCATGGGCGAAAAAAGGTTTATAGTCTCTGGTTTGAAAACTTTGATTTTTTCAGGAAGTTGATGGTGCTTTATTTGGTTGGTTTTACCGAATATGAGTGTGAATACGTACTCTGGTTTCCATTCGGCATCCACCTTGCTGGGCTGCAGGCATGTCAAAATGTATGGTTTATAGTTACGTGTTGTCCACCATTGTGAATAAACTAATTGCGGTAATAAAGAAATCAAGTAATTTGACGTGTATGTACTGGTAACTTACATGAAAATCCTCTCTGTCCTTGACCAGTTCTTTCCCATTCCAGTGTTTCACAAATTGGGCCGTGAAGTGTCCGCATTGTGTTCCTTCTTGCTGTGGTGTGCAGACCCTTTGAGGCCTTTCTGCTATCCTTGCCCAGTCTGGTTCGTTCTTGTGTTTTAGTTGGTGGTACTTGTTCATTAGCACCGACATCCTTCTCATCTGTGATTGCATTTTGGTTTTGTTGTTTGGGTGCGGCATTGATAAAAGTAAGAGTATCATACTATCACGAGGAAAAGAATAAATCAATGTACAAAAAGTACGTACCAGTTCTTCTTGATGCACATGGTGTTTACTCCAAGACAAATCGGCGTAGTTTACATAGTTCAGTGAGTCAAGGATGTCGATGCTATCTCTGTACTTGTTCATTACATATAGCGTGTAGTGGTTGTCTGTGTGATGAGGTATCATGATCTACGTTGAGAGAGGAGATCGTTGTTGATGTAAAAATTGAATTTCATTTAATTATTGAAGCTCAAGGAGAATAAGTCATGTGTTCAGTAATAGTTCTGAACTTACCATCTTCGAATGCAGGGTGTTTTTACCTCGCACGAGTTGTTCAAATGCTTGTAGTGCATCGTCTTCGTTGAATTCTGATAGCTCTCTATTATAATTGAGACCGAGAACCATCTTTAAGAGAGAGAGTGTGTGGTATTAGTTAAATATTCTACCATAGTAATGACGGTGGTGTTTTTGTGGGTGAGGTATGCATACATTTGCGAATTCTGCAGGGAGTACAGTTGTGACGTCCGGGTTGAACTGTTCCTATTCTGTCCATTCGTCCAGTAACGCGTTTAGCATGGAGCCCTCCATTTGTGTATCTCCTTTCCCTGCTTGTGCCATGAAGGATTTTCCTGAAATGTAGCCTTCGCTCTTTGAGCTTTTATATAGCTGTTCACTGCAAGCAAGGAGGGTTTAGAAGTAGGTGAGTGAATGGTTAGTTGGATGTTAGAGAATGTGCAGCTCTGTGTAATCGTTTCCATGGAACAAGGAGAATCTGCTTACTTTCTGCATTCTTTCTGTCCTTGTCGGCTCATCAGATATCTATAGAGTTGCATGGCCTTTTCTTTGTAAATGAAATCTGATACGTCTCCAACGTATCTATAATTTATGAAGTATTCATGCTATTATAATATCCATCTTGGATGTTTAATGGGCTTTACTATGCACTTTTATATTATTTTTGGGACTAACCTATTAACCCAGAGCCCAGTGACAGTTTCTGTTTTTTTCCTTGTTTCAGTGTTTCGCAAGAAAAGGAATATCAAACGGAGTCCAAACAAAATGAAACTTTCGGGAGCGTGATTTTTTGAACGAACGTGATCCACGAGACTTGGAGTTGAAATCAAGGAAGCTTCGAGGTGGCCACAAGGCAGGGAGGCGCGCCTGCCCCCCTGGGCGTGCCCCCCACCCTCGTGGGCCCCTCGTGGCTCCCCTGACCGACTTCTTTCGCCTATATATATCCATATACCCTAAAAACTTTGGGGAGCAGAATAGATCGGGAGTTCCGCCGCCGCAAGCCTATGTAGCCACCAAAAACCAATCGGGACCCTGTTCCGGCACCCTGCCAGAGGGGAGATCCCTCACCGGTGGCCATCTTCATCATCCCGGCGCTCTCCATGACGAGGAGAGAGTAGTTCACCCTCGGGGCTGAGGGTATGTACCAGTAGCTATGTGTTTGATCTCTCTCTCCCTCTCGTGTTCTTGACTCGGCACGATCTTGATGTATCGCGAGCTTTTCTATTATAGTTGGATCTTGTGATGTTTCTCCCCCTCTACTCTCTTGTAATGGATTGAGTTTTCCCTCTGAAGTTATCTTATCAGATTGGGTCTTTAAGGATTTGAGAACACTTGATGTATGTCTTGTCGTTCTTATTTGTGGTGACAATGGGATATTCACGTAATCTACTTGATGTATGTTTTGGTGATCAACTTGCGGGTTCAATGAACTTACGCATAGGGGTTGGCACACGTTTTCGTCTTGACTCTCCGGTAGAAACTTTGGGGCACTCTTTGAAGTTCTTTGTGTTGGTTGAATAGATGAATCTGAGATTGGGTGATGCATATCGTATAATCATACCCACAGATACTTGAGGTGACAATGGAGTATCTAGGTGACATTAGGGTTTTGGTTGATTTGTGTCTTAAGGTGTTATTCTAGTACGAACTCTAGGATAGATTGAACGGAAAGAATAGCTTCATGTTATTTTACTACGAACTCTTGAATAGATCGATCCAAAAGAATAACTTTGAGGTGGTTTCGTACCCCTACCATAATCTCTTCGTTTGTTCTCCGCTATTAGTGACTTTGGAGTGACTCTTTGTTGCATGTTGAGGGATAGTTATATGATCCAATTATGTTATTATTGTTGAGAGAACTTGCACTAGTGAAAGTATGAACCCTAGGCCTTGTTTCCTAGCATTGCAATACCGTTTGTGCTCACTTTTATCATTAGTTACCTTGCTGTTTTTATATTTTCAGATTACAAAAACCTATATCTACCATCCATATTGCACTTGTATCACCATCTCTTTGCCGAACTAGTGCACCTATACAATTTACCATTGTATTAGGTGTGTTGGGGACACAAGAGACTCTTTGTTATTTGGTTGCAGGGTTGTTTGAGAGAGACCATCTTCATCCTACGCCTCCCATGGATTGATAAACCTTAGGTCATCCACTTGAAGGAAATTTGCTACTGTCCTACAAACCTCTGCACTTGGAGGCCCAACAACGTCTACAAGAAGAAGGTTGTGTAGTAGATATCAAGCTCTTTTCTGGCGCTGTTGCCGGGGAGGTGAGTGCTTGAAGGTATATCTTTAGATCTTGCAATCGAATCTTTTAGTTTCTTGTTTTATCACTAGTTTAGTTTATAAAAGAAAACTAAAAAATGGAATTGAGTTTTCCTCATAGGCTTCATCTTTTTAATATCTTTCGTGAGAATGATGGAAAGGAAAATTGTGCTCAAGTGCTAGAAGAAGAAGTCTATAAAATGTTTGGCACCAAATCTTTGAATGATGAGCATGATTTCAATGTTGTTAGTATGAACTCTTTGAATATCCATGGTACTAATGATGATTGCACTAGTCATGATGAAAATGTCTCTTATAAGCATGTCAATTTTTGTGGAGTGCATAGAGTTTTCAAATACACACCAAATAGGGAAAATAGATTTTGCAAGAGGCATACATATTTGGAAACTAAATGGTTGCAAGAAAGGCTAGATGTTTGTGCGGAGAATTTAAACTTTCTTTGCCGTCCTTGTGAACTTTGCAATGAACATGATCATTTCAATACCCAATGCAAATTGTTTCATGATCGTATCATGTCCAAAAATTGTGATGACTTGATTTCCCTTGCACATCATAATGAACTTAGTTTGCTTTTGGGTTATGAAGAAATGAAACGTATAACTAAGGATCTTCCAGAATTTGTCCTTGATAAAGTTCTTGATTTTGATCTAGAAGAAATTTTTATGTATTGTGCTGTGAATTGCATTGAAATCCTTATATTGCCAATTACATAGAGACAAGAAAACAAATATAAGATGAATAGAATACTAACGAAAGGGAAGAGACTTCCCAATATCCTCCTATTATTTCTTATGATGAATCAGGTAACGAGGAGGAGCCTTCTATTCAACCAATCTCATTAATAAGGAGCTCAAAAAAGAGGGTTAAACCCACACATGATGTGAAGAAGAAAAAGAAAAGACGGAGAAACAAAGGTAAAAAGGTATCCCTCCCAAATGATGTTGCTCCTATTACTCATTGTGATGATGATAATTGCTATACTATCGGTGCTATTCATACTATTAACGATGAGAGTGATTATGCTTATGATATGAAAAGGTCCAAGCTTGGGGATGCTATGTTTGATGAGAATGACAAGTATGAGAATATTTTGCTGCAATTAATGTTTGTCCCAAGCTTGGGGATGCTATGTTTAATGAAGATGCTATTTTTAGCCTCCCAAGTTTTCATGAGCAAATTTGTTATGATGATAGCATGCCTCCTACTTATGATGATTATGTTGATGAAAGTGGGTTTGGAAGAGTGTCAACTTTAGGAAGTAATGATCCCACTATTTTGGAGGATGTAGAATCTTATTGTGATAATTATGAAAGTGGATTTGGAGAGGTCATGACTTTATTTAGTAATGATTCCACTATCTTGGAAGAGGTTTCAATTGATTATGATGAGAACAAAGTTGCTACTTATGTTGATTATTGTGATGATACTTATGCTATAAAAAGTAGTGATGATTATATTTATAAAACTTGTCATGATTATGATTACCCTTTTTCTGAACATTACTCTTTTAATGTGGAAACAATTTATAGTATTCGAGTTTCTTATGATACTCCCACTATTCTGAATGAGAAGAATTTTGCTTATGTGGAGAGTAATAAAAATTCTATGCTAGTAGATCATGAAAAGAATGCTTTATGTGCTGGTTATATGGTTGAATTCACTCATGATGCTACTGAAAATTATTATGAGAGAGGATCATATGCTTCTACATATTGCAATAATATCAAGTTTCCTCTCTATGTGCTTAAAGTTTTGAAGTTATGCTTGTTTTGCCTTCCTATGCTAGTTGATTATTGTTCCCATTAGTTGTTTGCTCACAAAATCCCTATGCATAGGAAGTGGGTTAGACTTAAATGTGCTATTCATATTCTTCATGATGCTCTCTTTATGTTTCAATTCTTATCTTTTAGGTGAGCATCATTGAAATCATCATGCCTAGCTAGGGGCGTTAAACGTTAGCGCTTGTTGTGAGGCAACCCAATTTTATTTTTGTTCCTTGCTTTTTGTTCCTGTTTAGTAATAAATAAATCATCTATCCTATGGTTGGATGATAATTATTTGATCTTGCTGAAAAAGACAGAAACTTTCTGCTCACGAAAACAATTGTTAAAAATCACCAGAAAGTGATAAAATACTGATTCCAATTGCAGAAGATCAATAATAAAATTATCTAGGTCTTGCTATTTTGGTAGAATTTTTTGAGTTCCAGAAGTTTGCGTTAGTTACAGATTACTACAGACTGTTCTGTTTTTGACAGATTCGGTTTTTCGTGTGTTGTTCGCTTATTTGGATGAATCTATGGCTAGTAAAATAGTTTATAAACCATAGAGAAGTTAGAATATAGTAGATTTAACACCAATACAAATAAATAATTAGTTCATTACAGTACCTTGAAGCGGTGTTTTGTTTTCTTTCGCTAACGGAGCTCACGAGATTTTCTGCTAAGTTTTCTGTTGTGAAGTTTTCAAGTTTTGGGTAAAGATTCGATGGACTATGGAATAAGGAGTGGCAAGAGCCTAAGCTTGGGGATGCCCAAGGCACCCGAAGGTAATATTCAAGGACAACCAAGAGCCTAAGCTTGGGGATGCCCCGGATGGCATCCCCTCTTTCGTCTTCGTTCATCGGTAACTTTAGTTGGAGCTATATTTTTATTCACCACATGATATGCGTTTTGCATGGAGCGTCATTTTATTTTCTTTTTTTTGCTTTCTGTATGAATAAAATACCAAGATCTGAAATTCTTAAATGAGAGAGAGTCTTCACATAGCTACATAATTATTTAACTACTAATTGATCTTCACTTATATCTTTTTGGAGTAGTTTGTCATTTACTCGTGTGCTTCACCTATATCCTATGAGTAAAATAGTTGAATGATTTGAATGTCATAAATATGAAATTATATATGTTTCACACGCTTATCCCATGGGGAGTAATGCCTTCACATATAAGAAGTCGAGGTGGTAAATTTTTTGAAGGTTAGCAAACATTGTATTGGTCACTTGAACAATTCATGAAAGAACATTGAAGGAAGAGAGATTTCACATATAAATATACTATCTTGGACATCTTCTATGATTGTGATCCCCATTAATTATTTTCAAACCTGAGCAAATTAGTTGAAGTTGGACAAGGAAGACAACATAATGAGTTATGCTTGGGTATATTTGTATAGAAGTTATATTGTTATGGATCCTCTAACATGTGGTGCTTGCTATTTAGAATCCTTTGCTAGCCAAAATATCTGTACTAAGCGGGAATACTACTTATGCATCCAAATTCCTTGAACCAAGTTTCTTCCATGAGTGTCCACCATATATACCTATATGCGGTCTTTACCTGCCGTTCCAAGTAAATTTGCATGTGCCAAACTCTAAACCTTCAAATAATAATCTATTTTGTATGCCCAAATCGCTCATGTAGCGACTAGGGGCTGTCAGTATCTTCCATGCTATGTGGGTTATTCTCACGATGAGTGGACTCCGCTCATCATTCATGAGATGGCTGGTAACTGGGATGCCCAGTCCTATGATCAAAAGATCAAAAACAAATTCGCAAATAATTTAAACAAAACTCCCCCAGGAACGTTGATAGTTGGACGACACCAGTTGTTTCGGACAAGCCGTGGAGTGTGAATGTTGGTGGAGGGGGAGTAAAAACTTTACCTTTCTGCGTGGGAACCGCCTATAATGTACGTAGTATGGAAGATATTGGGAACTCTTGGTCGTTATGTTGACAATGAAAGCATACCTCTCAAAATTATTTTCATCTCTGTTTTAGCTTCGAGCTCTGGCACCTCTGCAAATCCCTGCTTCCCTCTGCGAAGGGCCTATCTTTTACTTTTATGCAAGAGTAAGTAGTATTCCTTCTCATTCCAACCTACTTTTTAGTTGGCAAGCATCATGTGGTGGAGAAAGATCTAAGCATATATGGCCATTCAAATATATTTGATCATGAATTATTATTGTTGACAATTATCTATATGATAAATAAGTTGGGAGGCGAAACATTAAGCCCCGATCTTTCTCTGTGTTCGATCGATGCTATTTGTTCTAAAAATATGCTTTGAGTGGTAGCAATCATGGAAGACTGTATGATAGTTGAGTGTGTGGGATTTGCTAAATCAAAGCTCTTACATAGACCCTTCCTGAAAATAAGATGAATTGCAATTGTTTGATGACTGAGAACTATTTGTTAGTTCTCAAGAAAGTTTATGATCTATACTTTAAAATGTGAATAGCTTGTTACTTGATCATGAAAAGTTCTATGAGTTGAGATACTGTTATGACATATAATGATGCTAGAAAAGGTGATTGAAATTATCATTCATCAAACTTATGCACCTGCTAGCATTCACACTTCATAAATTATTTCTTTTATCATTTACCTACTCGAGGACGAGCAGGAATTAAGCTTGGGGATGCTGATACGTCTCCAACGTATCAATAATTTATGAAGTATTCATGCTATTATATTATCCATCTTGGATGTTTAATGGGCTTTACTATGCACTTTCATATTATTTTCGGGACTAACCTATTAACCCAGAGCCCAGTGCCAGTTTCTGTTTTTTCCCTTGTTTCAGTATTTCGCAGAAAAGGAATATCAAACGGAGTCCAAACGGAATGAAACCTTCGGGAGCGTGATTTTTGGAACGAACGTGATCCAGGAGACTTGAAGTTGAAGTCAAGGAAGTTTCGAGGTGGCCACGAGGCAGGGAGGCGCGCCTGCCCCCCTGGGCGCCCCCACCCTCGTGGGCCCCTCGTGGCTCCCCTGACCGACTTCTTTCGCCTATATATATCCATATACCCTAAAAACTTCGGGGAGCAAAATAGATCGGGAGTTCCGCCGCCGCAAGCCTCTATAGCCACCAAAAACCAATTGGGACCCTGTTCCGGCACCCTGCTGGAGGGGGGATCCCTCACTGGTGGCCATCTTCATCATCCCGGCACTCTCGATGACGAGGAGAGAGTAGTTCACCCTCGGGGCTGAGGGTATGTACCAGTAGCTATGTGTTTGATCTCTCTCTCTCTCTCTCTCGTGTTCTTGACTCGGCACGATCTTGATGTATCGCGAGCTTTGCTATTATAGTTGGATCTTATGATGTTTCTCCCCCTCTACTCTCTTGTAATGGATTGAGTTTTCCCTTTGAAGTTATCTTATCAGATTGAGTCTTTAAGGATTTGAGAACACTTGATGTATGTCTTGCCGTGCTTATCTGTGGTGACAATGGGATATTCACGTGATCTCCTTGATGTATGTTTTGGTGATCAACTTGCGGGTTCAATGAACTTATGCATAGGGGTTGGCACACGTTTTCGTCTTGACTCTCTGGTAGAAACTTTGGGGCACTCTTTGAAGTTCTTTGTGTTGGTTGAATAGATGAATCTGAGATTGTGTGATGCATATCGTATAATCATACCCACGAATACTTGAGGTGACAATGGAGTATCTAGGTGACATTAGGGTTTTGGTTGATTTGTGTCTTAAGGTGTTATTCTAGTACGAATTCTAGGATAGATTGAACGGAAAGAATAGCTTCATGTTATTTTACTACGAACTCTTGAATAGATCGATCCGAAAGAATAACTTTGAGGTGGTTTCGTGCCCTACCATAATCTCTACGTTTGTTCTCCGCTATTAGTGACTTTGGAGTGAGTCTTTGTTGCATGTTGAGGATAGTTATATGATCCAATTATGTTATTATTGTTGAGAGAACTTGCACTAGTGAAAGTATGAACCCTAGGCCTTGTTTCCTAGCATTGCAATACCGTTTGTGCACACTTTTATCATTAGTTACCTTGCTATTTTTATATTTTCAGATTACAAAAACCTATATCTACCATCCATATTGCACTTGTATCACCATCTCTTCGCCGAACTAGTGCACCTATACAATTTACCATTGTATTAGGTATGTTGGGGACACAAGAGACTCTTTGTTATTTGCTTGCAGGGTTGTTTGAGAGAGACCATCTTCATCCTACGCCTGACATGGATTGATAAACCTTAGGTCATCCACTTGACGGAAATTTTCTATTGTCCAACAAACCTCTGCACTTGGAGGCCCAACAACGTCTACCAGAAGAAGGTTGTGTAGTAGACTTCAAAATCTCCTGGAACAAGTGGTGCAGCGTTGACTTTCTCAATTTCCTTGCTTGCTCGCTTGAATGGCCTCTTAGTTGAGATTATGTTTGCTGAGCTGATCTCAAGTGATTGAATCCTCGAAGGTTTTGGGGAACTTGTCTGCACTCTTGCAAGATGCCTTGCCTTTTTCTTGTTGTGACCTAACTGTGCCTGCTCATTAAGCTGCCCAGGTGTTGGTGTGTCCTTTTGTGTGTTGTTGTTTTTGATGCTCGGTTCTACTGAGACTTCAGCATCGTGTTTCCTCTTTTGAAGTATCTTTTCTACTAAATGCTTCTCTTTCTGCTTCTTTTCTTCTTGTGCATGTTCTGCCTCTGGTGATGTTCCTGATATGCGATATTCGCCAACAGGGTTAATGTTCTGTTTGGAAAGCTGTTGTTGGCGAGTTGGTACGCTCTTTGTCCTGTTATCCACTTCTAAAGGAGAGCGTGTTATGCCTTCATTGTTTTTATCTGGGGGTGGTCTGTTTGGTTCTATCGGTGGATCTTTCCGTTCGGCTTCCTTTTGTAAATCAGTGTCTGGCTGCGCGTGTTGTTCCCTCTGTAAACCAGCATCTGTCTGGGCTTGTTCTTCCGTGAGTGCTTCTTTAGACACCTTGGTGGTATCCTTGTTGCTCACATGATAATCTTCTTTCTCCTCATCGCTGCTTGTGTCATTAATGTCAATAACTTTTATCTCTTGAGCGCTTGTCCCAATGTGCTCGGGAGTTGGAGGAATCTCTTCTTGAATTATGTCACAATGTATTCCTTGCATTTCACTGTCTTCCATATCGACCTCAGAGTTCAGCATATCTGTTAAAATAAAAAATAAAAACTTATTTGCGTGTCTCTGAAAATTAGATAAGTAGAATTTTACTTTGTTGTCTTTAGTAAGAGAAACCTGCGGTGTAGTTGATTAATGACAGTGCGGCCGTATCTCTGTATTGGCTGATTATTTGATAGAGAATTTTCTTTTTCAACTCCGGGACTTGTTCCTCTGTTAGTAACACTGTTTCTCCATCGTCGGTGTAGTGCTTTGCGTTCATGAACATATAGAACGCACAGTCGAGTTGGCAGGTAGAAGGATGATTGATTATTGTCACTGTCCAAAGATGGTTGGGCAGTTTAGGTAAGTTGTCCTAACGTCCTATGTTTTTTATGGATTGCATTAATAATTGTTACAGTGAGTAAGGAAAAGGAGAAAGGTTGTAGTGCTTACGTTTTTCCCTGAAGTGGCACCTTCATTTTGGGTCAATATTACTTGGACACAGTTGGAGCAATGGGCTTATTTGCTTCCATATCCTCTTTACTCTGCTTGTTACTGTGTTGAAGTAGTCCATTGTGATTGTATATTCATCTGGTAAAGAGTCAAGGAGTTCAAATCGCTCTTTTTTCATGTTAATTGTAACAACGAAGTAGTGGCCCACAAGTCCTTGTTTTTGTTGAACATGCCCGCCTATGCAAACTGGTAGAAAGAACTGCAAAAATGCAAAATAAATAAATAAGGGATCTTTCTTGGATTTAGTCGTGATTTATTGATCGTTAGACAGAATTGTAGTGCCGAGATTGTATCTCTTATCTGTAACATGAGATGTGCTTACCATGTCGAAATCTTGTAGTTGCTCTCCTTATTCCAGATCAAGGAATCTTTTAAGCCTTTTAGGCATTGTCTTGTCTTTGACGTGTGCTTCGTCTTTATTTTTTAGCTCCAATGGATCTTCATGGTTGGCCATACGTATTGATGCCTGCTTGTTTTGTCACATGTGCATAGAAGAAATTTGTAAATTCAATGGTACAGAAAGGTTGATTGATCGATAGAGTGATATTCATTGTTGAAACTTGAGCTTTACTTACGGTGTTGTATATTGATAGAATCTTTCTCTTTGTGCCCCTGAGTTGCTTTTTCAACATCTGTAGCATGACTGCCGTGGTTTCGCTGCGCACTGCCTTTCCAATGTCAAAGCTTTGTGCCATGTGGCTGACCGTTACTGTCGACGTCTCTGTATTTATTAAAATCTCGTGCCTGCAACATATATATATATATATATATATATATATATATATTCAGATATACGTATAAAATGTTTAAGGGAGGAAATCATTGGAAGAAAATAATTCTTTGGTGGTAACATGAACTTACCCTTTGTCCTAATTCGCTGTCATGACGTTGTTGTACAGGTGTTCGATCCTTTCATCTATTGTGCCTTCGTCGATGGCCAAGTTTTGCATGATCAATGGTTCACGTTCTGTTTGAGTGCTGTCCTGGGTTACCGTCGTGTTTGTGGCGGCAACATCTTTTACAGCACAATCTTTCTTGTTTGATGGTGCGGCCCTTTTTTTGATGTTGTCTGACTCTCTCTGGAATATTTGATGCATGGTTTTGCAATGCACTGTGGCCCTTTGCTTCTTTGCTTGTGTCTGTGTGCGTGTCTTGTTGAGGTTTCTGCGTTATCATGCGAAAGCGTGGTTAAAAAATAAATAAATATGCTCGTTATTTTCATTGTAGTTTAGTGTCCGTTCCCTAAGAAAAATACTCAAATGTTTAGTGTGTCTTTGAACTTTTTTATTGTAGCTTCACCTTTTAAGTCGTTTCCGCCAGTGCTGCCTCTTCGACCTTTCCTTCGGTGAGTGGAGGTTTTTGGACCTCCTCTGGATCTTTTTCGTTTTGTTCATCCGTGGTGTCGTCGTTTTTGTCTTGTGGCTGTTGAGACATAGAGGTAGGTAAATGAGATTGCATTTGTGTCTTTGTTCACTCAAATTTCTAATTTCCTTAAAAGCAGCTTATCTCACTTCACCTTTTTGATCTTTTGCGTCGACGTTGCCATCCTTGTTATTTCTTGCCCGGACAGTGAAGGTTTTCTGGCTTGGTCTACGGCGGTTACGCTGTCTGTTGTTGGAAGAACATCTTCTGCTTGTTCCCTTCCCTTGTGTTGTTGTGTTTGTTGGTCTTGAATATTGGTGTTGTCCTTTGTTTCTTGCATCTGTCGGAACGCAAAAAGTAATTAAAATGTGTCTGTGTTTCTTTCTGGTGGATGCATTTTTTTATATTCTATAGAAAGAGGTTTTGTAGCTTGACCTCTATGTTCAATCTCTTTGGTGCCGTGCCTGTCACTTCTTCTCTGTCTTCTGGAGTTTTTGTACATTGTCGAGCGGTAGCAGCACTTTCTATCGCTTCTTGAGACACAACTTCTGCTTCATTTGTTTCTTTTTTCTGTCCAATCAAAAAATTTAAATAAAGTTTGGACTTCATCTGTGCATGCATAACTTTTTTGTTTTAATGTTGTAGGAGCAGGTGCGTGTAACTTTACCTCCTTGGTCTTTGATGCTGGTGGCATCTCTTCTCGGTTGTGTTTGTCATGTGAAGACTGCTCTTTGGTCGGCGTACTAGGTACCATTTGAGTCACCATTTGCCCTTGTTTTTTGGTTTGTTCTATTTGTACTCCTTGCTGTTCTTTGGCATGACCGTCATGAAAAAGGAAAAACATCATTCATTGCTTGTAATTCTTGTATTACTGTGACAGGTTGTACTGGGCAGTACATTTCTTATAAATTTTGGAAAAATTGTTCTTGTTGAATTTTACCTTTGCGCCGGTGGTTGGGATATCCGTTTGTGCGTCCACTTTTTCTTTGCTTTGTATGCCAGCCTTGGGTGTGTCACGAGGTGGAGTGTCTGAGGCTTTCTCCCCTGTATCGGTCATCTGAAATTCTCTTGTGCTGAAAAGCTCTTCTCTATCAACTTTCTGTTTTGCATGGGCATCCTCTTCTCTTTGCTGTGCATGTAATACCTAATAGATGAAACAATATGAGTTGATGGTATTTGGGCAAAGTGGGTTTGGAAGTTTTACCTTTTCTTTGTTGTTTTCTTCTTATTTTTCTGGCGTGCTGTTAACGGTCGATGCTAGATCAGCCCGTGCCTCGTTTGTGGGAGCGTCAATATGATACTTGTCCAGCTGAGTGTATATTTTGTTGCAGATTTGTCAGTTAACTCAAAACCGTTTCTAGTTTAGAGAGAAGAGACTTTTTAGAAAGAAGAGACTGATTTTTTATACTCACGTCATTGCTGCCTCCGATCCTGTTCGTGTCTTGTACTGCTCCTGTTGACACTCTCGAGGGAGCATTGTCTGTTGTTGGGTTGCTTGTTGTATTGCTTCCATCCTCTTGCTCGGTGTTCTTGACGACATGCTGCTGTTGGCCTTTATGTTTCGGTGGCGTTCTATTGCCGTGTCCCTGACAGAATCGAAGACAGATTTTTTAAGTTCAAGTTTGAAAGCATCGCTTTCGAGTCACATGGATGATGTATTTGTTCTCATTTACCTGTTTCTCATGTTGATTCTTTACTTCTGCAGCTACTTTTCTACCTTGTACTTGATGTCCTTCGGCACTTGCTGTGTTGGTTGTTACGTGCTCCTTGCTTTGCTCTTTGTGCACCTTGTTCTATTCTTTTGTCTCCCTCTGGCTAATTCTCGAGGTCTGTATTCTTGATTTTGTTATTGTTTTCTTCCCTTCATGTTTGTTTTGTTGGTCTTGTTCTTCCTTCTTCCTTCTTTCTTTTTCTCCTCCCCCTTGCTTCTGCTGCGGCTACGACTTCTTTCGTGTGGTTGTCATCTACTAGTGCAGCTGTGGCTCCTGCGTCTGCTCGATCCTGCAACTTCAGCGTCGTCTCTTCTGGCAAGCTCACTCTGCAAACTATGTCCTGAAATTCTCTAAGTTGTTCGAAAGAATCCATCAGGGCAATTGTTTGTTGCACCACTGAGGTCTTCATTTTTTCATCTAATTTCTCCTCTTGTTCGCTGCATTGGTGTCCAGCCCTGGTCGTTGTTCCGGGTATCTGTTTTGTTTCGTCGAGTACTTGTTTCAACATTTCTTCTATCCTTCCGAATTTTTCATCTGATCCTGTGCAGGTGCCTGTGATGGGTTCCTTGCTTCCACTCGTGCTGACATGTGCTTCGTCCTGGCGCTTGGTTGGAGGTGGTAGTAGCTTGGTCGTCTGCTGGTGCTCCTGTTGTTGTGCTGGTATCATCTGTATTAAATACGAAGGTGTTGCCGTGCTGGCATAGAAGATCCTCTCTGCTGTTCCTTTCCATGTCTGCATTGTTTCGGCAGAGTGGAATTGGTTAGACTGGAAACCATTTTTATAAGGGATAATGCATATATATTCAATAGGGCTATACCTTTATCTTGCCAAATTCATAGTCATCTGGTCGTGCTTTTCCGTCCCTTTTCATGTCTGCTCTAGCTATTTTCTTTAGGTCATTCTCTTTTAGGTGGTTTGCTCGCGGTAATGATGTCTTGTCCATTGTTTTGGCAATCTTCTGCATTTCTTTTGTTTCGGTTGGCAGTAGCACCGAGTCGAGGTACATTATCACTGGTCCCTGTGCCAAACCATTGAGATGCTTTTTGTTTTTTTTCTTCCTGAGGCAACAACCTGTGCTTCTACCATATCTTGGCACCTTCCTTAATACTTTCGATGATTACCTCGCAGAAATCCATCTTTTCCATTTCTGGATAGTCCAACTCCTTGACCATAATGGCTTGTTTGCTGAAGGTATGGGAGGTTGTTCCACAGTCAACGTTGTGGAAAAAAATAAGGAAAAATATTTTAACTGATTTCCTGTTTGATTGTTCGTCATCTTCTTTCACCAATTTTTCTAGTTCTTTAAACAGATCATCGTGATGGAAAGCCATTTTCTTGAGGCCAAGTTCTGTGACCAGTCCGCTCATTGTATCGGTGGAAATCCGGGGCCTTGGTGCTAACTTTTGCGTACCGTTTGGGTATCCAAACACCTTGTGGATGCCTTCCTTTGTTATTTTGATTTCTTTCTGCTGATCAGCTTCAACAAACGTTATTATCATGCTTTCTGTGTCCAGGTTGTCATAGATGTGTGCTGCAAGTGGTTTGCAGATGGAGCGCTTTATTTGGCATTCCTCTATGCTTCCAAACCCGGCTGTCCTAACATCTTGCCGGTGACGTTCTTCAAGTAATTTCCATGCTCTATTGACCTGATCAAATGCTGCTCCCGCCTTGATTTTGCATTTGTCCTTATTTGTTGTTGCCTCCTGTTCAGCATCCGGTGGTGCTACCAATTCTTTTCCACTTGTCTTTCTCCTCTTTGTGCGCTTCTGTCTTGGTTTTGCCTGTCGAGGAAAAGAGGTTTTTGATAGAGGATGGTTTGGTTTTCATGGGTGAAAAGCGGTAGCAAAAATCTATAGAGAAAATGTGTTTTACATCATCGTTGCTGTCCTCTGCGGCACCACCGTTGTCCCCTGCGGCACATCGCCCTCTGTACGAATGACATCATCATCATGTTTTGTGCCATCGTCGTCGTCGGCAGCATCACACTTTGACTCTTTGATGGCATCATCCTCGTCTTCTTCCAACCGTTGTCTTTTGTTTTTCTTCTTTGGCTTTATTTAGTTCATTGTCGACGCGTGGAACTGCTGGCGGGAGTATCATTAGAGGACTTGGCTGCTGCTGCAAGGTAGCACCGTCGCTGATGAGTTGAGTTTTGTCCTTTCTCTTTTGTCTTTTTGCTCTAGGAGGAATGAGAGTCTTGGTTTCTGATTCCTCCTCTTTTCTGCTGCTAGTCACTTGCTTTTTGTTGCCCTCCCTGCT
The DNA here is from genome assembly GCF_002575655.3 of Aegilops tauschii subsp. strangulata. NCBI lineage: Eukaryota > Viridiplantae > Streptophyta > Magnoliopsida > Poales > Poaceae > Aegilops > Aegilops tauschii. Next base: position 45,735,359 of record NC_053036.3, read on the forward strand.
GGAAGCTAGTGCTGGCACTTCTCGGGTGCTTCGTTGTCCATACTCTGCTTCGTTCTTTTTTCTGACGGGTCAGGAGAGATGACTAGTTTTTCTGGATATGCACTATTAAGTTCAGACAAAATCATTTCAATATCTCCTCCTCCGTCACCTGCACGATGACTATGTAACAAAAGGATTACGTAGTAACATCGAAATAAATGGGATATAGTTTTAAAACTATGTCTTCCACGACTGCACAAAAAGAATCTGAAACTAAATCTACATAGATTCATAAGATAGCCCTTTTATTTCATTTCCTGACCTAAAAAGCCGATCAATGCATTGTTTTCTTGTTATATCAAGTCTTCCTACTAACTCTTGGTTTGGCCAATCAGTGATAGAAATTAGGGTCAGGTGTGAGCAGTATGTCTGCTGTCAAGTCCTTATCAGTGAGGGGAAGTCTTTTGTTATAGGGAAAAATACACTACAAATGATATTCTGTAAATTGGAGCAATAACTGTAAGGTTTAGAGGGTAAGATAAAATGCTCTCGGATGAATAATAATATCCATAGTGTGTAAAAATTTCATCGAATTGTAATTTCCCAGGATTGTGTGGACGTAATTGGTTAACTTACTGCTGCTGCTACATAGTTTTTGTTATATGGATTGTGTGAGCCTTTTATAGTACCTTGCTGCACGGCAGGCTGTTCTGCAGGTACCCTGTTTTCCTTATTATCAGTCCTTGCTGCATAAAAATGCCCAGGCGTTAGCAGCAGTAGAAGCATAATTGAATTTCACAGCAAAAAGAGGAGATGCATCCTGTGGACAGAAAAACGGCATTGTCGGAGAGGCACAGATTGTTTCACGCTATAAGCACACAACTAGATCTTTTATTGGAGCATGGATGTTAATACGAGAGAGGCACATAATTTGAACCAGGTACAATCAATGGATATATAGAATCTCCTGTAAATACCAGGTTTTGAATTTAAGGATGCTATCATGGTTTGAATCTAAAGCGGTGTCCTAGATAGTTCTGGCATGCACAGTACGTCTTAGGCAAATTTCTTGCGAGCAGATTTCTGTGACGGGTAAGGGTAGCATCCTATTGTACGCGTGCCTACCTTATTTCAATTTTGCTAGAAAAGTTTAGATAGACTTTTTGGAAACACGGTTTTGTGTGGTGGTTAGGGTTCATGTCCGTCAAAAAGGGGGAAAATCGCTTTGATCGACGTGTGGTAATGGAATGTAATGGATTAATATTTTTTACCTTCGATTGCTTGTGAGGGATTCGTCGCATCCATCGGCTGGTTTTTGTCCTTGCTCTCTGTTGGTACCTCCGCCGCGAGCACGGGTCATCGCCGTCAGTCGCCGCCGCCGCCGGGAGAGGTTGTTGATGCTTTCGCGGGCACCAACCGACTGTCTGTATCTCGAAGTGGATGGCGGCTGGTGGGTGAGGCGAACGTGATTTGGATTTTTGGTTGGTTTGCTGGATTGGACAATGGGGGCAGAAGGAGAGAGGAGGGTGTTCAAGAGAGGGGAACTGGTGAAGTGTTCGAGATTTTTGGTGCGAAAGCAAAAGCAAGAAAGTAGTGGAGGGAGAAAGGGAAATGGTCGAACCGTCTCGAATCTTCGACCGTCCATTTGGACATCAAGATTGGTGTAACTTTCTGTGGGCTTTGATGGGCTTGTTTTTTTCCTTGCTTGCTCAACTGCCGGAGCATTTTTTTATTTTAGTGTGGTGACATCCACGGTGGCATGGTTTGGTGTTACCCAGAGTCACATTCGTGCCTGCGTGTGTTACAGACGTTTTCTATGACGTTCCATGGTGAGGCACATGGAAGTGAGGCCACCAGCGCTCATCCTCCTATGGAAAAAGGGGAAGCGTCTCGAATCTTCGACCGTCCGTTTGGACATCAAGATTGGTGCAACTTTTTGTGTACTTCGATGAGCTTGTTTTTTGCTTGCCTTCTTAACTGTTAGTCTGTGGGATGTTAGCATTTTCTGATTTTAGTGTTGTTGTGTGATCCACAGGGGCATGGTTTGGCGTTACTCAGAGTTACGTTTCATGGTTCTTTGTGTTCCAAATGATTCCGGTCGCCAGTTCAATTGGAGAGGCATGGACATGAACTCAAGGGAAGCATGTTAACGCATTGGTCAGAGTCTCGTTACCACGGGTGTATGCTTTTGGTATTTCCAAATGATTCCGCTCACTCGTTCTTTTGGAGAGGAATGGACGTGAATCCTGCGGAGGCAAGTCTTCTTATTAGCCAGAGTCACGTTTGTCCATGCATGTGTTACGTGCATTTTCTCTGGCGAGTCACTGTGAGGTGCGTGGAAGTGAAGCCGAGTTGGCACTGTGTTACTAATGCAACAGGCACATTCCTAACGCTGTGTATGTAAATTTTTTCCTTGTCAACTCGTTCCTTTGTTGTGGAGAGTCACGATGGTGCGTTCTAGGGAGGCACTGTTTGTTATTAGAGGGAGTCACGCTTCATGGTTCTTTGTGTTCCAAATGTTTCCGGTCGCCAGTTCAATCGGAGAGGCATGGACATGAATTCAAGGGAAGCATGTTAACGCATTGGTCAGAGTCTCGTTACCATGGGTGTATGCTTTTGGTATTTCCAAATGATTCCGCTCACTCGTTCTCTTGGAGAGGAATGGACGTGCATCCGGCGGAGGCAAGTCTTCTTATTAGCCAGAGTCACGTTTGTCCACGCGTGTGTTACGTGCATTTTCTCTGGCGAGTCACTGTGAGGTGCGTGGAAGTGAAGCCGAGTTGGCACTGTGTTACTAATGCAACAGGCACATTCCTGACGCTGTGTATGTGAATGTTTTCCTTGTCAACTCGTTCCTTTGTTGTGGAGAGTCACGGTGGTGCGTTCCAAGGAGGCATTGTTTGATATTAGAGAGAGTCACGTTCGTGCCTGCGTGTGTTACGGATGTTTTCACTAAGGTGTCACCTGAAGACGCGTGCAAGTTAATTCGCGTATATAGTAAGATTTTGATATAAATATCATTTCAAAACAAAAAATGGCAATGGATAATGGTATGAATTCGAGAGTAAGTTCTCTGGAATACAGACAGACATACACAGTCAGTTAACTGTGTTTGGGATGTTTTTTGTTGAATATATACGGACCATTAGAAAGAAGTTGAGTGGTTGTAGTGTGGACAAACGCACGGGGAGACGAAATGATAGTACTGATGTTTCCCAGACGTGCAGAGTTCGAGGTATTTAACAGAGATTGTGAGAATTCGAGGCGTCGGTTACTCCGTTTGACCGTTTGACCGGTGTGCATATGTTATAAAAAGGTACCTACACATGGAGCACTCCACGTCCACAATTCTCCAGAGACAAGCACCTCTTTCTTGCTGGTAGCTCCTTGCTTGCGCCATGGCCGGTAAGAGGGGTTCTGGGTGTTCAAGCAACCAGGCAGCGAGGACAAAAGCCGCGGAAAGAAGGGAGAGGTGCCACCGCTATGCTGTAGCGGCGGCAGGGATATCCTGCCCCGTTGCCCAGGTGTCGAACGATCTCTCACGTGGAGGGTATTCCTCCCACAAGCGCATTCGCCATGGAGACGATGTCGGCAGGATGACAGTACAGAATTCCTTAGCCAGCGACGACGTGCTCGATGAGCTAATTAAGCAGCAGCAGTTCATCGCTCGCTTGGAGAAGCTGTTGCAGCAGAGCAATGCCTCTGTGGAGAAGTCCACTGGTCTCATATTTCGATCTCTGTGTGAGAATGAGAAGCTTCTCAATGAGCTCGAACAAAAGGATCAGGAGGCCGCCCGCTTCAAGAATCTGTATGAGCAAAGCCATGCGTTGGTGCAGAAGCTGTTGGGCGAAGCGGGGCAGCTTATGGATGAGAAGGCTGAGGTCCTCGTCAAGTACAAGAGCCTGGTGGAGGATTCGTATGCTGCTGTGAAGGAAGGTCATGAGGCGACGATGAAGGAGATCGAGGGTGCGGTTGCCCACCAGCCGATCAAGAACGTTGCTGGAGTGTAGGCAGAGAGCTTGGAGCGTGTTTTTTCGTCGCGTTGGGGCATGTGGCCTTTTTTACTGCCATGAATCTGTAAGGCATTTATGCGTTGCATTGTCGTCGTGTTGTTCCTTCGTTGGTACATTTCGATGAGTAGGCTCTGGGCATGGATGTCGCGTGTTAGCAGTAGGAGCACGGTTGTGCTTCCACCAGGGGCACTTCGTGTGTAGTTGTGGTCCAAATGATTCCGGTTGCTCGTTCACACGGATAGGCACGGGAGTCGAGTCTTTTGAGGCACATTGTTTTATTAGGCGGAGTCATGTTTTTTTATTAGGCGGAGTCACGTTACTTTGTGAGTGGCCGATTCGAGAGTCGGGTTGTTTAAAAGTGTAAGTTCCTTGTTTTTAAAAGCCACGGTTCTGTACTGAGTTACGTCACGCTTCTTTTATTAGAAGCACATGCATGAAGTGAATACAGCCGCGGTTCTGTACCAGGCAGCGACATGAGTTGTGTACTGACAATGGCGTGGACGTTCATGGTACTGTTAAGGGTCACAGGCACGGGCGTGAAGCACTAAGAGGCATGGTGCCGTATAATATAGAGTCACGCTCCCCTGTGTTTCTGTTCCGAGTGCTTCTGTCGACTCGATCAGAAGGAGAGGCACGCCGGTGAACCCACAGAGGCGTAGCTTTGCATTACGCACATTCACGTTCGTTTCTTTAACCCAGCGGAATGCGTTGAGATGGCAACACTTACTGTTGACTCTGTGAGGCACCGAATGGCCTATGTGAGAGACGCTGTTTTTAAAAGCTTAATTCCTTGTTTTCAAAAGCACAGTCACGCTTCTTTCTTGATATTTCGTATATTACTCGATAAAGGCGTGGACTCGAGCATGGTGTGGTATTACATAGAGTCACGCTCGTCTGTGTTTGTGTTCCCAATAATTCCGTCGACTCGATCAGATAGAAACCCAGCGGAAAGGCACCGTTTGGTCTTACCCACAGTCACGTTCGTTTCTTTAAATGCGGAAACCCAACGGAAAGGGTTCAGATGTGAACACTCACTGTTTACTCGGTGAGGCACGGAATGGCTTGTTCGAGAGAAGCTGCTGTGGTGTATTCTTTGCACGGTGGTGGGTCCCAGGAAGTGACGGCGTGGTATTGCGAAGAGTGACGTTATGTTGTTTTCGTGTTCCAAATGATTCCGTTGAACCGTTCGCAACGGCAGGCACATCCGTGCAGCCCGGAGAGGCATGGTTATGCTTTACCAAGAGTCACATTCATGCGTTTATCGCGGAAACCGAATGGTTCGACGTGCGTCTCTTCGTATTCGGGAGTGAACGCCATGTGGCGCCGCTCCAGAATGGTCCGACGGGTGTCTCCTCCAGTGACGCCGCTCTGGCTCATCGCCTGAGGCCAGACTCCGGCTATTTAAGGCGGACCGACGGTGTCTCGAAACCCTAGCCACATTCTACTCCTCCCTTTGTCCGCCGCCAGGCCTTCCATTCCTCTTGCTCATCTCTATTCACTGACCATCTCCGCCATGGCTGGGTAGAAGGAGACTACTCCGGACCGTCGTGCCCTCTCGCGGGAGGAGATCCCGGCTCGCGAGGGTTCCTCGTCTGTAAGTTCACCCTCTTTCTGCTTCTCCTTCATTCGTTTTTTCTTTCTTTCGGCTGTTTGATTTAGTTTGTGAAAGATGAATTATTGTGGTCAGCTGACTCCTAATTTGATGCGGGTGTGTCTTGCTGATACTGATTTACAGTCAGTTGGACCTACTCTCATTAACCTGGTCCATGGGATGAATGCCTTGGTTTCAATTTCAAAGGTTAACAGAACATACAAGGAGTTGCTGGAGGTCACCTACGAGTGGCAGCAGTTCTACCAGGAAACAAGAGAAGATTTGGAGAAGGCCAATGCCAGGATCGTAGAAATTATGGTTGTGAGGAGTAATCTCCTTGAAGAGCACATCCGGTCGTTAGAGGAATCGACCTCAGCTGTAAAGCGACATGAAGAGAATATGAAGGCGCTGAAGAAGGAGATTGATGAACTGCGCTGGGAGCAAACCAACAAGAAGGTCGGTGGGGACTAGATATACATCAGCGTCCCTGGCTGTTGTGTGCGTCTGGTGTTGTTAAGGAGTGGACTGGAGTTTCTTACCTTGTCTTGTGAAATTTCGCTGTCACCTACTTTGTAAACAAAATGTATTTTGGTTTCGAGTATCATTGTAATTAGGCGCCGTTACTTATGATGCAAGGGACGTGAAGTCTCTGCATCCACAGTTGTGAACCTAGTATTGTAATGACTTGCGTACCAATGTAGGCGTGTACGTTTGTGGCTTTTGTGTGTTACAGTGTTTCGGGTCACGGACACGGGCTTGCATCCCACAAATTCATGGTGTGGTTTTATATAGAGTCACGTTCGCCTGTATTTGTGTTCGAAATGATTTCGTTGACTCATTCAGAAAAATAGGCACGCACGCACGTGAATCCCATGGGAGCATGGTTTCGTCTTTCGCATAGTCACGTTCGTACGTTTATCATGGAAAGAAAGCAGAATGGGTTTAGATGTTAACGCTAGCTGTTTACTTTGTGAGTGGCCGATTCGAGAGTCGAGTTGGTTAAAAGCGTAAGTTCCTTGTTTTTAAAAGCCACGGTTCTATACTGAGTTGCATCGCGCTTCTTTTATTAGAAGCATGGGCGTGAAGTGAATACAGCCGCGGTTCTGTACCAGGCAGCGACATGAGTTGCGTACTGACAATGGTGTGGACGTTTGTGGTACTGTTAAGGGTCACAGGCACGGGCATGAAGCGCTAAGAGGCATGGTGCCGTATAATATAGAGTCACGCTCCCCTGTGTTTCTGTTCCGAGTGCTTCCGTCGACTCGATCAGAAGGAGAGGCACGGCCGGTGAACCCACAGAGGCATAGCTTTGCATTATGCACAGTCACATTCGTTTCTTTAACCCAGCGGAATGGGTTGAGACGGCAACACTTACTGTTTACTCTGTGAGGCACCGAATGGCCTATGTGAGAGACGCTGTTTTTAAAAGCTTGTCTCCTTGTTTTCAAAAGCACAGTCACGCTTCTTTCTTGATGTTTCGTATATTACTCGATAAAGGCGTGGACTCGATTAGATGGAGAGGCACGGGCATGGTGTGGTATTATATAGTCACGCTCGTCTGTGTTTGTGTTCTGAATAATTCCGTCGACTCGATCAGATGGAATCCCAGCGGAAAGGCACCATTTGGTCTTACCCACAGTCATGTTCGTTTCTTTAATTGTGGAAACCCAGCGGAAGGGGTTCCGATGTGAACACTCACTGTTTACTCGGTGAGGCACGGAACGACTTGTTCGAGAGAAGCTATTGTGGTGTATCCTTTGCACGGTGGTGGGTCCCAGGAAGTGACGGGTGGTAGTGTGAAGAGTCACGTTATGTTGTTTTCGTGTTCCAAATGATTCCATTAAACTGTTTGCAACGACAGGCACATACGTGTAGCCCGGAGAGGCATGGTTATGCTTTACCAAGAGTCACATTCATGCATTTATCGCGGAAACCGAACGGTTCGACGGGCGTCTCTTCGTATTTGGGAGTGAACGCCACGTGGCGCCGCTCTAGAAACCTAATGGTCCGACGGGTGTCTCCTACGGTGACGCTGCTCTGGCTCATCGCCCGAGGCCAGGCTCCGGCTATTTAAGGCGGACGGACGGAGTCTCGAAACCCTAGCCACATTCTACTCCTCCCTTCGTCAGCCGCCAGGCCTTCCATTCCTCTTGCTCATCTCTATTCACTGACCATCTCCACCATGGCTGGGCAGAAGGAGACTACTCCGGACCATCGTGCCCTATCGCGGGAGGAGATCCCGGCTCGCGAGGGTTCCTCGTCTGTAAGTTCACCCTCTTTCTGCTTCTCCTTCATTCGTTTTTTTTTCTTTCGGCTGCTTTGATTTAGTTTGTGAAACATGAATTATTGTGGTCAGCTGACTCCTAATTTGATGCGGGTGTGTCTTGCTGATACTGATTTACAGTCAGTTGGACCTACTTTCATTAACCTGGTCCATGGGATGAATGCCTTGGTTTCAATTGCAAAGGTTAACAGAACGTACAAGGAGTTGCTGGAGGTCACCTACGAGTGGCAGCAGTTCTAACAGGAAACAAGAGAAGATTTGGAGAAGGCCAATGCCAGGATCGTAGAAATTATGGTTGTGAGGAGCAATCTCCTTGAAGAGCACATCCGGTCGTTAGAGGAATCGACCTCAGCTGTAAAGTGACATGAAGAGAATATGAAGGCGCTGAAGAAGGAGATTGATGAACTGCGCTGGGAGCAAACCAACAAGAAGGTCGGTGGGGACTAGATATACATCAGCGTCCCTGGCTGTTGTGTGCGTCTGGTGTTGTTAAGGAGTGGACTGGAGTTTCTTACCTTGTCTTGTGAAATTTTGCTGTCACCTACTTTGTAAACAAAATGTATTTTGGTTTCGAGTATCATTGTAATTAGGCGCCGTTACTTATGATGCAAGGGACGTGAAGTCTCTGCAGCCACGGTTGTGAACCTAGTATTGTAATGACTTGCGTACCAATGTAGGCGTATATGTTTGTGGCTTTTGTGTGTTACAGTGTTTTGGGTCACGGACACGGGCTTGCATCCCACAAATTCATGGTGTGGTTTTATACAGAGTCACGTTCGCCTATATTTGTGTTCGAAATGATTTCGTTGACTCATTCAGAAAAATAGGCACGCACGCACGTGAATCCCATGGGAGCATGGTTTCGTCTTTCGCATAGTCACGTTCGTACGTTTATCATGGAAAGAAAGCAGAATGGGTTTAGATGTTAACGCTAGCTGTTTACTTTGTGAGTGGCCAATTCGAGAGTCGAGTTGTTTAAAAGCGTAAGTTCCTTGTTTTTAAAAGCCACGGTTCTATACTGAGTTGCATCGCGCTTCTTTTATTAGAAGCACGGGCGTGAAGGGAATACAGCCGCGGTTCTGTACCAGGCAGCGACATGAGTTGTGTACTGACAATGGCGTGGATGTTCGTGGTACTGTTAAGGGTCACAGGCACGGGCGTGAAGCGCTAAGAGGCATGGTGCCGTATAATATAGTCACGCTCCCCTGTGTTTCTGTTCCAAGTGCTTCCGTCGACTCGATTAGAAGGAGAGGCACGGCCGGTGAACCCACAGAGGCATAGCTTTGCATTATGCACAGTCACATTCGTTTCTTTAACCCAGCGGAATGGGTTGAAACGGCAACACTTACTATTTACTCTGTGAGGCACCGAATGGCCTATGTGAGAGACGCTGTTTTTAAAAGCTTGTCTCCTTGTTTTCAAAAGCACAGTCACGCTTCTTTCTTGATGTTTCGTATATTACTCGATAAAGGCGTGGACTCGATTAGATGGAGAGGCACGGGCATGGTGAGGTATTATATAGTCACGCTCGTCTGTGTTTGTGTTCCGAATAATTCCGTCGACTCGATCAGATGGAAACCCAGCGGAAAGGCACCGTTTGGTCTTACCCACAGTCATGTTCATTTCTTTAATTGTGGAAACCCAGCGGAAGGGGTTCAGATGTGAACACTCACTGTTTACTCGGTGAGGCACGGAATGGCTTGTTCGAGAGAAGCTATTGTGGTGTATCCTTTGCACGGTGGTGGGTCCCAGGAAGTGACGGCGTGGTAGTGTGAAGAGTCACGTTATGTTGTTTTCGTGTTCCAAATGATTCCGTTAAACTGTTTGCAAGGACAGGCACATCCGTGTAGCCCGGAGAGGCATGGTTATGCTTTACCAAGAGTCACATTCATGCATTTATCGCGGAAACCGAACGGTTCGACGGGCGTCTCTTCGTATTCGGGTGTGAACGCCACGTGGCGCCGCTCCAGAAACCTAATGGTCCGACGGGTGTCTCCTACGGTGACGCTGCTCTGGCTCATCGCCCGAGGCCAGGCTCCGGCTATTTAAGGCGGACGGACGGAGTCTCGAAACCCTAGCCACATTTTACTCCTCCCTTCGTCCGCTGCCAGGTCTTCCATTCCTCTTGCTCATCTCTATTCGCTGACCATCTCCGCCATGGCTGGGCAGAAGGAGACTACTCCGGACCGCCGTGCCCTGTCGCGGGAGGAGATCCCGGCTCGCGAGGGTTCCTCGTCTGTAAGTTCACCCTCTTTCTGCTTCTCCTTCATTCGTTTTTTCTTTCTTTCGGCTGTTTGATTTAGTTTGTGAAACATGAATTATTGTGGTCAGCTGATTCCTAATTTGATGCGGGTGTGTCTTGCTGATACTGATTTACAGTCAATTGGAGGTAGGGTTAGGCTGCGTCATGGTCTTGAACAGAAGTCCCCTGCTGTAGAATTGGGGAGCAGCTGTGACTCGAGAGAGAAGGGAATGGTGTGCGGGGCGGCGATGGCAAATGCTGTGAGGTCCTTGTTAGTTATTCTCAATAACCTGGTCGATGAGATGAATGCTTTGGTTTCAATTGCAAAGGCTGACAAAACGTACGACCAGCTGCTGGAGATCACCTACGCGTGGAAGAAGCTTTGCTAGGAAACAATGGAAGATTTGGAGAAGGCGAATGCCAGGATCGTAGAAATGACGGCTGAGACGAGAAATCTCCTTGAAGAGCACATCCGGTCGTTGCAGGAATCGGCCGCATCTGTGAAGCGACATGACGAGAATATGAAGGTGCTGAAGAAGGAGATTGATGAACTGCGCCGGTAGCAAACCATCAACAAGGTCGATGGGGACTAGGTATACAGCAGCGTCGCTGGCTATTGTGTGCATCTGGTGTTGTTAAGCAGTGGAGTGGAGTTTCTTACCTTGTCTTGTAAAATTTCGCTGTCAGCTACTTTGTTAACAAAATGTATTTTGGTTTCGAGTATCATTGTAATTAGGCACCATTACTTATGATGCACGGGACGTGAAGTCTCTACATCCACGGTTGTGAACCTAGTATTGTAATGACTTGTGTACTGATGAAGGCATGTACGTTCGTGCCTCTTCTGTGTTGCAGTGTTTCGGGTCACAGACACGGGCTTGCATCCCACAAATTCATGGTGTGGTTTTATATAGAGTCACGTTCGCCTGTATTTGTGTTCGAAATGATTCCGTTGATTCGTTCAGAAAAATAGGCATGCACGTGAATCCCGTGGGGGCATGGTTTCGTCTTTCGCATAGTCACGTTCGTACGTTTATCATGGAAAGAAAGTAGAATGTGTTTAGATGTTAACGCTAGTTGTTCACTTTGTGAGTGGCCGATTCGAGAGTTGAGTTGTTTAAAAGCGTAAGTTCCGTGTTTTTAAAAGCCACGTTTCTGTACTGAGTTGCGTCGCACTTCTTTTATTCGAAGCACGGGCGTGAAGTGAATATAGCCGCGGACTATTACTTGTGCACTGACGATGGCTTGGACGTTCATGGCAGTGTTAAGGGTCACAGGCACGGGCGTGAAGCGCTAAAAGGCATGCTGCTGTATAATATAGTCACTTTCCCGTGTGTTTGAGTTCCGAATGATTCCGTCGACTCGATCAGGCGGAGAGGCACGGGCGTTCTGCGCACAAAGGCACTGTCAGGTTCTTTCTTTGATTGGGGAGACCCAACGGAATTTGTTCAGATGTGAACACCCACTATTTACTCTGTGCGGCATGCAATGGCCTATTCGGGAGACGCTGGTGTGGTATATTCTTTGCACGGTCATGGGTCCTAGGAAGGCACGGCGTGGTATTGTGTAGAGTGACGTTAGTTTGTCACGTTCGCCTGTATTTGTGTTCGAAATGATTCCGTTGACTCGTTGAGAAGAGGAGGCATGGACATGAATGCCATGAGAGGGCATGGTTGGGTCTGTCAGAGAGTCACGTTTCGTAAGTTTATTATTGAAACAAAGCAGAATGGTTTTAGATGTTAAAGCTAAATGTTTACTTTGCGAGTGGCCGGTTCGAGAGTCGAGGTGTTTAAAAGCGTAATTTCCTTGTTTTTAAAAGCCACGACTCTGTGCTGAGTTGCGTGGCGCTTTTATTAGAAGCACGGGCATGAAGTGACTACAGTCACGGTTCTGTACCAGGTAGCGACATGACTTGTGCACTGACGATGGCGTGGACTTTCGTGGCAGTGTTAAGGGTCAAAGGCACGGGCATGAAGCACTAAAAGCATGGCTGCCGTATAATATAGAGTCACGCTCCCATGTGTTTGTGTTCCGATTGATTCCGTCGACTCGATCAGACGGAGAGGCACAGGCGTTCAGCGCACAAAGGTTCTTTAATTGGGGAGACCCAGCGGAATTGGTTCAGATGTGAACACCCACTGTTTACTCCGCGAGGCACGGAATGGCCTATTCGAGAGACGCTAGTGTGGTATATTCTTCGCACGGTCATGGGTCCCAGGAAGGCACGGCGTGGTATTGTGTAGAGTGACGTTAGTTTGTCATGGTGTTCCAAATGATTCTGTTAAATTGTTCGCACTGAAAGGCACAACTATGAAGCCAGGAGAGGCGCGGTTATGCGTTACAGAGAGTCACATTCGTGTGTTGATTGCAGAAACCCCACCGTTCGATGGGCGTCTCCTCGTATTCGGTGTGAACGCCGCATGGACGCTGCTCCAGAATCCCAAGGGTCCGACGGGCGTTTCCTCCAGTGACGCCGCTCTAGAGGAGGTGGAGGTATTTAATGGAGTGAACGCCACGTGTCGGCGCTGCAGAATCCTAAAGGACCGACGGCCGTCTCATCTGTGGGCGAAGTGAACGCTGCGTGTCACCGTTCCGGCTCCTCGCCCGAGGTCAAGGAGCAGTTATTTAAGCCGAGCGGCGTCCGCCACCACTAGACATCATCTTGCTTCTCCCTCTTTCGCCCGCAATTCTAGGAAGTCATCCATCTTCCTCTTTTCGTTTGTGACGTCCCCCGCCATGGTTCGGCACAAGAAAACTACTTACGCGATGCTTACTCCAGAGAACCGCTTTCAGTTGCAGGAGGATATCCGTTCAAGGCGCGCCACTCGGGTCGCAGCGGGCATGTCTCCGGACTCACCGGGGCCGGAGGAGATTGGGGAGGTGGAGGAAGTGGAGGGGGATGCGTCGGAGCTCATGCAGGGAGTTGATCCAGTGGGGGGAGATGTCATGGAGGAAGAGGAGGGGGTGATCCAGTTGGGGGAGATGTGATGGAGGAAGAGGAGGGGGTGATCCAGTGGGAGGAGATGTGATGGAGGAAGAGGAGGGGATTGACGAGGATGACGAGGACGACGAGGAAGGCGTGGACGAGGATGACGAGGACGACAAGGAAGGCATGGACGGGGATGAGGAGGACAACGAGGAAGGTGTGGACGAGGATGATGAGGACGACGAGGAAGGCGTGGACGAGGATGACGAGGAGGGTGTGGACGAGGATGACAAGGACGACGAGGAGGGGAATGACGAGGATGACGAGGATGACGAGGAGGGGGGGTGACGAGGATGACGTGGAAGATGAGGAGGCTGGTGACGAGGAAGACGAGGACGACGAGGAGTGGGGTGACGAGGAAGACAAGGTGGAGTTCGATCTCGGTGAGTCGGCCTTGATGGCGGAGCAGACCGCTATCCTGGAGTCCATCCAAGATGAGGCGTATGTGGAGTCCAACCGGCGCTTCCTCCGGGAAGAAGAGGTGAAGACCGATGTGCTCTTCGACGAGGTGGATGCGGAGCAGGAGGCGGAGGCCAACGACGTCGATGTCAGAATGGAGATAGTGGACATCTCCGACGACGGGGAGTAGTGTAGTTTTGTTAGTAGATGTTTGCTTTTCCATGGTTTTTATGCTTTCCATGTTTTGTATGCCTGTAAAAGTTGAACAATGTCAAGCAATCGTCGATGTCAGAATGGAGACAGTTTCGTTTCCATGTCAAGCAATCATGTTTTGTTCTTAAGTAGTAGTACTACCCCGTCCCAGAATAAATGTCTCAACTTTGCAGTAACTTCGTACCAGGCAGTACAATTCACATTGTACTGGTTAGTACAAGGTTGAGCCAATTAATTTGTGACGGAAGGTGTATGTTTTATTACAAATTGCAGTTTCAAGTACCATATTTGGGTCGGAAGGCGTATGTTTTATTACACTGTATTGTTTTATTATAGATTGCAGTTCCAAGTACAAAATATACGTCTCAACTAGGGCACATATTCGATTCTAGAGATTTCAGTGTGGTTAGATTTGAATATGGTTTCAACATGGTTAGATTCTAGAGAGGCACTCAACAACATGCGCAAAAAAGCCACAGATGTGCTTCTGAGAAGCACCGTCTTGCATGGTTTTACCGCAAGATGGGATTCGACATTTATCCAGGACATTCTAGGTTTTATAAGTGTAGAAAGAATTGTTTTTCACTTATATGTTGTGTGGCAGAGGCACGGCTATTACTTTTGTGAGAGGCATGAATGTGCCGACGGAACAGGCACGGTCACGTATGAAATAGGTGCAAGGTGTTCCCTAATGTCTCCTTAATGTATCATCTATACACTTCACTTATACAAGCGAGATCGTCGTTCTTGTCGGGGCACGGAGGTGAAGGATGGAGCCTATGCCTCTGCGATAGTCACGTCCCATATTAAGAAGGAAGCAAAACTTCACAGACCCGATACGTCGGCAGCTGGCCGTAAGGCACGCTCCTGCCTCTGCGTTTTCGATGACGTCACGTTTAGTGCCAGTGGGGTGTACGTAATGCTCGGTTTGCTAATGTTTTTGTTCTCAGCAACTTTCTTAACATGTTACGCACGACAGAGGTACGGTTTTACCCGACGTAGAGGCACGCACGTAACGAACTGGAGGCACGAACGTGATTCTAAGGGAGGTACGGACGCGAAAGGATTGTGATGCAAGGACGTGAAGGTGTGCCTCTGCTTTAAAGAAGCTTTCACTGACACGTTTTCATTGCGGGGGGCATGGACTATGAGCTCCATGTGCTTTCCAAGGCATTAGGCCTCATTAATGAACTTATCAGAGAGAAGGTGAGTCTTTTGGTTGACGTCTAGAATGTTGCGTAAAACGTCGTGAAGCCAAGTTATGCACGGCCCCCTTGGTATCAGAGGCACATAAGTGCCTATGTGGTGCACTGGAAATAAACTTGTGCAAAAGACATGTAAACTGCAAGCAAACTACAAGGTTAACCGCGACACAAGCAAACCTAAATTTATAACAAGCAAACGACAGTCTTGAGAGAAAGCAAATCTAATGAATAATCTAGAATGGCATGAGCAATGTTCTAGATACTTTTGTTGGCCGGGACCACCTGCTTCAGTAGTCGTAGTCGCCACAGGACCTAGCGCGCTTCCTGGTCTGCTCCTTGTCGAGTTTTGCCCGGCGAAGCCCTTCCTGGATGATGGTGAGGCGACTCCATATCTCGTACGCAGCGTAAGCGTCCTTTGCCGCGTACTCGATGTGCCTCATGGACAGGGGCATGCACGCCGAGCGGCTGCATTCTGCGTTGGTGAGCTCTACGTCGTGGACAAGGATGTCTGAGACGTCCCCAAGGGAGTCCAGAGGCTTGGTAGCTGTAGGCACCCTCCATTCTTTCTGGATGTCGACGAAGTGGGTGATCTCCAGTCCGACGCGGACAAGCATCTCTATGTCGCCGTCCATGGAGAAGCCAACAAACGTGTACCTGGGGTCGGTGAGGAAGTTGTCGAACTTGGTGCAGTTCTTGTCGGCCGCGCTCAGTTGGAAGAGCAGCACCGGATGATCCTTGCCGACGGAGAGCTGGACGAGGGCGGGTTTCTTATCTTCACCATGGTCGTTGGTGTACTTCACATCAACTCCGATGATCTTGTGGCGCTCGAACTGGAGGTGTCGCTCGTACTGCTCGATGGTGGTCGCCGCCTTGTGCAAGTCGTTGGTGTGTATCGCGTGCAACTTGGTGTTGCCATGGGCCTGCACCTCCATGAATTCCCTGGTGAATCCCATGGCCTGGAGCAGTTCGTCCACCTGCAACCTGGTATTTCGTGGGGAACAGTGAGTGGGAGCGCAATAGCGATTTCTGTTGTTTGTGTGTCAGAAGGCCGCGACGGAAGTCTAAATTTAGGGGCGGGGAAGCGGCCAAGGAGTGCACGATCTCACTGTCGATGCGGTTGTGCACATCATGGGTTCTGGATCGTGGTTTCATCTCTCTCTCGGTGCGGTTGTGCACATCCTGGGTTTTTGATCGTGGTTTTTCTTTATAAAAAATAAAAATAAAATCAGCAGTTATGATT
Source organism: Aegilops tauschii subsp. strangulata (assembly GCF_002575655.3). Classification (NCBI taxonomy): domain Eukaryota; kingdom Viridiplantae; phylum Streptophyta; class Magnoliopsida; order Poales; family Poaceae; genus Aegilops; species Aegilops tauschii. The sequence continues at coordinate 45,751,511 of NC_053036.3, forward strand.
TTAAGAACCGTTGTATCTCCAGCAAGTTGGGGAGATGATCGTTGTCTTGCGTAGTTTGCTGTCAAATGTTAACTCTTACAATTTATCTCGTGAGGCATGCAGGGGCAGTATGTAGAGGCACAAGTCTTTGACCAAGAGAAGCATGCTTGAAGTGGCTGGTTTAACTCTGAGACACACGGGCGTGGTACATTCACTGGGAGTGGCAATTGTTTTCAGTGATACATTCACTGGTAGGAGCAGTGCTGTGTTCTTTCAGAGGCACTGTTGTGTGTTCGTGTTGCAACTGACGCTACGAGATGGACAGAAAGAACGAGAAGCAACGAGAGTTCTTGTTGAGGCACGGGGGTGAAGGATGGAGCCTATGCCTCTGCGATAGTCACGTCCCATATTAAGAAGGAAGCAAATCTTCATAGACCCGATACATCGGAAGCTGGCCGTAAGGCACGCTCCTGCCTCTGTGTTTTCGGTGACATCACGTTTAGTGCCAGCGGGGTCGACGTAATGCTCGGTTTTCTGATGTTTTTGTTGTCAGCAACTTTCTTAACATGTTACGCACGATAGAGGTACGGTTTTACCCGACGAGCTGGAGGCACGGACGTGATTCTAAGGGAGGTAGGGACGCGAAGGATCGTGATGCAAGCACGTGATGGTGTGCCTCTGTTTTCAAGAAGCTTTCATTGACACGTTTTCTTTGCGGGGGCCATTGCCTATGAGTTCCATGTGTCTTCAAAGGCATTCGGCCTCATTAACGGACGTGAAGCCAAGTTACGCACGGTCCCCATAGGAGTGGGGGCACAGAAGTGCCTCCGTGGGTGTTTTAAGTAGTTGGTGTTATTGACGGACAACCATGCCTCTGTAGTGTTCTTCTCTGAGGGTCACGGACGTAAGCAATGTTTCCAAGGAGAATAAACGCCTAACTACCTCTGTATTCAAAATGTTTTTTAAAGTGTTCCATACCAACGATTTTTAATATTGTGTGTGCAATGGTTTGTTAGAACATTGTGCACTGCTTTTAGGAGCATTCTGTAATTGTTGTCCCTGCATTTCGACGCTGCATCCACGAAGGTACTAGTGCATTGCATGCTCGTCATTTTTGTGTATTGCTATGTGTACCTGCTCTGTGCGTTACGCTAATCGTATAGTATCTGTACTGTGTTTATATTTTCCAGTTCACGCAAATATATTCTAATAATAGAAAACTCCAACATTGCACTGGAAATAAACTTGTTCAGAAGATATGTAAACTGGAAGCAAACTACAAGGTTAACTGCGACACAAGCAAATCTTAATTTAGACCAAGCAAACAGCAGTCTAGAGAGAAAGCAAATCTAGTGAGAAATCTAGAATGGCATGAGCAATCTTCTAGATACTTTTCTTGGCCGGGACGACCTGCTTCAGTAGTCGTAGTCGCCCTAGGACCTTGCACGCTTCCTGGACTGCTCCTTCTCTAGTTTTGCCTGGCAGAGCCCTTCCTGGATGGTGGTGAGGCGGCTCCATATCTCGTACGCAGCGTAAGCATCTTTTGCCGCGTACTCAATGTGCCTCATGGACAGGGGCATGCACGCCCAGCGCTTGTGTTCTGCGTTGGTGAGCTTCTTCTTCATGTTGTTGTAGTAGTCGTGGACAAGGATTCCTAAGACATCCCCAAGGGAGTCCAGATGTAGCGACCCGACCTCAGACGGTCAACTCTCTGTGCTTAAGTGTCATCCCTGGATCGGTATGCTGACACACACAGTACTCGAGGATTTATAACAGAGGTAAATCACATGTATAAAGTAATGTAAATACTATTACCTCAATCCAAATAGCGGAAGTAACAACAAGGTTGTGGATTCCCATCAACACCAACGGCAAAGTTGAGTGTAGAAATCATAACCCTAACGTATCACTTACTCGTCGTAAGATCCTACAACATGAGACGTTGCAGCCACAAAGGCTCAGTACATTGAATGTACTGGCAAATTCACACCATAGAGCAATGATGAATAGTGGCTATCACTACATGCATATTTGGCTGGTGGAAAGCTCTAAGTTTTTTTTTGCATAAAGCCAATTTTTCCCTACATTAAGGAATAAGTTTTATTTAACTACCAAGTTGGTTGATAAAAATTATTGAGAAGGTTCCTCCAACTCAATCCCAAATTAAAAATCATCAAACCAACAAATTATTTAAGTAACATGATGAGATCAACATGATAATCCAAGAACCAGATACTCAAGATGTCCATAACCGGGGACACGGCTAACCATGATTAGTTTGTACACTCTGCAGAGATTTGTGCACTTTTCCCCACAAGACTCGACCTCCTCCGTTGAATTTCTCGCACTACATGATGTTTGAGAAACGGATGACCGCGACACAGTCTTTCAGAAGCGTTACCACCTTACGATGGGTAGACAGTTACACCTACTTTCCCCTACATCTACTAGTCTACCACTCTAAGAGTTCACACGACTTAATCAACTATGCTAGAGCCCATAATAGCTTGTGGCTGCACACGGAAGTTTCTAGCATGAATAATCTTATGATCCCTTTGAGCCTAGGTGGCGGTCCATAGGAAAATCACCCGGAACCCCGGGATTTCCAAAAAAACAGGCAACACTGGATACCCAAGGTGCCTCAGTCCACCCAGATGTGTATTTAAGTAGCCACCTTAAGTTGAACCATTAATTAACAATCTCACATCTGTCATGAATTCACTCAAACCCAATCCACGTCTACTAGCATAGGATAGCAATATAAGCAACGTAGAAGTAACTCCCAAAGGTTTGATAATAAACAGGACAATAGGTACTACCTCATCTACTTCCCAAAACCCACATATTAATCAGATCCTACTCATGCAATGTTTGAGGGTGAAACTAATGCATAAAAAACTGGGTATGAAAAGGGATATGATCAAAGTGTGAACTTGCCTCGTACTGTTGATGAATATGATTCACACTCATAACTCCTGATAGTTCTATTCATCATACTCCGGTCAATCTATCGTAAGCAAGTAATAGTAACCACACATAAGTAATCACTCAAAAGATCGGATAGAACGAAGAAGACAATTCGGAAAACATCAAAACCAAGCAGATAACTCTTGCAACATATAACAATTTCTAACAGTACCAAAATTATGTGAATTTTGCCTTATCAGAAAGTTTAGGTCAAGAGCTTCGATTTGCAAAAAGAATCAACTCAAACGGAGTTATAAAACTCGAGTTACGATCAAACAAAGCTCGTATACAAATCTGTTTGAATTCAGATTTGAAAACTTTCAAAAATATGTTTAAGTTGTTTATCTGGATAGAGGGGATCATAACGAAGAAGTGGGTGTTGGTTTCGTCTAATTCCGACAAACGGTTGAAAAGATGTGATCGTTTGAAAATCAAGGGCTAAACTGAAAAACAAAAAAACTACAATTAAGTCCCTTGACACGTGGTAGAAAACAACAGGCTGAGAACCGTTCGCTGCGGAAACTAAAACAGCGAACATTCGCTAACTAAAGGATACCGGTTCGAATAAAAAAAGACAAGTAACCTAATCTAGGCCGTAGATTCTAGATCGGACGGAGGAGGCGGCGACGGCGACTTACCTCGGCGGCGGCGGCTGTGGCGAAGAACAACGGCGGCGGGGCGTCGGGCTTGATCGGGGCGGCTGCTCCGGGGCTCGGCAGCGACGGCGAAGTAGCGGGGAAGGAGCGGAGCGTCGAGGCGAGTCCAACAGTGGCGGCGGCTTCGGTCGAGGGCGCCGGTGCAGCGCGGGATGAGGCGACGGATCTCCGGCGGAGCTCGCAACTCCGGCGACTTTGTACGGAAGCTGTGGTGGGTTTCGGGCGAGGTGGTTTGAGGGAAAAGAGGGCCGGGGTCGAGGAGTATATATACACGGCTTGCGTGGCCGAGGGGACAAACGGGACGGAGTCCCGAGCGGACTCGGCTTCGGCTGGCGAAGCGTGTAGGCGCTGGACTCCGGCTTAGGGTAGGAGACGAACCCGACAGGTGGCTCCCACCTGTCGGCGGCAGGGAAAGGCGGCGCCCGATCAGGGCTGCGAGCGGGCGAGCGAGCGGAAGACGGTTCGCGCGCGGGGAGCTGCTGGGCTGTGGCTGGCCTGGCCCGGTTGGCTGGGCCGGCCCAGTTCAGCGGAGAATTTTTTTTTAAAACAATTTAACAGAAAGTAAAATAAAACCAAATAAAACAAAAATATACTATAGGCAAATAACATATCAAAACTTTCAGAAAAAGATTTTCTACCACATGAACATTTTTCCAGAGTCGAATAAAATCCACAGGAATTCAAATAAAGCAAAGAGTGCTACTGGTTCAAAAATCATTTTTTAAAAAATACCAAAATGATCTCGAATTTATTTCTCTCCAATTTTCTACTGTAGGGAATCATGTTACCCTATTTTCCATATATTTTATTTTTGGAGAAAAATATTTGAATAAAAATCAAATAACTCCAAATTGAAAATAATTTCCGAAAGGACTTTAAATTTGATGCTTTTAAACTTCCAACTCATATTTCCTTGTTTTTGAAGAAGTCATTTTATCTTCTCTCGTGAAAATCATTGAGCTGCTTAAAGTTTCTGAATTTGAAATATTTCGAAATGAAATTCAAATATTTTCAAGAACCCTTTTCATTTATTTAAATGGAAGAAGTCATGTCATCTTCTCTCTAGGGTTTTGTATTTGAAATGAATTTGAATTCAAGGAGATCATAAAGGCAAGATGAAAGTTTGGGAAAGTCCTTTTATTCCCTCTCATTTTACTTTCAAAAGTTTCAATTTCACTCACTTTCAGTCAATCAATCACGCATCAATCAAGAAATCAATCAAATCTATCTATTTAATTTAACATTCCAAAATTTAGAATTTTGGGATGTTACAAACCTACCACCCTTAAAATGAATCTCGTCCTCGAGATTTGGAGAGGCTAGATAGAAATAAGTTAGGTTCGGAGGTCTTCTCAAATCCATTGATTGTCACAGGGGGTCTGGGGTGCTACCACCCTTAGAAACATTGTTACGGTCCTATCGATACTCATATGCTCCATCCTTATTCTTGACGGGGCCGGTCTTCTCAAATTCTCGGGAAAAATTCCTTCTCTGGGCTCTTCCGGTACTGGCATAACCTTTTCCTCAATTCTTCTGTCCTTTCATCTTGGTAAGGTTATTCCGAGACTGGGTCTTATTAGCTGACGGGTCTAGCGCCAATACTAAACAACTATCGATATCTCATGGTGGTCAACAATTTATGGTTTCTCCTGCAGGAAATGGGTCTGGGCTTCATTCTCACCGTATGACTTACGATTGGCAACAACTGCCTTGTACAAGCGAAAATACTTATACCATTCTAAGGTTTAAACAAGGTTTAATATCGTCGCCTCTCTACTATAGGTAAGTCACTCAGATTTACCATCCCATATAGCAAGACGAATAATAAGAGTAAGTCGGTATGGTGATCAATCCATCCCGCACCCAAATCATTACCTTGTATATGGTTTAGCGAATTTCGCATTCTAACACTCGGTCATCCTCACAAGCATTGCCGAATTTCTCTTGTCGACGAACCAAGTTCAGATAAATCCATGGATTCTGCAAGCCAAACAAACGTCTATCGTTCCTTCACAACTCTCAGGTTTTGCGTTACTCCTATAAAATCATCTGTCGATCAAATCGTAACTTCTTCCAGGGCTTTTTTCCTTCAGCAAGAGTGTGCTTGCTTCTTGGCTGGTCCTGGGGCATGTGGGTTATGGGCCCACCTCATCCCTTGTAAACCTTGAACTCATCATCGGGGCAACTGATCCTTATTCCAACATCAAGCTTCCAGCATTCTTAAATCCATCCAAATTTACTGTCTTCCTTCCTTCCATTGGTACCAAACCACTCATCAGGGAGTTACAGTTGCTCCACAATACCAACATTATACCTCCTTTACGTCCAATAATACTTCATCCCTCCATATTCTTGGGGTATACCACATATCGAGTTCAAACTCGTACTTAGTTTGTCCGTAGTCCACTCCGTGGAACATCATTATCCTTTCCAGGGTCAAATCTCCTCACAGGGTACTACCACCCTTAGAATGCTCCAATCTTCCATAGACCATATTTCTCATATCCTTGAAAATGGTCAAAATCTTTCTTCATAGAGTAACAACTCATAAAAATCCAAATCAGTACCAACGGTGATCACTTTATTGATTCTCCAATTACTACAATCTCCTGTATTTCCACTACAGGCCTCAACTCAACACCTCAATAATCAAAATGTTCTCACTACTTCTACTATACTTCTCACAGACTCTACTATTTGGCACAAGCCTCCTTCTCTTTGGGACAATCCCTGGCAGAGTGCCCTGCTTCATTACAGCAGAAACATACTACTTCTGACAAATCTCGTGGTTTCCTCATGATTACATAGCCTCCTTGGGTCCTCGGCTTCCTTTTTGGGAAACTGCTGAAGTAATGCCCTGACTCCTTGCACCTGAAGCAGGTGATATGGCTCAGGTCCTTCCTGGAATCCAATCTACTTCTCTTCCTGGAATTTTCCATTCTAATCAGGGCTTATATTCCTGTGGGTCATACTCTACTTCCTCTGTCGGGAATTCTACTAGATCCCATTCAGACAATTCTGGGAGATGTGTCCTTCTTCTCCACATGAATAACATGACTTGGTCCAGGGTTTAATTGAGTATTCATTGGGAGTGTCTTCCACCTCTTCCTTCATCACAGGTTCTTCTAAAATTTCCACAAGGGCTCCTTTCATTGCTTCTTTCTTCTGTTGGTTGGTTCTTTGAACCATGGGGTAAATGTGACACTGAGCAGGGTAGTGGGTAGTTCCTTCACACAAGGAACAAGTAATCTGCCTAGTTGGGCATTCTTCAGCTGGGTGACTTCCTTCACAATTAGGGCATTCATCCTTGTGCTCCTTATGGTTGTGTCCTATTTCTTCACAAAACTTGCATGCATAGGGTTTCTTCATATCCTTTCCATAAGGCTTCAATTTATGGGACACAAGACGAGATCTTTGCAGAGTCAACTTAAATTCTTTCCAAGTGGTTACTCCTTGCCATCCATTGATGGTTTGGTACATCCTCCACCAAGTAGAAGCACCTCTTTCAAAGCACTGAAGAGCATGCTGGGTCACATCCTTTCCGACTATAGGGGTATTCTTCATGTGATCCTCTATGTTCAGAATCCATCGGTCCATCTCCAATTGACTTAGCGGTCCCGGAAAATATAAGCTCATCTCCATTTGTCCTCTATTGGGTCCATGGGTTTGGGGTTGGATAAGAGAGATAGAGAGGGAATACACACAATGCAAACAAAAGTTTTGAAAAGACAGATTTTATTTGTGACTGTCGGAAAAACATCAAACAAATGACAGCTCACAATCGTTGCCTCTAACGTGGGTATATAACAAGGGTTTGGTCTTCTAAAGGTCAATAAATCTTCAAAGTCGCCAAACTCTTCAAGTCTTGTTCCTGTCTCCGATGGCTTCTTCCGATCGTGCTTGTCCTTCTCAACTTCTTTTGCCAGATCATCTCTGTTGACACGAAGTCTCTCATGACATCCTTTAATATTTCTCGAGTTGTGTTCCAAACTTCTGGGTTTCAACATCCTTGGCATGAACCATGTCCTACTGTCCTTCAGTTCCTGATGAATCCCCGGTGTCTCGAGGTTTTACTCCTCCAGCTTGGCTACTTCCAGCTTCTGGGTCCTGAGTTCTTCACGAAATGCTTCCTTGTTGAATAAGGCTTCCAGAAGGTCCATCAAATTCTTGATGTAATACTCCAAATCCTGGCGATACACCAGCTAAGGTTAAAACTTCATCTTTTGCTAATTAGGTGCTCCATTAGCCCTGTTGTCATCCAATTCTTCCGAAGAATACATGCTTAACTCAGCACGGTGACAATAGCATAAGCGGGCGATAACTTCATGGATAGCTGTGTTTCTGCTCTTGCCATTTCCATGAGCTATCAGTCCATAGTTGATATCTCCTGCCTTAGGGTTTTCTTGACAAAACTTTGAGTTTTAATGCTCCATGTTTCGGTCTTTCTCCGATACACCTTGATCTCGGTTAATAACAGCTTCAATAGTCTGCCAAGTTCCATAAGGGTAGCCTTCCTAGGTCATACAAATCTGGGAATTCTTCAGAGCCTTCAAATTCTCCTAGTCTTCGGAGTCTCCAACCGTTGTTGTTTCCATTTATTCCAATGCTCGGTAAAATACTCTTCATTCCGAAGTGGTCTTAGTTGTCCGATATCTTGTACTTCTTGGAGTGGTCTCATCAGTCGAATCTTCATGTGGTCAAAAGGGAAAGGGGTATAGTCTCTCTAAAAGGGAATATTTGAATAAGCTCAGAAGAGAAGAGAGGTAAAAGATCTTTTTTGAAAAGAAAGTTGTTTGAGAAAATCTTTCCTATGGGCTTGCTAGTTTCTAGGGTCACGTCCTACAGTCAACATGTGCTCTGATACCATCTTGTAGCGACCCGACCTCAGACGGTCAAGTCTCTGTGCCTAAGTATCATCCCTGGATCAGTATGCTGACACACACATTACTCAAGGATGTATAATAGAGGTAAATCACATGTATAAAGTAACGTAAATACTATTACCTCAATCCAAATAGCGGAAGTAACAACAAGGTTGTGGATTCCCATCAACACCAACGGCAAAGTTGAGTGTAGAAATCATAACCCTAACGTATCACTTACTCGTCGTAAGATCCTACAACATGAGACGTTGCAGCCACAAAGGCTCAGTACATTGAATGTACTGGCAAATTCACACCATAGAGCAATGATGAATAGTGGCTATCACTACATGCATATTTGGCTGGTGGAAAGCTCTAAGTTTTTTTGCATAAAGCCAATTTTTCCCTACATCAAGGAACATGTTTTATTTAGCTACCAAGTTGGTTGAAAAAAATTATTGAGAAGGTTCCTGCAACTCAATCCCAAATTAAAAATCATCAACCCAACAAATTATTTAAGTAACGTGATGAGATCAACATGATAATCCAAGAACCAGATACTCAAGATGTCCATAACCGGGGACATGACTAACCATGATTAGTTTGTACACTTTGCAGAGGTTTGTGCACTTTTCCCCACAAGACTCGATCTCCTCCGTTGAATTTCTCGCACTACATGATGTTTGAGAAACGGATGATCGAGACCCAGTCTTTCAGAAGCGTTAGTACCTTACGATGGGTAGACAGTTACACCTACTTTCCCCTACATCTGCTAGTCTACCACTGTAAGAGTTCACACGACTTAATCAACTATGCTAGAGCCCATAATAGCTTGTGGCTGCACACGGAAGTTTCTAGCACGAATAATCTTATGATCCCTTTGAGCCTGGGTGGCGGTCCATAGGAAAATAACACGGAACCCCTGGATTTCCAAAAAAACAGGCAACACTGGATACGCCAGGTGCCTCAATCCACCTAGATGTGTATTTAAGTAGCCACCTTAAGTTGAACCATTAATTAACAATCTCACATCTGTCATGAATTCACTCAAACCCAATCCATGTCTACTAGCATAGCATAGCAATATAAGCAATGTAGAAGTAACTCCCAGAGATTTCATAATAAATAGGACAATAGGTCCTACCTCATCTACTTCCCAAAACCCACATATTAATCAGATCCTACTCATGCAATGTTTGAGGGTGAAACTAATGCATAAAAAACTGGGTATGAAAAGGGATATGATCAAAGTGTGAACTTGCCTCGTACTGTTGATGAACATGATTCGCACTCATAACTCCTGATAGTTCTATTTGTCATACTCCGTTCAATCTATTGTAAGCAAGCAATAGTAACCACACATAAGCAATCACTCAAAAGATCGGATAGAACGAAGAAGACAATTCGGAAAACATCAAAACCAAGCAGATAACTCTTGCAACATAAAATAATTTCTAAGAGTACTAAAATTATGTGAATTTCGACTTATCAGAAAGTTTAGGTCAAGAGCTTCGATTTGCAAAAAGAATCAACTCAAACGGAGTTATAAAACTCGAGTTACGATCAAACAAAGTTCAAATACAAATCTGTTTGAATTCAAATTTTAAAACTTTCAAAAATATGTTTAAGTTATTTATCTGGACAGAGGGGATCATAACAAATAAGTGGGCATTGGTTTCATCTAATTCCGACAAACGGTTGAAAAGATGTGATCGTTCGAAAATCAAGGGCTAAACTGAAAAGAAGAAATAACTACAACTAAGTCGCTGTACACGTGGCAGAAAACTATAGGCTGAGAACCGTTCGCTACGGAAACTAAAACAGCGAATGTCCGCTAACTAAAGGATACCGGTTCGAATAAAAAAAGACAACTAACCTAATCTAGGCCATAGATTCTAGATCGGACGGAGGAGGCGGCGACGACGACTTACCGCGGCGGCTGCGGCGTCTGTGGCGAAGAACAACGGCGGCGGGGCGTCAGGCTTGATTGGGGTGGCTGCTCCGGGGCTCGGCGGCGACGGCGGAGTAGCGGGGAAAGGGCGGCGCGTCGAGGCGAGTCCAACGGCGGCGGCGGCTTCGGTCGAGGGCGCCGGTGCAGCGCGGGACGAGGCGACGGATCTCCGGCAGAGCTCGGAACTCCGGTGACTTCGTACGGAAGCTGTGGTGGGTTTCGGGCAAGGTGGTTTGAGGGAAAAGAGGGCTGTGGTCGAGGAGTATATATACACGGCCTGCATGGCCGAGGGGACAAACGGGACAGAGTCCCGAGCGGACTCAGCTTCGGCCAGCGAAGCGTGCAGGCGCCGGACTCTAGCTTGGGGTAGGAGACGAACCTGACAGGTGGGTCCCACCTGTCGGCGGTAGAGAAAGGCAGCGCCCGATCAGGGCTGCGAGCGGGCGAGCGAGCGGAAGGCGGTTCGCGCGCGGGGAGCTGCTGGGCGGCGGCTGGCCTCGCCCTGTTGGCTAGGCCGGCCCAGTTCGGCGGAGGAAGTTTTTTTAAACAATTTAACAGAAAGTAAAATAAAACCAAATAAAAAATATACTATAGGCTAATAATATATCAAAACTTTCAGAAAAATATTTTCTACCACATGAACATTTTTCCAGAGTCAAATAAAATCCACTGGAATTCGAATAAAGCAAAGAGTGCTACTGTTCAAAAATCATTTTTAAAAAAATACCAAAATGATCTCAAATTTATTTCTCTCCAATTTTCTACTGTAGGGAATCATGTTACCCTATTTTCCATATATTTTATTTTTGGAGAAAAATAATTTGAATATAAATCAAATAACTCCAAATTGAAAATAATTTCCGAAAGGACTTTAAATTTGATCCTTTTAAACTTCCAACTCATATTTCCTATGTTTTTGTAGAAGTCATTTTATCTTCTCTCGTGAAAATCATTGAGTTGCTTAAAGTTTCTGAATTTGAAATATTTCGAAATGAAATTCAAATATTTTCAAAAACCCTTTTCATTTATTTAAATGGAAGAAGTCATGTCATCTTCTCTCTAGGGTTTTGTATTTGAAATGAATTTGAATTCAAGGAGATCATAATGGCAAGATGAAAGTTTGGGAAAGTCCTTTTATTCCCTCTCATTTAACTTTCAAAAGTTTCAATTTCGCTCACTTTCGGTCAATCAATCACGCATCAATCAAGAAATCAATCAAATCTATCTATTTAATATAACATTCCAAAATTTAGAATTTTGGGATGTTACACCAGAGGCTTGGTAGCTATAGGCACCCTCCATTCCTTCTAGATGTCGACGAAGTGGGCGATCTCCAGTCCGACGCGGTGTAGCGACCAGACCTCAAATGGTCTGTGTTGTTGTGCACCAGTGTCATCCCTGGATCAGTAATGCTGACACGCACAGTACAAATGGAGGATTTATAACAGAGTAGCAATCACACACTTATTACATCGAATTTCTCCGAAGAGATTAAGTATGATAAACATGGCTTAAGGCCATCTAAAACGATAACAGCGGAAGACTTGGAAGATAAGTGAGTCCATCAACTCCAGCGGCATCACTGAGTACAAGACCACGACCTAAAGCACCTTACTCGTCGTCTGAAAAGTCTGCAACATGAAACGTTGCAGCCCGAAAACGGGTCAGCACATAGAATATGCTGGCAATGTAACACATAGAGAATAATGAACAATAATAACGCTATACTACATGCATGTATGGCTGGTGGAAAGCTCTATGGTTACAGTTTTGCAAAAAGCCAATTTTATCCTACTTCAAAGGAATAAATTTTATTTAACTATCATGGTGGTTGTGAAACATTGAGATGGTTGACAGCATCTCAATCCCAATTAAGTATCATCATTAACCCAACAAAATTAATTAAAAGTAACATGGTGATGAGATTCACATGATAATCCAAGTACTAGATACTCAAGTTGTCCATAACCGGGGACACGGCTAACCATGATTAGTTTGTACACTCTGCAGAGGTTTGCGCACTTTTCCCAAAAGCCTCGATCTCCTCCGTTGGATTACTCGCACTACATGGTGTTTGGGTAACGGATGACCGAGACACAGTCTTTCAGAAGTGTTTGCACCTTACGTATGGGTAGACAGTTACACCTACTTTCCCCTACATCTGCTAGTCTACCACTTTAAGAGTTCACACAACTTAGTCAACTATGCTAGAGCCCATAATAGCTTGCGGCTGCACACGGAAGTTTCTCGCATGAATAATCTCATGATCCCTTTGAACCTGGGTGGCGGTCCAAAAGAAAAACAGGCAATCCTGGAATACCCAGGTACCTCAATCCACCCAGATGTGAGTTTTAGCTGCCACCTTAAGTAAACCATTAATTAACAATCTCACATCTGTCATGGAAATCTCTCAAACCCAATCCACGTCTACGAGCATAGCATGGCAATATAATAGCAAACGTAGAAGTAACTCCCAAGGGTTTGATAATAAAACAGGTAATCGGTACTACCTCAACTACTTCCCAAAACCCACGATTTAATTAGATCCTAATCATGCAATGTTTGAGGAATAGATCTAATGCAATAAAACTGGGTATGGAAAGGTATGATCAAAGTGTTACTTGCCTTGCTGATGATCCGCAAAACCTAGCGATTCGAAGTAACAAGCGGCACACTCCGGGTACTCTATCGCAAACAAACAAGCATACAATCAGTACTCATCTAATGCACAGGTAAAACTCGAATAAAAGATCCAACCAGAAAGTTCAACTTAAGAACTCCGATTTGCAAAAAGAATCAACTCGAAAGAAGCAACGAAAGCCAAACTGCGAAAGAAAGAAGCTTCGTTTGCTAATCTGGATCTAGGTCAAATTTTACTGTAGCAAAAACTTGTTTGAGTAGGTTAAACAGGAAGAGAATTTCGAGACGAAACTCTAGGCGCTTGAATCGCCTGATTCCGATAAACGAGCGAGAAGTTAAACAGAATCGAAGATTCGATCAGAAATCGAATCTGAGATAATCGCAGAAAAATCCGACGAAAAAGAAAAACGGACGAATGGTTAAAGAACGGACGTTCGTTAACAGAGAAAAACCGACGAACGCGTTCGTTAAAACGAACGGTTCGGTGAACGCTCGCAAAATAATAAAACCGAAAAAAAACCGATCTAGGGTTTTTTCTAAACGAACGGTTTTTCTTAAAGAAAACCGGCAAACCGAAAGGCATCGGGTATACCTCGTCGGGGCGGCTCCGGCGAGGATCCGGCGGGGCTCCGGCGGGGCGCGGGGGTGCGGCAGGGTGCGGGGCTCGGGGAAAGGGGCGAGGGGCGGCGAGGGGGCGGCTCCGGCGACGAACGGCGGCGGCGGCGGCTCGGGCTTCCGGCGGCGGCGGCGAGGGCAAGTGCGGCGGCGGCGGCGAGCGAGATGAGAGGAGAGAGAGAGGGGGTATATATAGGAGGGGGGCTCCGGTGGCTTGGGGGAGGGGGCAAGCCGAGCGGGAGGCGACTCCCGTGGCCATGGCGGACTCCGGCGGCGGCGGGCGCGTGCTGCAGAAGGAGAGGGGCGCGGGCGGGCCAGCGCTCGGCTGGGCTGCGGCCCAGTCGGGCGTCGCGCGTTTTTTTTAACGTTCCGCGGAAAATAAATCGTAGAAAAATAATTAAAAGTCAGAAAAATATAAAATAAATTTCTCCGTCTAGTTAGAAAATCTAGAATAGGGTGAACATTTTTTTAACACAAAATAAATATTTTGAAAACATGCAATATTTTTAATGCAATAAAAATTGCAAATAAAATCCAAATAAATTCCACTAAATGATTTTAACATTTTACCTCCAGTATTTCAATTGTTTTGGAGAAATCATATTTTCTCCTCTCATTTATTTTTAAAATGAAATATTTTTTCGGAGAGAAAATAATTAAAACCAAAATCCTCGTCTAGATATTTGATGAAAATCTAATATGAAAATTCGAGAAAACCCCCAACTCTCTCCGAGGGTCCTTGAGTTGCTTAGGATTTATCGAGGATTTGTCAAAATGAAATAAAACATGATATGCAATGATGATCTATGTATAACATACCAAATTGAAAATTTGGGATGTTACAGACCTACCCCCCTTAAGATGAATCTCGCCCTCGAGATTCGGGTTGGCTAGAAAACAGGTGGGAGTGGTCCTTCCGTAGATCTTCCTCTCGCTCCCAGGTGGCTTCATCTTCCGTGTGGTGACTCCACTGGACTTTGCAAAACTTGATAACCTTGCTGCGGGTAACTCGGCTGGCATACTCAAGAATCTTAACTGGTTTCTCCTCATAAGTCAAATCACTTTCCAGCTGAATCGCTTCTAGCGGTACAGTATCTCTCAGTGGTATCTCAGCCATCGCCGCGTGGCACTTCTTCAACTGGGAAACATGAAATACATCATGAACTTCAGACAATCCTTCGGGCAATTCCAGCTTGTAGGAAACTTCTCCCATATGTTCCAAAACTCTGTATGGTCCGATAAAACGGGGTGCTAACTTTCCCTTAACTCCAAAACGCTTCACTCCTCAAAGTGGTGATACTCGAAGATACACTCGGTCTCCGACTTCGTGAACTGTATCCTTTCGTTTAGAATCAGCATAACTCTTCTGCCTGGACTGGGCTACCTTGAGCCTGTCGCGAATCAACCTTACTTTTTGTTCAGACTCCTTAATCAAATCTGGTCCAAACAACTGACGGTCTCCAACTTCGTCCCATAAAAACGGTGTTCTACACCTCCTTCCGTACAAAGCTTCGAAAGGGGCCATCTTCAAACTGGTTTGATAACTGTTGTTATAAGAAAACTCCGCATATGGCAAATTGTCGTCCCAACTAGATCCATAATCTAGTGCACAAGCTCTTAAAATGTCCTCCAAAATCTGGTTGACTCTCTCGGTCTGTCCATCTGTCTGTGGGTGAAAAGCTGTACTGAATTCCAGCCAGGTTCCCAATGTTTCATGTAACTGCTTCCAAAACTTCGAGGTAAATTGGGTTCCTCTGTCTGATACAATGGTCCTCGGAACTCCATGCAAACATACGATCCTGGTCATGTATATCTTTGCCAACTTAGCACTGGTGTAAGTGGTCTTCACTGGAATAAAATGAGCCACTTTCGTCAACCGGTCGACTACAACCCATATTGAGTCATAGCCTGAACGGGTCCTGGGTAATCCCGTGATAAAATCCATGCCTATTTTATCCCACTTCCATTCGGGTATCGGCAATGGTTGTAGCAATCCTGCTGGCTTCTGATGCTCTGTCTTCACTCTCTGACATACATCACAAACTGCTACATACTCTGCAATATCCTTCTTCATTCCTGTCCACCAGAAAGTATTCTTCAAATCCAAATACATCTTGGTATTCCCTGGGTGAATCGAGTACGGTGAATCATGGGCTTCCTGCAAAATCAACTTCCTCATCTCCGGATCATTTGGCACATATACGCGGTCCTCAAACCATAAGATATCGTGCTCATCCTCACGAAATCCCTTGGCTTTTCCTTTGCTCATCTTCTCCTTTATCTCTTCAATCTCCTTGTCTGTCTTCTGAGCTTCTCTGATCCTTTCCATCAAGGTAGACTGAATCTCCAATGTCGCTAAATAGCCTCTTGGGACTATCTCCAAACATAGCTCACGAAGGTCCTCGGCTAACTCCCGAGGTAACTCTCCTGTCATGAGGGTGTTGACATGACTCTTGCGGCTCAACGCGTCTGCTACTACGTTAGCCTTTCCTGGGTGATAATGCAATCTCATATCATAGTCCTTTATGAGCTCCAACCATCTCCTCTGTCTGAGATTTAACTCCTTCTGCGTGAAAATATACTTCAAACTCTTGTGATCCATATACACCTCACAATGGTTTCCGATGAGAAAATGTCTCCATGTCTTCAATGCATGCACCACGGCTGCTAATTCCAATTCATGTGTAGCATAATTCTTCTCATGGGGTTTAAGTTGTCGTGAAGCATATGACACAACTCTTCCTTCCTGCATACGCACTGCTCCAAGTCCTCGACGAGAAGTGTCGCAATAAACTTCATAGTCCTTGCGTTGATCTGGCAGAATCAACACTGGTGAGGTAACCAATCGTTTCTTCAACTCCTGGAAACTAGCTTCACATTCCTCAGTCCAATTGAATTTGGTGTCCTTCTTCAATAGCTCAGTCATGGGCTTAGCAATCTTTGAGAAATTTTCGATGAATCTCTGGTAGTATCCTGCAAGTCCAAGAAAACTCCGGATTTCTCCAACTGTCGTGGGTGATTCCCAACTTGTCACTGTGTCAACCTTGGCAGGGTCTATTGCTATTCCTTCTCCAGAAATAACATGTCCAAGGAATCCAACTTCCTTCAGCCAAAATTCACATTTACTGAACTTGGCGTATAACTGATGTTCTCGGAGCTTCTCAAGTACCAATCGCAAATGCTCCTCATGTTCTTCCTCGTTCTTGGAAAAGATTAAAATATCATCAATGAACACCACGACGAACTTATCCAAAAACTCCATAAACACTTTGTTCATCAGGTTCATGAAATAGGCAGGTGCGTTAGTCAGTCCAAATGACATAACGGTATACTCATACAATCCATATCTGGTGGTAAATGCCGTCTTAGGTATATCCTGCTCTCGAATCTTTAACTGATGGTATCCTGATCGTAGATCGATCTTGGAAAATACTTTAGCTCCTTGTAGGCGGTCAAACAAATCATTGATCATCGGCAGTGGGTACTTGTTTTTGATGGTCACTTCATTCAATCCTCGGTAATCAACAACCATCCTCAGCGATCCATCTTTCTTCTCCACTAGAAGTACTCGTGATCCCCAAGGTGATGAACTTGGGCGAATATAGCCTTTATCCAGTAACTCCTTGATCTGCTTCTTAATTTCCTCCAAATCCTTTGCGGGCATCCTGTACGGTCTCTTAGATATTGGCCATGTGCCTGGCAAAAGTTCAATCAAGAACTCAATGTCTCTATCTGCTGGCATGCCTGGCAACTCTTCTGGAAATACATCCGGATAGTCCTTCACCACTGGTACTTCCTCCTGTACAACTCCTGATAAGGAATTTACTTGAGTCCTCTTCGGCATATGCCGGGATACATACTTGATCCTTTTTCCTTCCGGGGTGGTAAGCAAAATCGTCTTGCTGGCACAATCGATGTTTCCTCCATACAATGATAGCCAATCCATTCCCAAAATCACATCCAAACCTTGCGATTCCAAAACTATGAGGTCTGAGAGGAAAACATGCCTACCAATGGCCAATGGTATCTGAAAACATCCTTGGGTTGCCATATACTCTGCTCCTGGCGAGGTTACTAACATAGGGGTTCTGAGAACTTTGGTGGACAGCTTAAACTTATTCACAAATCCCCTTGATATGTATGAATGCGATGCACCAGTATCGAAAAGAACGGTTGCAGTAAATGACTTAACCAAAAACTTACCTATTACTGCATCAGGCTGAGCTTCAACCTCCTCCACGCTCACGTGATTCACGTGTCCTTTGTTGAACGGGTTCGGCTTCTTTCCAGAGCTTCCATTGCCATTTTGGGCTTCAGGACATTCATTGGCATAATGTCCATTCTTCTAGCACTTAAAGCAAGTGACTTGGCTCAGGTCCCTCTTGGCTGGGGTAGATGGGTTGGTGCGGTTCTATCCGTTGCTTCCTCCATTCCCATTACCATTTTTAGAGCCATTATGGTTGTGCGAACTTCCTCCTCCATGGGTATGCTGAAACTGTCCTCCCGGCTTCGGGGTAAAACGAGGCTTCTGTTGATCTCCTGAGTTATACTTCCCTTGTCCATACTTCCTCTTACGGTTTTCAATCTGTTGTTGCTTCCCTTCAATCATGAGAGCTCTATCTACCAGCTCCTGGTAGTTGTTGAAGGTTGCTACCATCAACTGCATACTCAGCTCATCATTCAGTCCTTCCAAAAACTTCTCCTGCTTGGCAGCGACTGTAGCAACGTCATCTGGTGCATAACGTGCTAACTTACTGAAATCCTCAACATACTGGCCTACGGTGCGTCCTCCTTGGCGTAGGTTGCGAAACTCACGCTTCTTCATAGCCATAGCTCCTGCTGAAACATGTGCTGTACGGAAAGCTTGCTGAAACTGGTCCCATGTGACAGTGTCAATAGGGTGCGTGGCTGTATAATTTTCCCACCATGATGCTGCGGATCCATCAAGCTGATGTGCGGCAAAACGCACTCTTTCCGCATCTGTGCATCCTGCAGTGGTCAACTCCCTTCCAACTTTGCGGAGCCAATCATCTGCAACAATCGGCTCGGTGCTACTGGAAAACACCGGCGGGTTTAGCCTCAAGAAACGGGCTAAGTGATCAACAGGTGGTGGTGGCGGTGGGTTGTTGTTGTTGCCTTGGTTCTGCACTAACACTTGCATCAGGGCATTCTGCTGCTGAATCAACTGGGTGATCTCTGGTGGGAAAACAAATCCGTTGTCGCGTCTCGGAGGCATCTGATAGGTTTAGAAAAGATGAGAGTTAAGAATAGAATGAGGTCTAGAGGGAAAACACTACCCATATGCTCATGAGACAAATTCAAACAATATCACTCAATCAATTCAAACAAGGCAAAACAACCGATCTAACTAGCATTACAAAGTGCTTGAACTATACTATAAAATGGGGGAAAACTACTACTGATATGGTGGTCTACTAGAAATTCTGATCCGTTGAAGACTCCATGATGTCCGCTCCAGCTTCATCAACAAAGTCATCTTCACTTGGTTCCGAGTCAGTGTCGTCGATGATGATGTAGTTATCCGGACATGTGCATTCGTCGACTTCTGCTTTTGGCACTGGATTTCCCATGAATACTCCAATCTTCTTCTCCAGGTCGTCATTCTTCCCTACTAGTGCGTTGATTTCCTCCAAATAATCCTCGCGTGTAGCCTTGAGTTCTTCCTCCAGCTCCTTGATCTTCGTCAACGCCTTCTTCAGTTCTTCCTTGTCCGTGCACATCTGGTTCTCCTGGCGACGAATATGTTGGTTCTGCTCCTGGATGAAAGCTGCAATTGATCCATCCTTCTTGGTTCTGATCATCTCCCATTGCGCGTCTCGGCGTCCACAAATCTGATAAATTGTATCCTTAAGCTCCTGTTGGTAGACTTCTCCAATGCGTCCCATGGCGATGTGTGCGGCCATGCTCTTCCCTAAACTCCAGGTTGGTGCTTCGAAAACCAATCTTATGGGTTCAGTAATTGGCACAAACGTCCTTCCTGGAATAAGAACTAGGATCTTCCAGCTCTCCTCTTCAGGTAATGTGGTGTTGTAGGTTCCGGTGATGCTTGGTATTCCTATGTTCAAGTACTTAGTGACTTCCTTCAAATGTCAACCAAACGGCGTGTCTTCATCTGGTTGCATGAACTTGCTCCTTGCATTCGCCATTCCTAAAAGAGTAGAAAGTGGAGAGGGGTCAGAAATGAGAAGAGAGAAGCTTTCTAGGGCTTAAGCTTAGTGGTCGTGTCCTACAGTCAACGTGTGCTCTGATACCAACTTTGTAGCGACCAGACCTCAAATGGTCTGTGCTGCTGTGCACCAGTGTCATCCCTGGATCAGTAATGCTGACACGCACAGTACAAATGGAGGATTTATAACAGAGTAGCAATCACACACTTATTACATCGAATATCTCCGAAGAGATTAAGTATGATAAACATGGCTTAAGGCCATCTAAAAAGATAACAGCGGAAGACTTGGAAGATAAGTGAGTCCATCAACTCCAGCGGCATCACTGAGTACAAGACCACGACCTAAAGCACCTTACTCGTCGTCTGAAAAGTTTGCAACATGAAACGTTGCAGCCCGAAACGGGTCAGCACATAGAATATGCTGGCAATGTAACACATAGAGAATAATGAACAATAATAACGCTATACTACATGCATGTATGGCTGGTGGAAAGCTCTATGGTTACAGTTTTGCGAAAAGCCAATTTTATCCTACTTCAAAGGAATACATTTTATTTAACTATCATGGTGGTTGTGAAACATTGAGATGGTTGATAGCATCTCAATCCCAATTAAGTATCATCATTAACCCAATAAAATTAATTAAAAGTAACATGGTGATGAGATTCACATGATAATCCAAGTACTAGATACTCAAGTTGTCCATAACCGGGGACACGGCTAACCATGATTAGTTTGTACACTCTGCAGAGGTTTGCGCACTTTTCCCACAAGACTCGATCTCCTCCGTTGGATTACTCGCACTACATGGTGTTTGAGTAACGGATGACCGAGACACAGTCTTTCAGAAGTGTTTGCACCTTACGTATGGGTAGACAGTTACACCTACTTTCCCCTACATCTGCTAGTCTACCACTGTAAGAGTTCACACAACTTAGTCAACTATGCTAGAGCGCATAATAGCTTGCGGCTGCACACGGAAGTTTCTAGCATGAATAATCTCATGATCCCTTTGAACCTGGGTGGCGGTCCAAAAGAAAAACAGGCAATCCTGGAATACCCAGGTACCTCAATCCACCCAGATGTGAGTTTTAGCTGCCACCTTAAGTAAACCATTAATTAACAATCTCACATCTGTCATGGAAATCTCTCAAACCCAATCCACGTCTACGAGCATAGCATGGCAATATAATAGCAAACGTAGAAGTAACTCCCAAGGGTTTGATAATAAAACAGGTAATCGGTACTACCTCAACTACTTCCCAAAACCCACGATTTAATTAGATCCTAATCATGCAATGTTTGAGGAATAGATCTAATGCAATAAAACTGGGTATGGAAAGGTATGATCAAAGTGTTACTTGCCTTGCTGATGATCCGCAAAACCTAGCGATTCGAAGTAACAAGCGGCACACTCCGGGTACTCTATCGCAAAAAAACAAGCATACAATCAGTACTCATCTAATGCACAGGTAAAACTCGAATAAAAGATCCAACCAGAAAGTTCAACTTAAGAACTCCGGTTTGCAAAAAGAATCAACTCGAAAGAAGCAACGAAAGCCAAACTGCGAAAGAAAGAAGCTTCGTTTGCTAATCTGGATCTAGGTCAAATTTTACTGTAGCAAAAACTTCTTTGAGTAGGTTAAACGGAAAGAGAATTTTGAGACGAAACTCTAGGCGCTTGAATCGCCTGATTCCGATAAACGAGCGAGAAGTTAAACAGAATCGAAGATTCGATCAGAAATCGAATCTGAGATAATCGCAGAAAAAATCCGACGAAAAAGAAAAACGGACGAACGGTTAAAGAACGGACGTTCGTTAACAGAGAAAAACCGACGAACGCGTTCGTTAAAACGAACGGTTCGGTGAACGCTCGCAAAATAATAAAACCGAAAAAAAACCGATCTAGGTTTTTTTTTAAACGAACGGTTTTTTTAAAGAAAACCGGCAAACCGAAAGGCATCGGGTATACCTCGTCGGGGCGGCTCCGGCGAGGATCCGGCGGGGCTCCAGCGGGGCGCGGGGGTGCGGCGGGGTGTGGGGCTCGGGGAAAGGGGCAAGGGGCGGCGAGGGGGCGGCTCCGGCGACGAACGGCGCCGGCGGCGGCTCGGGCTTCCGGCAGCGGCGGCGAGGGCAAGTGCGGCGGCGGCGGTGAGCGAGATGAGAGGAGAGAGAGAGGGGCATATATATAGGAGGGGGGGTGCTCCGGTGGCTTGGGGGAGGGGCAAGCCGAGCGGGAGGTGGCTCCCGTGGCCATGGCGGACTCCGGCGGCGGCGGGCGCGTGCTGGAGAAGGAGAGGGGCGTGGGCGGGCCGGCGCTCGGCTGGGCTGCGGCCCGGTCGGGCGTCGCGCGTTTTTTTTAAATGTTCCGCGGAAAATAAATCGTAGAAAAATAACTAAAAGTCAGAAAAATATAAAATAAATTTTCCCCATCT
The DNA here is from genome assembly GCF_002575655.3 of Aegilops tauschii subsp. strangulata. NCBI lineage: Eukaryota > Viridiplantae > Streptophyta > Magnoliopsida > Poales > Poaceae > Aegilops > Aegilops tauschii. The sequence goes on from NC_053036.3 coordinate 45,773,806, forward strand.
AGTTAGAAAATCTAGAATAGGGTGAACATTTTTTTAACACAAAATAAAACATGCAATATTTTTAATGAGATGAAAATTGCAAATAAAATCCAAATAAATTCCACTAAATGATTTTAACATTTTACCTCCAGTATTTCAATTGTTTTGGAGAAGTCATATTTTCTCCTCTCATTTATTTTTAAAATGAAATATTTTTCCGGGGAGAAAATAATTAAAACCAAAATCCTCATCTAGTTATTTGATGAAAATCAAATATGAAAATTCGAGAAAACCCCCAACTCTCTCCGAGGTTCCTTGAGTTGCTTAGGATTTATCGAGGATTTGTCAAAATGAAATAAAACATGATATGCAATGATGATCTATGTATAACATACCAAATTGAAAATTTCGGATGTTACACGCGGCCAAGCATCTCTATGTCGCCGTCGATGGAGAAGCCAGAAAATGTGTATCTGGGGTCGGCGAGGAAGTTGTCGAACCTGGTGCAGTTCTTGTCTGCGGCGCTCAGTTGGAAGAGCAGCACCAGATGATCCTTGCCGATGAAGAGCTGGACGAGGGCTGGTTTCTGATCTTCGCCAACGTTGTTGGTGTACTCCACATCAACTCCGACGATCTTGTGGCGCTCGAATTCGAGGTGTCGCTCGTACTGCTCGATGGTGGTCTCCGCCTTGTGCAAGTCGTTGGTGTGGATCACGTGCAACTTGGTGTTGCCGTGGGCCTGCACCTCCATGAATTTCCTGGTGAATCCCATGGCCTGGAGCAGTTCGTCCTCCTGCAACCTGGTATTTCGTGGGGAACAGTGAGTGGGAGCGCAATGGCGATTTCTGTTGTTTGTGTGTGAGAAGGCCGGGGCGGAAGTCTAAATTTAAGGGCAGGGCAGCCGCAAAGGAGTGCACGATCTCACTGTCGATGCGGTTGTGCACATCGTGGGTTGTGGATCATGGTTTCATCTTCCTATTGGTGCGGTTGTGCACATCCTGGGTTTTTGATCGTGGTTTTTCTTTATAAAAAATAAAAATAAAATCCACAGTTATGTTTTTAACAACCGTTGTATCTCCAGCATGTCGGGGAGAAGATCGTTGTCTTGCGTAGTTTGCTGTCAAATGTCAATTACAATTTATCTCATGAGGCATGCAGGGGCAGTATGTAGAGGCACGAGTCTCTGACCAAGAGAAGCATGCTTGAAGTGGCTGGTTTAATTCTCAGACACACGGGCGTGATACATTCACTGGAAGTGGTAATTGTTTCCAGTCTTACATTCGGTGGGAGGAGCAGTGCTGTCTTTTTTTTAGATGCACTGTGGTGTGTCCGTGTTGCAATTGACACTACGAGATGGACAGAAAGAACGAGAAGCAACGAGAGGCGTGGACATGCAGCTGTGAGAAGGACTTATACAACAAGAGGCGCAACCAGAGGAACAAATACGAAGCTATGTGAGGCACGGACATGGAGCTACGTGATTGCACGGACGTCAGTTCGTGCTGTGGTGCTACGTGAGGCACGGGCATGAACATTTAGCCGTGCACTCAACTACATGCGCGAAAAGCCACAGAATTGTTTCTGAGAAGCACCGGCCTCCATCGTTTTACCGCAAGATGGGATTCGACATTTATCCAGGGCATTCCGGGTTTTACAAGTGTAGGAAGAATCATTTTTCACTTATATGTTCTGTGGCAGAGGCACGACTATTACTTCTATGACGAAGGAATGAACGTCGAATGTACGTGACGTGAGGATTGACTATAGGCGTCCGTTTATTTTTTTCCAGGATGTTTTTCAATTAACTATGAGATGCATGAATGTGTACGTCGAATGTACGTGATGTGAGGATTGACAATAGGAGTCTGTTACTGTTTTTCCGGAATGTTTTTCAATTAAATGTTAGAGGCATGAATGTGCCGACGGAACAGGCACGGTCATGTCTGAAATAGTTGCAAGGTGGTCCCTAATGTGTCCTGGATGTATCATCTACACACTTCACTGTTACAAGCACGGTCATTATTCTTGTCGAGGAACGATCTTGAGAGGCATGAATGTGCCGACGCAACAGGCACAGTCATGTCTGAAATAGTTGCAAGGACGAGATGGGCAGAAACAACGAGAAGCAACGAGGGGCGTGGGCATGCAGCTGCGCAACGCACTTATACAGCGAGAAGCACAGCTAGAGGCATAGGTATGATGCTATGTGAGGCACGGACATGAAGCTATGTGATTGCATGGATGTCAATCCGTGCCCGTGTTCTGTCAAATGTTTTAAGTGACAGTTTGTAAAGGCATGGATGTTTAAGGTGACTGATCCATAGGGGAAGGCACTAGGTTTTGAGGAGAAGTGCTGTGCGGTTGATAGAGGTGTATGTTTGAGCTCATCGCAACAAACTACAAGGCATCACGCTATTCTGCGGAGCACCATAGTGAAAATTATGTATACTACTGACGTGGGGAGCTAGCAACGTCACTAAATTATTCAGAAACATACTTCACCACAGCCATTCATCCTCCATTATTAGCCAGCGAATCCTTTTATTATTATCAGAGATAAATAAAGTAACCCACGTGAGTGTTTCACCTTCTTTGACTGGGAATTTTCACCACCGTCCTTTTGGACATAATTATATGCTCAGTTACATACCATGACATAACTAAATAACAAAACTGGTGCGTACAGCCTGTTCAAAAACCAGACATAAATTACTGAACTAGGAACTATAGCCACCGGCAACGCTCTACCAGGAAAGGTCGTTGATTATCATCCGCGGCAGCTTCATGTTTCCCAAAGTTGGCCACCGCTTTTCAATTGTTACAAGGACAATTGAACCAACCCTTAGCTGAGCTTCCCGGGCAAAATCTGAAAAACTGGTCACCTCCATTCTGCCGTCGGTTCGTATGGAGTACGTTGTGCCTATGTCTATTGCATCATACATCTCTGTTAGGCTGATTCCACCGTTTTGTGGTAGATATCCTAGGTTCATCTTTAGAAGCCTCACAACGACAGACGGGATTCTCTACAGATTGTACAGTTATTACTAAATAAAATCAATGTACAAGGACATAAAACATCGAAAATAGCAAACAAAACCATGGCAGTTGATCAAAACAAATATAATGACTAACCAGACTTCCATTTATGACATTGGTGACATTTAGAAGCTGCACAAAGGGTATGGTGGGGAAGTCGTCAGACTCAAACACATAGTATATCATCTGTCCAAATTGTCTGTATGAGAGGTTTACGCCTCAACCAAACACTGTTTTCTCAATGTACTCCCTCTCCGAATCATTTAGAAAATCAAGAGCTGCATGGAAAAAAATAACTCGTTTTCAAACGAATTTGTTTAAGCAAATGAACTCACTATTAAAGTGTAAAAGGAACGGTTAAATTCAATGCATGTGATCAAGTTGGGATGATAATCAACAGAATTGCATAAAATGTTTTCAAAATAACTTCGACTGTAAGTATGACATTCATTTAGTGGACAGGGGTAGGAGCACCAAAGTATGCTGATAAACGTAGTTGATAAAACAGGATGGAAGTTGGTGTACTTACCTAGTGATGGTTTGGGAAGGGGCATGTGATCTCCTCGGGAATCACTGATTCTCAGATCTATCTCAATGGACAAACTCCCAGTATCCAGGTTTATGATGATTAGATCTCGATAACGAAGATCGTAGTCACTAATTAACTTTTCCCAGCCAGGTCCATGAATTTTAGACCGGTTAGGTTCATCGGTGATGCAGATCTCATATGACAGATCCTCGTTGGTGATCAGTACTGGATTCCTTTGTTTTCCTTCTTCTTGAAATGCTTCCTCTTTCCACTGATAGATTGAAGAAGTGACTTGCTACCGGCAATAGCATGGCACATGCTGCGCAAGAAAAAATAATCTTCAAACTGGCAAGAAGGAATCCTTGAATACCGACATGTATAACCAAGACAGACAACGCTTATCATATATGTACCAATTGTTTTCAACAGATTGCTATTTGATAAAACAAGGTACATCGAAAATTGAAAACATATCATTAAATGCTTAAATGTAGGCATTCCATTCCAACAATATGGTAGAAACTTTTATTTCCTCCATCAAAAAGATACAGTAGTTGGTAGTAACTGATGGGCAGCATGGGGTGCCAAACATTTCTCCTTACCAGGCATGTCTTGAAGCATCGAGGAAGATGCACTGTTATCGTGCTGTGAAGAACGCCTGACTCCAACCTAGGGCAACCGAAGTTGGTACATATATCACAACACATGGTTTCCCCTGGAATACGTTGCAAAACAACGTTTATATGAAATTCTCAACACAGGGAAAATTATATTATCTTGAAAAACTATTTGGCTAAACTGGCATTTTTACCTAAATAGTCGCTCACAAGCAATTTCCTAAAAAGACATGTGCACAGTTTTTGATTAAAAGGTGAACAATAGATATGGGATATGTCATAACAGAGGAAATATGAATTTAATTAAATCAGTATTTTATTTTCCAAAAATGGTTGCTTAATTCATCACAATTCAGTATTGACTATTTTTAGAGCAGTTCACAATCTTGGCTGTCAATGTCAATCAGTGAAAGGATTTTTGCTGCTTGGTTTTAAAAGCAGCTTTAGCAAATGTATATTTCAAGACAAGACAAGCAAAAAGGAGAAACAATAGTCTATCATCATCAGGCGGCTCAAAGGAGTGTTTGTAACATTAAAATTATATGCAAATTCGTCAGAGTTGCACCCAGCAACAACGTCATCCGCAACCATACGCCACCGTCACCGACGCCAACCACCGGAACATGTGTGGCTAGATGGTATTTGAAACGGGTGATCCATCAATGTTAACCTTGCCTGCAGCCTATAGGACCCAAATGCAATCCTCAAGCACAGACGCCGACTCCCATTCAATAACACCCCAAACACCGACCCTCCAGCACCCTGTGGCTGGTTAAGCAATAGAGCTCAACGTCTTGCCACTCCCTTGGACTTCCAGCCACCGCCGTTGTTTGCAAGACCTAACGGGCTTCAATTTAAACTACCAACCTCCCTCGGCAAAGTTCATCGCTCACCTGGGACCTGGACGCCGCAGGTCGCTGCAGCTCGTAGCGTTCTCAAGCACAAACACCGACTCCCAATCAACCCCACCCCTAAGAGGCACGGGTCGTGTACAGGTCGGCCTCGTACTGCGCGGATTTGGTTTAGATCACAACGAATTTCCAGGCAATTCCTAGCATAGCAGTGTAGATGCGTCGCTTTCAAACATGAAGAGACGAAACCAACAGAGAGGAAAACGGATCGTAGCAAAAAAATCACATAGAAATTAAGAGAAAATGGACTAACCCTAGATCTAGAGGGAGAATCGAGAGAGAAGAGACGATGAACTCTACAGCGGGTGAGTGGGAGGGGGCGGTCTGGGTTGGCACAAAAGAGAACAGACAGTTATAATACGCGCCTGCTCACTGACATGGGGCTACTGTACAACGGCAAAGACAAGACTATTGGCTTATTAGGAGCATAGAGGCACGCACTGACGGCCCCAACACGCACGACCTTACATGCACATAAGGCACGGCTTTGTTTGTGTTTTCCAAATTTTAGTAGTGACAGGTTGTGCATGTCCATGATGCACGACCATGCTTCTGTTTTCCGAAGAATTTTTCCCTAGCACGGTCTCTCGGAGTGACAGGGGACGTGAAGCCACGGTGCGCATCGTTCTGTAAGGATAAGAATGAGACGCACGGAAAGGCCTCTATATTCTAAATGTTCTCAGTGACGTGTTCATTGACAGACGCGCGGTCTTTAAGCAGTTGGCGCACGGTTGTACATGTGGACGAGGCACATACATCTTTTGTGTTCTCCTAGTTGTTTTTGCATGACACGGCCACTCCTAGTTGTGTTCTCCTAGTTGTTTTTGCATGACACGGCCACTCTGAGGGATAGGGGAGTGAAGCCACGGTGCGCACGGTTCTGCAAGGAGAAAATGCACTGAAGTGCCTCTATTTTCGTAACATTTTAAGTTGCTTGTTCACTGAGAGAGGCACGGGTGTATGTTTAAATGACACAAGACCGTGCTACTGTTTTCCGAATTGTTCATTTGTGACACGGTCTCTCGGAGGGACACAGTGTCTGCAATTAAAAGGGGAACGTAATCTTTCGCTTTGACGAATTCTTCGGATGCATGAGTTTTTTTCAATATGATAATGAGAATGGAAACCCATCATCTAAAAAGTGATTGGAGGTTCGTTGCTGACCTTAAGTGACGCGTTCACACGGACGTATGATTTTCACAACCTCTCGATGCCCGTTTGTTTCCTGTGGGGTGCACGGACGTCCTTCGGAGAGGCGCGGTTGCAGCAGTTGCAGGTTTGCAGTGGACGCATGCTGCTTTTAAAAGACAGAATTTCACGCCAAGCAACTGAGATAAACAAGAGGATACTAGTTTGATTTTTGAGCATCTGTGTGAGCTGATTTCTTTTATCATTGGGTCCAGAAACATATGATCGATATTGAATACAGAAAGCATGTACGTAATTGATATCATAAACGTTCATATCCCTAATTTAAAAAATATGAGCTTACTTCCTCAAGAAAAAAAAGCTTACAGACGGTACGGTGCAAAATGAGTGAGAATTGATTGACGATGTTTACACAATCCATTCATTCAATATAGCAAGTACATCTCTCCAGACCTGTTTTGAGCATCCACAGTTGAATGGATCTAGCAAATCCAGATATTCAACACCTGTGTTTTTTAAATCCATGTGCATATGCTTGCAACTTGTTGTTAATTTAAGCTCGGCACAATTAGAAGCCCTTTTGTCCATCTACATTACCTCTTCTTGCCGTTTGTAAAATTCACGAGTGAAATCTCTGTGCAGGCCAAACTTAAGCCTGATGGTCAGTAGCATCCTAGAATTGAGAATAAAGAATGTCACAAATTCATTGTTTGCATCTGTGACTTCATAGTCTTCCAGCGTTAATGTACTCAAACAAATGCCGTGATTATTGAGAAACACCCGCTGCTTTTGGCGCCATTCATTTGTTATACCTCTTTGATCCCATCCTCCCCCCTAAACACACATGAAGAACAAACTCAGCAGTTAGTGCCAGTATATTATGTATATTGTGCGTGGGCTTTCAACGTGTGTGAAATCATCACCTCAATGCACAAGTTCTGCAAGCATTGGAAGCATCGCAGCAAGTCAACAATCTCATTGAGATTAAAGCATGTCTGTGAGATAAACAAAGTCTTGACAGAATCCAACACTGGGTGTAGGCTACTTATGCAGAGACCCTTCATTGAGCACATAATTTGATATTATTAGCTCGTGGATGTGAATCTCATGTGCCAGTGCGCCATATGCGGCGCCACCGAGATGCGAGCACTTGTGTGCGGATGCCTTCCTTTATGGGAAGACGGGAGATGATCTCGCCGAGGATGGCGTCCAGAAGATCGCTGATGCGGTCCGGACCAGACTCAACATGGTTCTCGGATCCAATGGGCGGGCCATAGCCGCTCCTCTTAACGAGCTTAGAGGTCACGGGTACAGCCGCGAACCTCGTCTTCTTGTTGCTAGAGGCACGCTTCTTCATCTCCATTGCCGAGCTCGTGCCGCCTCCGTTGTAGCTCTCTGTGCGGTGGATCTGGAGAGAGGGTTAGGGGTTTTACGATTCACAAAGACGACAATATATACATGTACCTAATCTAGAAGATTTCGACAGACGTGGTGGAATAGTCACGGCTTCGACAGACGTGCGTCTTGACGAAGCATGGCTATCCACAGTCCAGATACACAGATGTTTGCTGGCAGAGGCATGGGTCGGCATACTCAGTTAAGGATGCACGGTTGTGCGATCTGTAGAGACACAGTGGTGTGGAGCCACGACACGGGGGCAAGTGTCACGTGAGGCACGTGCGTGCAGGCGCTAGAGGCTCCTAATTGCAGTCTGTACAGGCACCGACCCCATTGAAGCCTCTACAGACACAGGTATCAAGTCAACTTCCTGGATGCACAAAAGTGTGGTGGCAGAGGCATGGTTGCGAACTCTCAGTTGAAAAGACACGGTTGTGGAGTCTCTGGATCCACGTGCCGTGTGTCTCCAGGGGAACGTAAAAGCCACGGCTCGTGTCACGTGAGGCACAAGGGTGCAGACTCCAGGGGCACCGAAGTTTAGCCTCTACAGGCACACACGATTGTCAACCATGCGGATACACAAACTTATGGTGGCAGAGGCATGGATCCGTATACTCAGTTAGTGAGGCACGGTTGTGGAACCACACAAGGGTGTGGCATCACGCGCACGTAAGAGTCACGGCAAGTGTCATGTGAGGCACGTGGATTGAGACACCGGAGGCACGGAATGGAAGCCTCTTAGGCACGAGTGTGAACCCTCTGGACGCACAAAGGTGTGGTGGCAGAGGCATGGGTGAGAATACTCTGTTGGAGAGGCACCGTTGGGAAATCTTTGGACCCACTGGCGTCTGGCTGCACGGGCACGTAAGAATCACGGCTTATGTCACATGACCCACGTAGATGCAGGCGCCGGAGACACTGATGGGGAGCCACTACACGCACGGGCGTGGCGTTTCTCCTGGCCTGCCTCGGCATAAACCCTCTCTGGGTGCACAAAAGTGTGCGCAGAAGGCACCGAAGTGAGGCCTCTACAGGCACGTGTACCAGCCCTCTGGATATTCAGTTAGAAAACCAGGATTGTGAAATTTCTACACAAAGTCTGACCTTAAGACGAAGAACGGCCGTCATGTCACGAGAAGCACGGTTTTGTGGGCGTACAAAGCACGGACGTGCTTCGGTACTGGAAAGGTTTCCACTGACGAGTTCATTATCAGGAACATGGTCCTATACTAACAAGAGTCATGGTCGTGACTGTAAATATTCAGTGTGCAAGGCACG